>NC_139658.1:19939433-19944433 GCF_951799395.1 Argentina silus | reverse complement strand
TGAAATGGTCCATTGTTTATTAACTATTTATTACACAGTAGTAATAACGGGTCCATACAACATTTACAATGGGCTAATTGATTACCACATATGGTACTGCAGCTCTTATGAAGACAATAAAGGGGCTATCTGAGATTCAAACAACAACACAGCGGTTGCCCTGCCACTTTGGTTAACAGCTGAAAGATGGAGCTGTTGAAATGTAACCACTCTCAAATTTTTAGACGGAGCTATAGATGCAATCACTGACCATCCATGAGATCAAAATTATGTTTTGAAGCTATACAGTGTTTGTTTACAATTACATTGATACAAAAATGTAGAAAACAAGCTTATATTTTGGGTTCTGATGGGGTACGACAGTTGAACTAAGCTTATGAGGCATTTATAAGTTATATTCTTCAATAATTAGTGGTTATATATCATTCATTTAAAAGTCTAAAATGTGTATTCAGTGATTTCAATATATATTCACCCCCATGGACTTTTTATTTTGTTGTGTTACAACCTGACTTTAAAATAGATTTTTGGCACTGATCGACACAAAATACCCCATAATATCAAAGTTCTTTTAGAAATTAATTAAAAATGAATATCTGAAATGTCTTGAGTCAATAAGTATTCACCCCCTTTGCTATGACACTCCTAAAATTAGCTCAAATGCAAAAATGTCTTCAACTAATCACTCAATAAGTTGAATTGAGTCCATCTGAATGCAAGGATCATAGTTAATGTGATGTTGGAATAAATATCTTTGTTTTATAGGGTCTCGTGATTTGCATAGGAATCAATTACACACTGTGTGGATCAGGTTGTCATTACAAACAGAGCAAATAGAGAGTTACAAAACTGCTCAGGAATGCTACCCTGAGGCCTGGGGAGACATCTACAAAGCTGGAAAATCTACAAAGTTGAAAAATCTACAAAGTTGAAAAATCTACAAAGTTGAAGGGCTGAGAGGACAACATCGTCCCAGTCACTCTACAACATTGGCCTATATAACCGCGTGTCCAAAAGGAATCGCTTAATAAATAAATAAATCCATTTCACATCCATAATTGTGTTTGCAACAATGAATTCAAGTGATAAAGCAAAAAAATAAATGTGTCCTGAAATGTGTTTATTTGGTTTATTTGATTATCATTGCACTCAGATGGACTCAATTCAACTTATTGAGTGACTTATTGAAGAAATGTTTGCATTTGAGATAATTGGGGTCATGGGGGTGAATATTTATTCACTCAAGACAACTTTTCATTTTTAATTAATTTGTAAACATTTAAAAAACAAAAACAAAAAAAAAACATTTTCACTTTGACATTATGGTGTATTTTGTGGAGATCAGTGACAAAAACATCACAGTTAAAACTATTTTAAAGTCTGGTTGTAACACAACAAAATGTGGAAAACATCCAGGGGGTTGTATACTTACTGAAGGCACTGTACTAATCCCAGATTGCCCCTTTTAAAAGTTTGATGCAGACCCAAGTCTCAAATTATCGCATTTCCCTGTTGCGTGACATGCACTTGTTGTTGCAGAAGTGAGTCTATTTACTTCTGTCTGTTTCCCTGTAGTGATGCCAAAGGCAACGGCACACTGTCACCTGATGGGCATCACCTGCCTCCCTGACCTGTTGTTGACATTGTTTGCCTCTCATGCTGTGCACCACCTTATTTACCTATGACCAGATGACTCAATGTGTACAGCCAGCCAGTGTTACTGCTGTGCGTGATTTAAATCACAACACCTCTATATTCACACCTGACACACAGACGACAAACACTCACGCTGATTCGAATACGATGCAGATTATGACAATATTTTCTTGTCAAAGAGCAGAAACCAAAATCATACCATGCCATTGCAAGAGAGAAGCTTTTGATTAGCAGTGAGCATAGCCAGTGACAACAAAAGAAACACACAAACAATTGAGACAAACACATACATTCAAGCACATGCATTCCCGACAGAGGTGGATCACTGACTCACTGCAAACAGGTTCTGCACATAGCTTAAACTGGTTTCGTCTCCGTAGGGTCAGATTGGCAGCTCTGATTTAGGTGAGCGATAACTTGTAAGAAATAGCCCATTTACTCTTTAATGGACATATAAGTGGACAGAGGGTCCCCAACACAGAAATCCTACATAACTTAATGGGATTCACGTAACAGCATACTCTAGTTTACTGACACAGGTGCACCACCAACACAATGCAAACGTTGCTGCTCATTTTAGCATTTTTACACACTGATTTTGGATTTTAAATGATGAATAATTAATCCCAACCTAGGGGGGAAATAAACGCGTTCTAGTCATAAAGGTATCGACACATCCCAAAATACTCCAAGTACCATCTACAGACCACTGGATAATCTATTGACTCCTGCTCTGGCAGTTGAAAATAGGGAATCGTTGAGACCAATGACTTATAGATCAGGGGTAAGACATAGCCGAGATTCAATTTTGACGGTAAGGGAACACAAGCGTTGAACTTACCTTCTTGGGTCTGAGCGCAGGCAAGTTGGAGAAACCATGATAGCGCGACGCACAGCGCTAGCACCTGTCGGAGTACCATCATCCTCAATCCGACAATAAGGACTATTTATCAAACATTACGGACAGGGAAGATGTACAATCAAACAAGATTATCTCACTCTTCCTTGATCAGAAATCGATAGGCAAGCCTACATAGGGCAAAGAAAAAAAATCGAAGACAGCACAGGTATGCTTCCTCGAAGACGTCTCCGAACGTGTGCGTTCAATCACGTCCTGTCATGTATGGTGTATCCCAAAGACAACACACACCAGGGTAAAACTTCAGCCAAACTGAAGTTTCCTTTTTGAGCGTTTGTGGCAGTCTCTAATGTGTTGATTTAAAATCCAGTCGTTTACATGAGATTTTGTCAACACAAATAAACCAATATATGAAGTTAAGCAAATACGCACAGGTTTCGGACAGGCTATGCTGTCTTTCAACTCTGATGTGTAAAGTCATACCCAGTCACGGATTGGTCCGAAGACTGCTCGTTGAACCTATCAGAGGCAGAAGCGTCTATTCCTGAACGGTGTGCGCTTTAGCAGCCTATAGCCTACTCTAGGGTTAGGGTTAGCCTATTGTATAGAAATATAGCCTACGAAGCAGTAACCTACTTGGCATTGATGTATTATCAATGGAGAAAACACTTTTGACATTTCAGTGCACATCAAGGTTCATTTTCATCATTGCACCTTTTTCATTAGTCCTATTAGTAAATTAGACACAGGCCTACTATTGGAAGTTTCTTTCGAAACATAATTTTCAAGTAATTTATAATTTCTAAAGAATATCTGAGAAAATATTGTATAATGTATTGCACCAGCTCATCAAGTACAATAGACTCGTTTGGGCATCTTGACTCCTCGCAGTCGGGATAATGTAAGCCCACCATTGATAAATGGATGGCTGTTGAGAGTTACATTGCTGACAAGCGCCGCTGTTGTCTATGAAGGGCCTTATTGTGCCCCGGTATCAGCGAATGGTTAATCACTCTTTCTTTGAAGGGTGCTGGACCAGAGCTGTCACAATGACCACATTGTCCACAGGTCAAATTGACTTCACAACCCCTTCGCGCGCACACAGACGGGGAAAAATGCTTGCATTCTTTAGTGTGCGTCACTGATAAAATATCACATTTTATATTAAATATTTGACTTTGTTTTTTGTTTCCTCGGCGTGACTGCATCAATATTGGTGCATAAATTCCACTGCTCCATTGGTATTTTGCGTACGTGATGATGACGTTGTACGGCGCAGCTGCTTATGAATGACAAAGAGGGTTGAAAAGCATATTTTAAAAAACATATTTTAGTGATGCGAAAAAATATATTTGGACTTTATCGTTGTTATCATTTTATTTTAATATTTGCTGATGCAGATTGTAAACGATACTTTCACACTCACATACACATACTTGTTGTAAGTCCGTCTCCACCCCCCCCCCCCCCCTCTCTCTACAAGTAGGGCAATCATAAAAAAAGACTAAAGGTACACTGCTTGAATTGAGGTTAATTTCTAGTTTGGCAAGACAAAGAACAACATAATCTTCTCTTGTTAGCTCGTCACTTGAGCTGTATGCAAACACACAGGCTCTCTGTTTGAGTGGCTGAGCCAACAACTGTTCTTGGGAAACTGGCTCTGCCTGTAGCTCCAGTTGGTGTGTGTCTGTGTGTGTGTGTGTGTGTGTGTGTGTGTGTGTGTGTGTGTGTGTGTGTGTGTGTGTGTGTGTGTGACAAGCACTGATTAAAAACACTGTGCAAACTATTTTAGGCTTTAACACAATGAGCATTAAAGAGGCTTTTTGTCCATGTCCTCGTGAAAAAGTTAGAGTTAATAGCTCACAATGACTATAGGTCCTACCCGGACGTTTTTTATATTAAAAATGTTATCATTTTGAAGAAAACCTTATTATATTGCAACAGGGAAGTGTACGGGGAAGAATCCACAAAATGGAGGTGGTTAAAGCAAACATGGAAGGGTTCTTTTTTACAATATTGTCATGCACATAAGGCAATATGAGTGTTAATTATTGATGACATTTTTGCAAGAGTGTAGGAGACAGGGGGTCAGGAGGGACATGGATGACGACACCTGTTATCAGACAATGCGGTCACACTGGTATTCAGCACAGTATGAATTGGCGCTAGACTGACTGGACTATACCAGAGTAAGTCCCATTTTTTTCACAAAAGTCACTAGAAATTAGCTTAAAAGTGGTAATGTAAGCCCACCATTGATAAACAGCGGCGCTTGTCAGCAATGTAACCCCCCATCTTTCAGATGGGGGGCATGACCTTGGACCCCCCTAGCAAACATGTCTCCCCTATCCCCCATTTTTGTGTAACACTGTACATCAGTTAGTAAGAGATGTGTGCTGGTGAAGTCTGACCTCGTCTGGTTAAGCATGGTATTACATTAATAATTTAAAGTATTTTTCATAATCTCTTTGCTCTATGAACTGGA
>NC_139658.1:19906933-19931933 GCF_951799395.1 Argentina silus | reverse complement strand
TCAGGGGGCTGAGGAGTCTTTCAGTAGACTTCAGACACCCTAATCTGATATGAAATGCAGATATGAAATGCCACTTAAAATCAGCATACAATTGTCCTATCATAGGAATTCATTAGCACTGTGGAAATCACATACATCTACACACTGATCAAATCCAACCATACAGGTCATCTATGACAGAACAAGTCGCAGGATCAGATGTTGCTGCATCTGAGTTGAAGGTTATTGCTGAACCAAGACTCAAAACTGCCCCCATGCGCCACAGAAAAGGCTACTACAACGTCCATCAACCTGGGACTTCTGGGATGCTGGCGGAATTTTTAAGGCGGGCCCTCCGGCGACCCAGGTGTTGGGACAACGTCCACGGGTCGGCTGCCCCGTTATCACCATACTATAATAACACATCAGCCTTAACTGGCGTCTGGCCGTCTTTAGTTTTATAATCTGTACCGTTAAATCGTCGGCGCTTGTTCTCTTCTATGTTGCACTGCTGAGGAGCGTCACGGAAGTTAGTTGATAGCTTTTCCAAAAAGTTTAGATTTACAATGAAAGCTAAGACTGGGGTCATCCTAGCCTTGCTCGCTGCTTTTGTTTCTGTTGCAGCGGAGGACGCCGAAACCGAGCAAAATGTTGTCGAAGAGTTATTGGTTGAGACCTTGGTGAGTAAATGTGTCTGTTTTCCTTTCATGTTTTGGGACGAATGGGACAACCTCTGTATAGAATGCAAAATGTCCCTCGCCTTCTGGCCATATTGAAACAATGTAACAGCGTTTGATTGTGCATTGTACATGTATTTCTTCCACTTATACATTTGTTATGAGTTTCATTCGAATGAGTTTACAATGTAACACATTAACTATCGTTTATTATTTCACTCGCGTCCATCAGGTGAAACCCGAAACTTGCTCTTTAATCTCAGAAATGGGAGACACTCTGCAAATCCATTACACGGTAAGCAAAGAAAAGTATTCACTTTCATTTTTCTCTTTCAAAGCAATAGGCACCGCCCTAGTGGACTTCAAACGTAGCCTATGGCCAGAACATTTTAAATTAGATTTTTGGTAGAATTTTAATGCAATTTGATGAAAATCTTATTCTGCAATTGAAGGATTGCTGCGCATTTTAGACTACTTTCTCTCAAAAAGAGACGTTGTCGTCTATGTGGCACCGTACGGACTCTAGGCTACATGTCTGCAATTGTTCATTTAGGCAACCTTCTTGAGACAGCGAAATGCATCCAAGCGTAGAATACAGAATAGATATTCATTATTTTTGCATGGCTTGTTGCATCAAACTCTGTGAACATGTTAGAAGTCATGTTATCTGTGCTCATTACCCCATGCATGAAAACGACACGTTCTACGCGTGCTAGACATTCTACACTACCGTGACGGGGAGGTGCAGGCAGTGCAACACGTCAGCATTCCAGCTCCGTCAGTAGGGCAGGAGTAGTCCAACAGTTTTTCACATCATGACGCTTGCTTGGCCATGGCTTCGACGAACATACTTTTAATCCCATCGAGATATTTTCGCCTTTTCTTCTCAGAAAATCGGCAACATTGTTGTGTTTTTTCTTTTCACGTGTACACTAATTGCATGCAAACCCGGCATATATTTTGACAATTAAATTAAATTAAAACCAATGCATGCACAATCAGTGTTTTAAGATATTGGTATATTTTTCATATTTGCTCTAAATAGGGCAAACTGATGGATGGCAAGGTGATTGACTCATCACTATCCAGGGACCCTCTTGTTGTTGAGCTGGGGAAGAGAACAGTTATTCCTGGTAAATTTTCATTACGCAGTGACATTGTGTGTTAGACTGAATTCTGATGAATCATATTTAATAAATTACACAAAGTAACAGGAACACTTGTGTATATAGAACCAAATAATACAACATATGCTGTTTATGCATTTTATCACAATAGCAGTACTGTTATGATTGCTTAGCTGATTCTATTATGTTAATGTATGATATCCCAAACAGGTCTGGAACAGAGCTTGGTGGGAGTTTGTGAAGGGTAAGTAAACATTTAAAGGTGCAGTAAGTAACATTTAAGCTTTCTAAAAGCTTCCTAATGGTTGTAATGACTATGTTTAACTGGTAGTTATCCTACCCGACACTCAGTTTCTAAACAGTAACATGTTGTTACTGGCCAGGGGTGTTCTAGGGGAATGGACTTGCCTCTTTTTGTCTTTCTGTCTCTGGTGGCTGCTTCTTCGAACCGTGCGTGCATGCAGAAACACAACAGCTAATGTCCTGACACCGCAAGTCCATTTCGAGGAGTTCTGTTATTATTTCGGAGGATGTTGCTGTTTGCAACTTTGAATTAAATTTTGCCGGGGTGGCAGATTTGCAACAATTGCCCTGCTCCTTTAAGGTCCAGCAATACAAAGACAACTTTTGAAAAGGAACTACACCACCACTATCTAAGAATTATTTATTATATTCATATTATATTATTATATTATTATTTGAAATGATTGTTAAGAGTTTACCAACAATGGACAACCACAGTCTCAAATCACAATGATGACAAGAATACTGTCTCAAACTGTGTTTGTAAAATATAAGGTGTTAGTAATCACACTGAAATAGAAATCTATGTTGAAAACAATGAGAATGTGGAAAAAAGAAAAAAATGTTTGTCTTATGGTCCTCTAGACAAAAAATCAAGACCACTATTCCGTCACACCTTGCCTATGGAAAAAGAGGTTACCCTCCCACAATTCCAGGTAAATAACATGCTATAAGCACACACACCTACACCTACACACACACACACACACACACACACACACACACACACACACACACACACACACACACACACACACACACACACACACACACAGCATGACTATCTTTGTCTTACCCTAGGTGATGCTGTACTAGAGTTTGAGGTGGAGGTAGTCTCCCTGACCCAGCAAACGCCATGGCAGAAAATGGTGAACCATGTCTTCCCCCTAGTGTGCCTGGGCCTGGTGCCCACTTTGCTAGGCATGGTGGGCCTCTACCTCTACGTCAAGTCCAAAGCCCAGCTGCCCGGCAAGAAGAAGGCCAAGGACAAGAAGAGCAAAAAGAAATAATGGAAAATCACAAAACTATTTAAATAAAATGTCCAAAAAAAGAGAATGGAGAGCACTGTGTTATTATGAGTTGGAATGTTTATTAGATATGATCTTTCAAGACACATGGGAAATAGAGGTTAGAGTTAAAATAGAATAGGCACTAGGATTCTCTGTCATTCAGAGGGCCAGTACTCTTAGTGATCAGTAGGGGGTAATATCTTATTGTGATGTGAGGTTTATCTGAATGTGTGTGTGTGTGTGTGTGTGTGTGTGTGTGTGTGTGTGTGTGTGTGTGTGTGTGTGTGTGTGTGTGTGTGTGTGTGTGTGTGTGTGTCCGTCCGTCCGTCCGTCCCTCTACAATGTACGCTGCACTACATGTGCCGCCTCAATGACAGTGTGGCGCCTGCGTTGTACGTCGGCTGTGGACGGGACAGCGGTGAGACAGAGGGTGGGCTGGGACACCATAAGCAGCGGGTTGCGGTGGCGGAGGATCTCGTCACTAACGGAGATGCCGTCCAGGTACTGACGCAGGAGAGCACGCAGCTGCTGGTTCTCCCGGGTCAGAGCCCCTCTCTCTCGCTCCAAGCACAGCTGCTCCAGTAGAACCTTGTTATAACGCTGCCAGAACCGATCCAGTGCTAAGTAGTCCAGCATGGCCTAAGCACAGGAAAGTTTCAGATTTTAAAGATGAACAATCAAGGAAGCATAGGCACAACGATCAGGTGACATCATTGCAACTCTACACACTACCATGCAAGTGACAACCATGAAACCAGAAAAAACCCTCTACTCTCATTATTACATTGTGTGTGTGTGTGTGTGTGTGTGTGTGTGTGTGTGTGTGTGTGTGTACCTTTGCCAGCTCCTCAGATGGCGGTTCCTTAGCATTAGCCCTCTCCTGGCTCTGCTCCTCCGCGGTGAGGGAGGAGGTGTAGAAAGGCAGGACTTTCTCATGTTCTGTCTCCTGCTTACGACACATCTCAGCCAGGCGCAGCAGCCTCTCCCCCTGAACCACCCCGTCCAAGGTGACAGAATGAGGACACACAGAGAGAGCGTGAGTGTCAGAGGGCCTAAGTGAGACAGTGTCCGTGAGACACGTGAGACTGCCTGTAAGTGTGAAGTGTGAGTGTATGTATGCATTAGCACGACCTTAAGAGTCAGTTTGTGTGGAAAGGCCTATCTGGCCTGTGTGTGTGTGTGTGTAGATACTCAACATCTAATGTGTGTGTGTGTGTGTGTGTGTGTGTGTGTGTGTGTATGTGTGTGTGTGTGTGTGTGTGTGTGTGTGTGTGTGTGTGTACAGTACCAGTCAAAAGTTTGGACACACCTTGCCAAGAGTGTGCAAAGCTGTCATCAAAGCAAAAAGTGGGTACTTTTAATCTAAAATATAAAACATATTCTGGTTTGTTTAACACTTTTTTGTTTACTACATAATTCCATATGTGTTCCTTCATAGTTTTGATGTCTTCAATATTAATCTACAATGTAGAAAATAATAAAAAATAAAGAAAAACCATTGAATGAGAAGGTGTGTCCAAACTTTTGACTGGTACTGTATGTTAAGCACCTTAGCGATAACGCCCTGCAGATTCTTGGCTGCAGCATTACTGTGGACAGTGAGGTTAGCAAGCTGGCTCCTCTCGGCTGCTCGGGCCCGACTCAGCTGGGCCTTGAGCTGTCGCGCCTGCAGGGTCACCTCCTCTCTGGTGAGCCTCAGCCCCCGCGCTGCCCCCTCACTCTCCCTCTGGCTGGAGTTGAGCCTGGAGCGCAGCGCAGAGATGGAGTCCTGGGGGAGAAGGGAAATGATGTACATTATACATTTATGGAGGAGACACATGCAGATACACTGAGAGAGAGAGCAGCATTCATACTCATGTATTCAGACGGAGACACTCAGTCGAGGGTAGAACAAAGGTCATGAGGTACTGATTATGATTTATAATATTATGAGACAATATACTATATTATGAGACATATTATGAGACAATACAGGACACCAAATGTACTCAACTACATACTAGGAATACTTTGACTATAGGTGCCTTGCTGTGTGCAGTAGCAGCTGCACTCTGCATGGTGGTCATGCAATGCAGCACTGAAGCCCTGCGCTGACCTGCATCTTTTGCAGCCTCCTCATCTGCGTGTCGATCTCCTGGGCGCTGCGCTGGTCGCGGGCACGCAGTGACTCAAAGGCGATGTGGCGGTCCTCCGTCGCTTCATTGTAACTGCGGAGGGCCTGCTGGAATTGACGCCACAGGCCCTCTACCGTCCCCTCCAGCTGGATCCGTAGCGCGTGCTTCTCCTCAATGTTCTAATGAGAGAGGGGGCAGGAGATTAAGGTCATTCAATGCCCCTAATAGCTGGTTAATAGTTGTATTGTTTTGCTCATTGTGATAAGGTTAGGAGTGGGCAGAGACATGAAAATGGCCACCCAGAGGACAAAAGAAACTCTTATATGACTATACATGATTTAAACCTCATGTCCGTAAGGGGATTAGTAAAGTTGGAAGGAATTGACTAAATATATTGAAAGGAATTACCTACCCTGTTTTTGATGTCATCTCTGGTGCTCTGATAGTCCTGTCTGGCCTCACTGTCCACCTCAGAATAATACTGCTCCATGGCGAAGGTCACATCCTCCAGGTAGGCACACTCCTGCTGGTGCTGGGACAGGACCTGCTCTCTGTGAAACACACACACACACACACACACACACACACACACACACACACACACACAGCTAAATCATTCAATCATTAATTCAAACAATCATTCATGTCCACAGCTTTAAAAAGTGTGTTTGAGAGACAGATAATAGTTTCTCACACACACACATACACGCATGCATGCATGCACGCACGCATGCACACACACTCACCTCTCAGAATTAAACTCGGAGCTCAGTCCCTCCAGGCTGCTGTTCCACTGCTGCTCCAGGGATGCCAGCCTGCCCTTCTGCAGAGCCAGCAGACGGTCCACACACTGCAGGTGAGAGCGCAAGGCCTGGGCCGACTGCTGCTCTGCCTCACTCAAGTCACACACCAAACACTACAGCACACACGGGGACAGAGAGAGAGAGAGAGAGAGAGAGAGAGAGAGAGAGAGAGGGGGGGATGTCACTCAGTCACACACACCTCAATGTACTCACACCTCAATGTACTCACACATGTACTCAAACAATAAACAAGTCATATCAACATTAGGAGCGTTTCTGTGAGTAACCCACAGAAGTTTGTGGAAAAGGAAATATGTCACCTTGATGACGCTGTCCTTCCGATCCAGCACCCTCTCGAAGGTCTGGCTGAGTACAGCGATGTCGCTGCGTAACTCAGCTGCCCGTGTCTGACGGAGAACTGCTCGCCATTGCTGCGTCAGCTTGTGCAAGTTCACTGCACTGTTCCGCTCCTCCTTCTGCAGCTTATCCTAGTTGTGAGAAGGATGGAGTAGGCCAGGGGATGGCACAAGGAGACACGAGGAGGACGAGAGGAGAGCAATAGGCTAGAGTTGAGGAAAGGTCTCTGGCAGCAATGGACCGTGAGAATTGTCATTGGCCCCACATGCATGTTGCCTTGATCTTACCTTGAGGAACTGAGTAAGCATGTCCTCCTTCCTTTTGGCCATCTCCTCTTCTGCCTGGGCCCTCTGCTGCATGAACACGAGCCTCTCCTCCTCCGTCATCCCTGCCTGCTTCCCCCCTCCACCTTTTTTTGCCCCTTTCTTTGGCATCGTTTCCTCTCTCTATCGCTTGCTCTGGTGCACTGTTTTGGTGTCACTGGTGCACAGCTCTGGCCCACTTCTCCAATGGGATGCAAGTCAAGTCTCATTTGTCATTTTCTCATTTGTCATACAATGCAAAGAAATGCACATCAACAATAGAATGAAATAAGGATACTAAATAAAATATAAACAACCACAGTAATAACATTAAATACAGTAAAAAATAAAATATACAAATTGCACTCGACACTTACTCGCTTTAATGCTGCTAACAATGCATGGCTGTCATTACAACTCAGCAACTGCTAGCAACAACTTGCTTCAATTAGGAGAACTTTGCTCGTTATATTCTGCAAACAGACAGCAAAGCCACCTCATTAATTCATTGCCTGTTACTGTTAGCTAGCTAGGGGTATGGTCTACTCATTCTGAAGTAAATGGGCGCAAAAAGTAGTGATTGAAATGGCCGTAAATAAGTGTGTATGGTCGACCGTGCCGTTTGCAAGCCACGCGCGGCGCAAATGTAGATGTTTCGGGGTACATGAAAAGGTGTTGTTTTTACCTGTGAGCTGACAGCGTAGCGGGGTCTCTGTCTCCCCAAAACCAGTTTGTGTGTGGTCTCCTAGCAACATCGCATGGGTAAACAGAAGCAGCAGCTGCGCGCATAGTGCGCAAACTTCACAGAAATAAAAGCTGAAGGGAAAATACGATGTGAAAACGCCAAATGTGCATTTAGATCAACAATCATTCTTGCACAACTTCAAAATAAATGAATGAAATTTCCATTAATTGCCTTCACAGGAAGATGATCATGTATGCAATTTCCCAATAAATGTCTTTTATTCCAACATAATGTTTCCCAATAAAAATAGCACACATAATTTCACAAAGAGTAACGTGTCTTTTCCTACATGAAATGTAGTGGGTTTTGCGCAGCCCGCTTTACATGCGCAAATGGGCAGACATACACATTCAGAGATGCCTTTCTTTTCTATAAAATAAAATCTCTGGCATCATCGCTTGTGAATGGGTAAATGCTAAATGGGATGCTTGGAGCGATCCGACTTTGACGTCACCCGATTGAAACTGAAATTTAAAACGATTAAGGTCAGGTTAAGGTTATGGTTAGTGTTAGATAAGGGTTATGGTTAGGTTAGTGTTACGGTAAGGGTAAGGGTATGGGTTATGGTTAAGGTTAAGGTTAGGGTTAGGGTTGAGAGTTGAGAGTAGGGTCGTGCCAAAGATCCCATTTAGCATTTCCCCTTCTGAATGTGTAGGCTATATCCGGCATTGACAAAATTATTATTTCCCATCCACAGAAAAAAATCTGTTATGTTCAACAGTTAATGTTTGTATCGTGAATGATATGCCATTCTTGTTATACAATATTATTATTATATAATATTTGATAGAAATACTAGTTGGGCATGAGCATAACCTTTTCCGCTTCCGGCCCGATCGGTCTCTCCTCAGCCTCCATATCAGCATGGTGAGTGCCTTGTGGCGTCTCTCCCGTTTATAAACCGAATTAATTGCTTCAAAGACAAAAATGTCTTTACAAATCATAGCTATATATGTTGCTTTTAGTCTACGTTTGTGGTGAAGACAAATTATGTGGGTAATGAAGGTGATGCCGGGGACTTTTTGTCCAATTTACAGGCAAGCTAGTTAGCTAGCATGATGGCGTGTTGGAAAAAGGCGAGCTACACCATGAGACAATGAAATCTCGCCTTCTTACACACGGTGTTTCTAAATGTCTCTAATTTCTTGAGACTTTGCAGCCAAATTGTTTTGTAGCATAAACGTGTTTTTAACCCCTGGATTGGCCAACATCTTCCCTAGTCAGTGCGTTATGGTATTCTGAAGCAGTAGCTAATGTTGTAGTAGCTTGACGGGATGTAAGGCCGCACATGCATGGACACTCAATGTGTCAAAGCTGTCTAGTGACCATCGCTATACAGGCTTCACGGATCCCTGTTTTTAAGCAATGCGCCTTTGCTTTCAGACGAAAAAGAGAAGGAACAACGGTCGCGCCAAGAAGGGCCGTGGACGCGTGCAGCCCATCCGCTGCACCAACTGCGCCCGCTGCGTACCTAAGGACAAGGCCATCAAGAAGTTTGTCATCAGGAACATCGTTGAGGCTGCGGCCGTGAGGGACATTTCAGAGGCTAGCGTCTTCGAGGGTGAGTGCCATGTTGAAGGCTTTTGTAGTAAAATGTCAAGGTGAGTCGGCTTGCCAGCCATAACACGCATACTATCTAGGAATGTGTTAACGCTCACTTTATTTTTGCCATTATGCCAGAGCGTATGTCTTCTGGACAGAGAAAAGGGTTTGATCAGTGGGTTGCTCATGGCATTCTGTACTTACTCATTGTCCCCTCTCTGCAGCCTATGTTTTGCCCAAGCTCTACGTGAAGCTGCACTACTGTGTGAGCTGTGCCATCCACAGCAAAGTGGTCAGGAATCGCTCCGCCGAGGCCAGGAAGGACCGTACCCCACCACCTAGGTTCAGGCCCAGCGTGAGTACTTGAGCACCAACTTCCACCATGGGTGTTGATTCTTACATGCAGGACTGCATTCAGCAGGGCACAATGTTTGGGGGTGGGGTGGGGGGGGAGACTCTCTGCATGCATGTGCTTTCCTCCAGGGTTGGGGTCGATTTTAAAATTGTATTTACTGAATGCAAGAAATTAAACTCATGGAATAATCCTCATGGGAATCGGTCCATTTTACATTCAAACTTGAATTTCATCCTGCAGTGACTGAATTAAAGTTGGTATTGATATGAATTCTGCTCTTTTGGTTGGTGTAGTTAAATGAGCTACTGTTTTTGATCATGTGTTTTGTTTTTTTACAGGGCCCACCTAGACCACCTCCCCCTCCTAAACCGATGTCCGGCTAAACCATGTTAAGCTGATTTTTGGAAGACACTGTACATGTGCAGAAATCAATTAAATGGCTTTATAACATGTCTGCAGTGTCAATGGGTTTCTTATAAAGTGCTGTTTTCTGTCAGAATCCAGACTGTTTACTGGAGTCTGTGGACAATGTTATGCCATGTCTAATGAATGTATGACACATCAGCCAGTCAAGTAAAGTTAATTTATTTGGAATAGACTCTCCTTCAATACAGTACAAAACTTACAGTAGTTTAATCTTGATTACACAAATACTTAATTACATTATGGTACATGTAAAAAGGCTCTGCAGTAGTTAAAGCGAATCTACACCATTCACAGGGGCAGGAGAAGAAAAGGTCACAGAGCAGAATAGTCAGGTCAAAGGGAACACAAACACAGTGCAAATAGAGAAACCTTGGAAGAGGAAAGTAAAACCTTTAAAACACAAGGGGGGGAAAAAATGCAAATCACAAACTAGAGCACATTTGTAACAAAATATTTCTCAGAAGCAGGAATGGGTTTCAAGGAGAGATACAAAAGCTTTTCGTCATTTGTCTTCAAGACTATTTGGAGAAAGCTGAAAAAGATGTAGCAAACAGCATTGGTACCACATGCACCATGTTTCAAAAGCATCATAATTGCTATCCAGTGTAGCACACCAAATAATCAAACTCAGGCTTCACCCACTCCACTTGTTTCAGGGATTTGCAGTTGAACTTAGTCAACACGGTCTAAGCGGGACGGAAGGACGCAATTTCCATCCAGAATGTATAAGCCGGTAAGTGAGGACAAGTGTGAGCTTGACACATCTTGAATGGCCAGTTATTCTTGTTTGTTCGGGTTCACCAAATATGCCTTTTCACAATATTACTTCAGTTTATGACAAGCTCGTTAAAAAAACCCCTCTGTTTTATCAAGGCATGTGCTGGGATGAAATAACGATTTTGATCATAAGAGACCTGCAATATCATACGAAGATCATCCCATCTGAAACCGCTGGTTCTTTGGCAGTTACCAGTGTGTGCATTACTATGCATGCGTGCCCATTTGGTTTTCAGAATGAACTATTGATCCTGATGATGAAAATGGCTAGGCAATGTGGCTCTGGATGTCCTTGGCCTACACTTGGAGCCACTGAGTCTTGTGCTGTTGTGTGATCTGCCTGATGTATGGGGATTTGAGCTCAAATAATTTAAATGTATTTGTATAATGTGTCATTAATAAATAAGGTTGGATACAATACCATGGGCCTACATTCCCTGGGTGAAATAAGTCAAATTTGCTACTGTTTTCTTTTTTTTTCTGCATTTCAAGACCCTGGAGCCAATGTGATGGAGCTAACCGTGTGGGCTTCAGGGGGCAAAAGGCACAATAGCAACACTTATAACACACACACAAACCACACCAACAAGAGAGGATAACACCAGGCCTGTAGAGACACCTCTAAAATCTGCCTTTCCAAGAGATGCAGTACGTTTACACATCAGTTCAATAGTCATACCATTTCTCGTCACGTTAAATTATTTCTCAACTTTACTGAGCAGTCATTACAATCTCTTCATAAGGCATTATGTTTAGACCAGCATTACAGATACTGAGGTTAATGCAACCAAATGAAGTGCAACTATGCCTTGATGTTAGTACAGTAAATAAATGCTGTGAAATGGTTTAGATTGTACCGGGGACATTGGGATGAGATCAATTCTCTTTTTACGAAGCCTACTTTGCCTCCACATGACCTTTTTTTCCGAAAATGATTACTTCAATACATACATCATACATTTAGTTAAGATACATGGCTGCCAAAACAGACTTTAAAATGAACCGCCAAAAAAGAAACAACATCACATTACCAATATTCTCCACACCCCCTAAAAAGAGGCAATTATAATCTGAGGTAAAGAGTTTTCTTGTCACATTTATTTTTAAAAAGGAAATCTCAACAAACTTCCCTCTGTCTGTCGCTCATACATCATCTGTGTTATGAGCTGTGTAACTCCTTGGGCCCCATAGTTCATTTACTGAAAGACCAGACTCCCATACTCTCCTCACTGACAGGTAGGGCTCAACTCAAGAGTAAGATAGGCAGCAATTGCCAAAACCAATCTCCACCTTTCTGTCCCCCATTACCCCCAGTCTCTCCAAATGTGTCAGTGTCTTCCTTTATAAGTGCTTCTTTTCATTTACATAGGGTGATTCATCAAGTTTCTTTGATCAAAGCAATGTCGTAGAAAATACTATTGTGTAGCTACTGTACATTTGAGGTCAAACTTGAAATGCTTTATGTCGGCTAAAGAGGGGGTTTTGACTGTCAGTGCTCTCTATTAAAAACAACTAGTACAACTACAATGACAAAAAAGAAAAAGAAATCCATAGAACAAGAGTAAGCACTTATGTCACCTCTGAAGGTACACATCTTGTCGACCACCACAAACTGTGGTCAACCACACACTATTACACTCATTCATGCCATAGCAGCAGGTGACAAACAATCTCATGCACATACTAATCAAATAGAGAATATTTGAACATCTTTGATATATTCCTGAAAGTGCTTATTTTCTCTCTTTTTTTTTTTTTTTTCAAAACATGTCTTCGTCACTCTCCTTTTGGGATTATGTTATGTTAAGCATTGTGTCAACATGATTAGGCCACTTCAGAAGATAATGACTGTGCAAATCAAACCCAGGGTTTTTTGGAGGGCCATCTGGAATTCAAAATGGGAACTTTGTACAGCCACCTGGGATAATTCATGTTACGTCTTAAAAATGACTGAACATCCCATTCAAAAAGACATGTTGGCAGGACATGGTGGTGTTACTGCATGTCCCCCAGACTAGTCAGAGGTCAACATCATGAAAAGGCACAATGCAATGAAATACACAGAACTAGGTTTTAGATCTCACTTGTTAATAATATGGTTTTGGTTTGGAAGTAGGCAAGCAGGGGGAAATCAGGGGAGGATTTTCTAAAATGGCCAACAATCCTATCCCCAACACTTTGTTTAAGTTGGCTCCAAAATAGTGGCAGTGGATCTCTTCTTTTGTGGAGTGAAAAATATTTTATTATTTCTTTCAACAAACTGCACAGAGAAAGGTGCAGGTCATACTTCTATAAAATAGTTTAATATAATCATCATATCTCGGCAGGTATCAGTGCAACAAAAGCAATCAGAGGAAACAAAAAAAAACAAATATACTGTACCCCATCTCACCCACATTCACTCTGCTAACAACCTTCAACTCTCTCATTTTACTTCCAAAAGAACACACACACAAACACACACGCACACACACGCACACGCACACGCACACGCACACAAACAAACTGAAATTGGAAAGTGCACTCCTCATTTGAGGCCAACCTCTCAAATCCCTCTAACCAACTGACATCTGGGCTCATGGGTCTGGTCTGCACTGCAGCTCTCATTCACATACACCATCTACTGTACATCAGCTACACAACTGTCACACCATCACAGACTCTAGGTGTGTTTAGGAATAGAATAGATCTGTGAAAAGTGCTTTTCCAATAGCTCTTCATTAAAGCAACAAATTCCAGGGAAGCGTGATGGTACCTATTGTATATATACTGTAGAAGACTACTGATTTGTCTGACTGCATTGCAACTTGCAAGCTCAACAAAGTGCACATTGATAACTTTTCTTGTTATGCTTCTTTTTTTTTTTGCATTATCTTGGTTAAAGTGCAGTGGAGGAAAACTATTTAAAAGACCACAGATAAAAGCACATTTGTCTAGCATCACTGTTTTGTGCGCCAGGGTTCTACCTGGTTTAGAGAGAGAAAGGTAATACCACACCAGATAAAGGCACTTCTGAGGATAAAAAAAAAGTGCATTTACTCTTTATCTCTACTTCAGAATAAGATCAATTTGAAAGTGCATTTTCTCTTAAAATTCATACATTTTAAAAAGTGCATTCAAAGTGGTGTGGAGTCTCCTTTTCCTTTTTAGAATGATGCAATTGACCTATTCTGACGGGCCTATTTAGAGTCAAGGTTTTAAGTCATAACAGTAACAACGTCTGTGTACAAATCGTTTACAAAAAGCAGTTTCATACTACCCCTGTGACACTGACGGCCGTGACAGCCCTCTCCTCCTCTCTCCCTCTCTACGCTCTGTGATGGTGCATTGCAGACCAAACCCAGCCAGGTCCTCGTCTCAGAATAAAAACAGCCCTAGGTAAAGCAGCCTGTCTGACCCTTCCTCAGCCCAGCAGGTGCTCTCCGCGGACAATGTGTGAGGAGAACTCGTAGCGGTCCTGGCTGCGATGGCCACAGATGTTGCACTCGAAGGGCTGGCGGAAGCCATGGCAACCCATGTGGATGGTGAACATGACGTGGTCCAGGAAGAGAACACGGCAGTGCTCGCAGCGAAAAGAGCGCACAGCGTGCCCCTCTCCATCCACCACTCGAAGTGCCTCTCTGGAGGAGGAGGAGGAGGGCGCCGTGGGGGAGCCTGGGGCTGGAGCGTGGGCAGGAGGAGGGGGGGCGGCAGGCTGGCCCCCCTCCTCCCTTTCCCTGTCTCCATCCCTGTCTTTGGCGTGACTGGGGCTGTGTCTGTCCCTGCCCCTGTGGTGCAGTAGGGGCGGAGGGGGCGGGTGGTGGTTGGAGTGGAGGTGGTGGAGGTTGTGGTGATTGTTGTTGTTGTTGTTGTGGAGGAGCAGGGTGGGCGCGGCGCTGTTGTACACCTCGTCCGGCATGCTCTCTGTGTCCGTGGAGTCCTGGCAGCCGTTGCTAGGCGAAGGGGCGCGGCTCCGGACAGGAGGAAGGTCTTCGTGGCCCTCAGCTGCCTCCCTGCCCCCGACACCCGCCGACCCCAGTCCAGCTCCAGCCCCTGTGCAGTCCAGCCGCGGGCCCAGAGGAGCCATGGGGGTGTGAGCTGAGCTGATGACCGGCCTGAGCTCCGACAGACAGGAGGGGTGAGGTGGGGGTAGCCGTAAAGGTCGCAGCGTGTCTGATCCCCCTCCTCCTCCTCCTCCTCCTCCACCTCCACCACCACCACCTCCTCCTCCCAGGTACCCTCCTCCCAGGCCGGTGAAGAGTGGCTGCTCCAGACCTCCATGGTGTTTCTCCCCGTCCTTGTCGAAGGCTGCGCTGAGCTCGTAAGGCGTGTCAGCCAGGCTGAGGCGCATGTGCTTCTGTCCTGCAGGGCACATAAAGGAGAGGGAGGGAACACACTTATTCTCATGATATTGTACCAAGGCCAACGACTCACAGGGACTCTGGAAGACTGTGTAAGGGACGAGGGAGCCTAGCGTGCTGCCATGTAGTCCTCTGTATCTACTGATAAAGTTGTATCGTGGTACACCTGTATGCGCTACCTGTTGGCCAGCGGTTTCTTCGCTCATCTCAACCTTCACATGTCCCCATGAACTGCTCACCTACAAATTTCTGCGGTGTGGATCTCTTGCGTTTGGTGATGCTGTTGGCGAGCCGGTCGATGAACGCCATCTTGTCTGAGGAAGGTTGCATCAAAGAGTCCGGCATGAACTCTAGGTCCCTCAGCTCCTCCCCTGTAGAGGGCATGGCAGCACGTTGACAAACCATATGACATATAACACACACTTTAATCAACAGAAATCTGTTCGCAAGTGTGGCCTTCAGTGCTTGAGTGTGTGTGTGTGTGTGTGAATATGATTTAGGGTTAATACACATCAATAGTTTAGCTGTGCGTAGGCTGTGTAGGTGTGTGTATTACACTACCTTGAGTGTGAGCACCGGCTGGCTGCTGTGTTTCCAAGCTCTGTAGGTAGCTATGGCAGCGTTCACGGTGCTCCTCCAGGGTGCTCTGCTGCTTGTAGCTGCGGCCACAGTAACTGCACTTATAGGGCTTTCCTACTGTGGGAGAGGACACTGGAGACAGAGGGAGGGGGAAGAGTGTTATTATAGAGCTCCAATATACTCACGTGGGAGCAGGAGCATTAGAATAGAATGGAACAGAATAGATCTTTCATTATTTGATCACTGTGAGCAATCACTCTTTGTGCAGAAGGTGGTTAAATGTTTCAAGTGTGTGTGTGTGTGTGTGCGCACAAGAGAATCCCTCTCACCCGAGTGAGTGCGGAGGTGGCCTGTAAGAGCATCCCGCCTGCGGCAGGCGTAGCTGCAGAAGGGGCATTTAAAGGGCTTCTCCCCCGAGTGAAGCTTAATGTGTCGCAGCAGGTTCCCCTTCTGAGTGAAGGAGGCACCGCACTGATTACACTGGAATGGCCGCTCACCTGAAGGAGGATCACACCAGTTGGCACACACACTGAACAAGCCTATTAACAAACCAGTCTGAAACCAGTTTCACTCCCAGTCACGTGCCAAATCACAATAGCCGTTTAGCAACTATGGCTCTATATCTGATCGAGTGAGGGCGTGTTAGCATCAGAGAAACGTAAAAGGGAGAGACTCCATTCCACAGTCAGACCATCAAGTGTGTTTAAACTGGATTGGGCGCTGGCACAGACTTAGCTCGTCTTTGCATTCCTGGATGTACTCACTTTTCAAGCCTCTCCGTTTTACATTTCTCTGGCTCTGGCACGCACTTACTCGACCGGATATAGAGCAATAGTCGGTAATTGTCAAACTTGTTCTGTCAAATCTATGCAACAAACTAACCTCATTTTCTGTTCGTATGAAGGACTAATCAATCACTCAACCAACTGATCAGTCACCTGTGTGGCTGCGTTTGTGCACCATGAGGACGTTGGGCCCGATGCAGATCATCCCGCAGATGTCACATTGGAGCTTCCCATTGGGCAGCCGGATGGCCCCTGGTGACATGGGCTCAGGACTGGCCAGCTCCCTGTAGCCTCCTCCTCCAGCCTCTCCTCCCTGCTCAGGACCCCCCTCCTCTGCCCTGTCCCCTCTGTCGTCCTCTGGCCCAGCGCCACGGCCCACCTCCTCGTCACTGTACAGCTCCACTTTGATGGAGTTGGCTGGAGAGAGACCGGGACAAGACCAGGAGAGGGACACGTGAGAACAGGGACACTGCTGATCTTGTTAAATGGAATGAAAATCACTTCACTGCAAAGGTATCACATTTCTTTATGTGACAGGTTGACAGTTTTAGGATCCAAACAGACACTGATGGGCAGGGCTGTTTGTTTGTGTGTGTGTGTGTGTGTGTGTGTGAGAGAGAGAGAGAGAGAGAGAAAGAGAGAGGACAGGAAATTAATTGACGGAATCTCCTTTTTTTGTATTTGTTTTACATGTCTTGCCATGTTGACAGGTCTTGCGTTCAATGACCACAGTATGCAATGATCACAGTATCCCCCTGGAAGATGATCAAGTGTAATGAACTACAATTACTACTAGAATCAACAGACAGCTTAACGACTTGGCACTAACCACTGAGGGAGCGGCTGGGGGAGGTGTGCTGGCTATTGGGGGTGCTCACTGTTGGACCTCCAAGGGCCCCTGAAAACTCCCTCTCCATCGAAGAGTCTCCGCTGCCTGCAGTCCACAGCATACACAATCTAAAATGTACTGACAGTTCATTTAGTCACGTGTCCATACATATTACACCATTCAATTAAAAACGCAGTAAATTAGCCATCCTTGCCCTCCATACATACATGTCTTACCTGACATATAGGACCGGCCATTGCAGTCATCACCATCCATTCTCACACTGAATAAATGGAGAAAAGAACTTGCAGGTAAAGCACAGTATGTTAGCAGAGCTGCAGCTTTTTTTTAACAATTTTATTATTATTATTATTATTTTTTTTAACAATCTCAGGTTTAAATCAACTGCCATACTGAGACACACACACACACACACACACACACACACACACACACACACACACACACACACACACACACACACACACACACACACACACACACACACACACACACACACACACACTTCTAGTCTTCCAGGAAACGCATACCCTGGAAATTCCTGAAGTGCAACTGACCCGCCTCAGCCCAGCACAGCAGTAAAAGAAGAGTGAGAAACATGGCCTTTTGTCGAGCACTTTAACACTTAGCAATTAAACCACCAATACAATTGACGTTAATAGCTAGCCTACATATCTACTAATGCTCATGTCATTCACTGTTTGAAATCCAATTTATAGCCAACCACGGTACCTGTCACAATGCTCTATGGACGGTGCACCTGCGTTGCGCACCCATCCAACATTCAAGACGTGCATGAACATTGTGAATTATGCATACTACTTATGGTTATACATCAATAGGTATCGTTGTGTTTGAACATCATTATTTAGCTCGGTGCATGTACATGCTCGCACCCCACCATCCGAGCGGGTCATCTGCCCTGTTCATTTGCTAACATCGTGCAACGCTAAGCAAGTGCAGCAATAGCTAGCTATCAAAACAGCCTGGTAACTGACAAGCTAACTCTTAGCCAATTGCTTTTAAGTACCCGAATAGGAAATATAGACAGTGACAGCTCGATTCAAATAGTAAGGAACATAAACGTTACGGTTTGGCAATGTTATATACCGATAAACAGTGCGGTAAACATTGTAAATTGAATGTTTAATCTCAATGCCACGTCTTGGTTAGCATGTCAGTGGTTAGCTACGTGAATAATGTTTCTTATGCGGTTGCTATGGCACCCACCGCCCAGAAAAATGCGCTAAGGCTAGACAGCTAATCAGTTGACTAGCATCTCTGGCTGATAGCATTAGCTAGCAAGTAAAGTTTATATAACATGCACTTAAACTAACTCCTGCCATGTTGAAATCCTCTCCTTCACATATCTCTTGTCTGCTAGCTTTCCTTACCTGTCACGATAGGCCCCGATTCTAGGATTTTATGTTTCGGGTTCTCCGCTTGTTTTCTCTTGCGACGACAGCATCTCCCGGCAGCATTTACCTCGAGTTCTAAACAATTTCCGGTCCGTGAAACACCGGGATACAGACCCGCTTAATCCAACTCTAATATGAGAGAATATCGAGTAAATCGAGTCTGTGAGGGTGCCTTTTTCATCGTGAGTAAAAGGCCTCATCACACAGCAGGACAACTTGTTGCACAACATGCGAGACAGCTTTGACCATCATGTGTTTACTTTCTGTCATCATTTACATGGAATGCATGGAATGGCTATGGGAATGGCATGTAATCTTGATGCCAAGATCATTCACTCCCTGTATTTGTGTATGAAAAGACATATCGCCTATTCTTTTTTATTTTTATTTTCTGCTGTTCTTCTAGGTTCAGAATCAGATATAGGTCTACTGCTGGAAACAATTATATCTGGCTGATGGACAGATTGAAGCCAGAGAAAAATACCTATAAACTTGGCAGTGTTAGAAATGTGTAGGTAAAAAGTGCAGACTATCAGCAGCGTATGTAAAAAAAAAAAAAAAAAAAAATCATTGAATTCTAACATTGTCAGTAGGCTACACCTTTGATGTGCAGTACACCTGCAGCCCTGCTGCTCAGCCGTTCACCAGAGGGTGGCACTGTTGGCTAAGCATGTTGAACAAGAGAGGAGGAGATGCCGTGAGCTAAGAAAGTATGATAACACCCAGACACATTCACTGAACAGTTTATTAGGAACACCTGTACACCGTCTCATGTTGGAGGTGGTGTAATGGTGTGGGGAATGTTTTCTTGGCACACTTTGGGCCCGTTAATACCAATCAATCATCGCTTGAATGCCACAGACTATTTGAGTGTTGTTGCTGACCATGTGCATCCCTTCATGGCCACAATTTACCCATCTTCTAATGGCTACTTCCAGCATGATAATGCACCATGTCACAAAGCAAAAGTAATCTCAAACTGGTTTCATGAACATGACAATGAATTCAGTGTTCTTCAGTGGCCTTCCCAGTCACCGGATCTGAATCCAATAAAACACTTTTGGGATGTGGTAGAACGGGAGATTCACAGCTTGAAAGTGCACCTGAAAAATTTGCAGGAATTGCGTGATGCAATCATGTCATCATGGACCAGAATCTCAAAGGAATGTTTCCAACATCTTGTGGAATCAATTCCAGAATTGAGGCTGTTTTGAGTGCAAAGGGAGGCTCTACCCAGTATTAGTATAGTGTTCCTAATAAAGTGTTCAGTGAGTGTAAGTCTGTATTGCCAGTGAAATACAGGTCGAGGCCTATCTACTGATAGTGGGATTGACTTTGGCTATGAACTAACTGTAAAATGTTGCACATGTTGTGCAACAACACAGATTTTACTATATAATGGAAAATAGAAAATGTGAGGAACACAAGATTAAGGTTTTTGGTCCATTTTCTATATGATCTCCCCTGGAGGAAACATATTACATTTTACATTTATGGCATTTAGCAGATGCCTTTATTCAAAGTGACTTACAACAAATACATTTGTTTAAGTAAGTGAATCATCTATCCATCAGTCATCATAAGAAAAAGTAATCAATGCTCGGACCAGGGGCCGTTGGCAGTCTTTTAACAGGAGAGAAACTTGTACGGGGGGTAGTGGGGATGAAGAGGTCTTTAGGAGGGTACATATGGTATGAAAGGGACAGCATATAATTACAGAGCCAGAGGTTCCCTCCAGGAATGTGCTTCGGGCCTAGTGAACTACTGGATGCTAACTTTGTGTCACCTACCACCACCTACCACCACCATGGTCACCTACCACCACCTACCACCACCTACCACCACCATGGTCACCTACCACCACCATGGTCACCTACCACCACCATGTCTTGAACCACACAAGTTCAGACAGATAAACTTCAGTAACTCAGAGGGAGGGAGAACGGTGGTATGGGTGTGGCTATACTGTGAGATCTTTTGGCTCTAATCAGTCCCTAGGATATTACCTGTCACTCACCCAGCTGACAACACAGGGAAACAGACAGTCGTCCAAAATACATCAAGCACCTGTTGGATGGGGGCCACGAAAGACAGATACATATAAATGTGGCCATTGTAAAAACAGCAGTAGACCTGCCAACGCGTTCACCTCATCTGCACCTTGGCAGTCGAACAGAGCATGACTGTGTCTTTCTTAGAATCATATATTTGACAGGCTCTTTCATCACAGTGACTAACTAGGAGAACATACCTGCTGCTGGATATTCACTGAGCACATCGTAAACATGATATAAAAAGAGACCCCACCAGAATAGGGGACCCTCAACCCACTGTTCACCCCAGACACACTCTGAACACATATAGCCAAGCACAGACACCTCTCTGTCCTTTACACATGGTGGTGCGTAATATTGTGCTTGATATAATTTCAATACAGTTTATTAGAAATAGGAAACGTGCTCTCATAAGCTATATGTTTCATCTTTGAATATACGTTTTTTTTTTTTTAAATACAAATATTTCCAAAATTATTGGGGCAGCCTATTGACCACAATGTGAGCGCTAAAGGACTCAAAGAAAAAAATCACCTCCAACAACATATAGACAAAACACAATTTTATTATCCGATTCTGGATCAGCCACTGTTCGGGCACCTTCTAATCACGCCCCCTTGCGATGTTGAGCAGCGGCAGCAGTCAGTCGTGCTGGACCGTGAGTGACAGCAGGCGACGCAATTTAGTGTCATAGCAGCCTGCTTCAGAGCGAGGACAACCCCCTACCCCTGTTGTGCTGGGCGTAGGTAGCAGCAATAACTCTGCTGCAAATAACACTTTGCTTCTTCTTCATATTTAACGTGCGCACATTCCGCGATATGGTTCTCGGAGGATGGAAGCACCAGAAGACGTGTCGGTCCGGGAACAGATTTTCCACGACCGAGTCCGGGAGACCATAGTAAGTATAACGTACTGTACAATCTGTACTCATCCCGCACATTATCACACTGACTGCGGTTGGAGCTTGCCTGTTGATTTAAGTGTTGTCAGCAGTTTCTGACAAGATGTATATCTGGATCTGGATGTCTATTGACTGTTTGTCATCTAAAATGTGGCTTGCAATTGACAGAATATTGCTGAAGGGAAATGTGCTCTATTTGTTCATGTGTGATATTTATTTATCACTTGCCCTTTTGCCCTACACTATACCTACAGTCTGGTTAAGCCCCTCTGTGCTGGTTTTCTGGCTACCGCCTTATCCGATTTGTGGAGAAAAACGTGAGGTCAGGTCATGTTTTTACTGTGTTTACCCTTTTGAAGCCTTATTATAATACAGTAGTTTAAGACACTGCCCAGCTTACACACATTGTATGTGAAGATCGTGAGAGCTGGAAGAGACGTGTCAAATGGTTATTATTGTAGAGGTGAGTGCACTGCGTTTATTAGACATTGTTACATGCAGCTGGATGCCATATCATTTACTGTATGTATGATATTGCTTTTGTGCTAATTGGCCAAAGCACTTCAGATAGTAGCCTATGTAGGTTGAAGTGTATTGGCCAGTAGGCCATATTTGGCACATTTAAACCACATTTTGGTATTTGTGCTTGTTGTTGTTATGGAGGTCACTATATATAAGTCCATCTCTAATAGTTGGCAGACAACAGCAGCACAAGGAGAGTGAGTGACCCTGCAAACCTCAGCATTTCAGACACAGCTGTTCCTCCTCATTGATACAGAGGAAATGACACTGAGTTAGTGTGTGTGTGCATGCATGTGCCAGTGCATGTGCATATGCATGTGCATACATAGGAACTGACACAGACTCTCATTCCCTTCCTCTTTCTTTCTCTTTCTCTCATTCCTGTGAATACTGTACATTCAGTACAAGCTCTTTGTGTGTGTATGTGTGTGTGTGTGTGTGTGTGTGTGTGTGTGTGTGTGTGTGTGTGTGTGTGTGTGTGTGCATGCATGCCTGTGTTAAGTGCCTTAGCGTGAACAGAGTGTGTCTATTGGTAGTGCTGGTACTGGTTGACCTACATCATTTGCCCTGTTAAAGCCTAAATCTGAACCAGTGCATTAAATCCCATTCCTGCAAAACAGTGCCCACTGATATTTTACATTGAGGAAACACTTTGAGGAAGAATTTTTACTGTAGTAAAAAATAATTAATTATTGACTGAAGGGCTGCCCCTTCACCAAACAGCTGTGCACTAAAGTAGTTGTGATGCTGTACTATAGTGTGACATAGCAGGATGATGGCAGCACAGAAAATGACAACCGATACCAGATGTTTTTTTATCTTAATCTGAACCAGAGATGTATTCTGTTTTGTCAAGGAGAGAGAGGGAGAGAAAGAGAGAAATAAAGAAATAAAGAGTGAGTTAAATAGGGAGGGACAAAGATAAACAGAGAGAGATGGAGACAGACAGACAACAGACCGACAGAAGAACAGACTGAGAGGACCTGAATTTATATGCGTCAGAGCTTGGCCTCCTAAAATTGGGAACATTGTGGTCCACTGGAGTGGAGCCGGTGAAGGTGCCCTCTGTGGGGGTCTGTCTAAACAGGACAAGGGTACAGAGGACAGCTGGAAGACACTGATAATCAGGACAGGAGAGTAATGGGTCATAACAGACCTGTGGCGTTTTGTCCTTCACTGACTACACGTCACAGCACCGTCTCATGGGACCGTGCTGCTGTACCAGGGCCTGTTGTACAGTAGGTCTCTGCTGGGGGTGTTAGGAACAATCGCAAGCCCATACACACAGCTACAGCTACTTGGTTATATTTCACTGGTTTAACACGCAGCGAGTGAGCCCCCTATGGCGTAGTGTTGTCTCTCTACTCTGTCTGCCTTGTGTTGGCAGTTTGCTCTCACACAGAGCGGGGCCTTTTGTTTGTGGTATTAGATGGTACGGCGTTAGCTGTCAGCTATGAACGTGTCGGGCATTAGCAGACCAGACATTGTGACATTGGGCATACCGGCCATCCCTCCCACTTTCCCTACAACTCTCCACCATGGATTTAAAACCCCTCTCTCCCCTAATCCACACTATGCCCAGCATGCGGTTTATTCGATGTGGATTATATGCTGGTCACCAGCCATGAGTACTAAATCCATGTCCAGTTCACTCTCGCCAGTGTTTACTAGTGTTCCTCAGGACTGGCCCAGGACTGGGCCAAGGTTTTAGATACCTGGCTTCAAAACATGTGACGCATGCGTCTAAATGTCTCAGTTGGTAATGGTCATTAAGAAGTGGTCTGGTCACACTCGTCTGGTCACGGTTTGAGAAATCAAGTTGTTATTGGTCACACGCATCGCTGGTGTATCGTGGTAGATTGTTCAGGCAAATCTCTTAATCGTGTACGGCTTAGCTGCCAACTCCCAGCTCGGGAGTTGCTGTGACATCACTGCATTGTTTCCTGAATTAGACATACAGTATTAGAGGCCAGAAGGACTGGCAATGTGGCAGGAGCATGACGTCAAATCCCCAACCAGATTAATTATGTCGTCTTGACAAGTTAGTTATCGTAAAAGAGAATGTGTTCTCAATAACCAAAATGATTAAGTATTATCAAGGTGGTAAATACATAACAGTTATATGATACAGTATGGCAATACTTACTCTATTGAGCTGCGCCCTTCATGGTGTTCATTTGGTCCTAAATCAATGTTGATACAATATGGTAATATTTATCATGCAACATTATCTTCATCCAATTGAGCTGTGCCCTTCATGACTCCGAAGTCAATGTTGAGTCACTGGGCAGGCTCTGGGTATAGTTGGAGTATCAGATTCTGCTTGTTCCTCCGTCCACTTACCCGATAGGTCTGGTCTGGCAGCAGTTTCTGGGTCAGGCTTATCATATATACCTTATTGCACAACTCAGCAGACTTAGGCCTATCATATGGAGGGTTCTGTTATATGACAACAACACAGATTCTCTTCATATGGCAGTCAGAAGGTTCAGGAATGGTCTACATTTGTAATACTAGTATGAGCAGATTGTGCAATATGATATCAAAATGATACATGACACTGTACCTTAAAAGCAGACAAACATAGGCCCATATGCCCTAGTGATGATGAGTATGATCACTCCTGGTCATTTAAAGTAAGAATATAGATTGGAGTGTTGTGATGTATTGGGACATTTTGCACCATAACATTTATGTTTGTTTATCTGTGGTCTGGGATTTCGCTCTCCTTATGTAATGTGTATGACATTCTGATATTTCTGTAGCTCTCGGTTATCCATTAATCTGCTTGCAACAACGGTCTGGCAGATCAGGATGTCATGTTTCATCTGCCACAGTCTACAGATGGCACTGCGGCTGGCCCCTAAAAGTGTCACAACTTCGAGGGCTCATGGCGACAGTATATATTGCTTGTGGGTTTTTGTTTATTTTGTAATCTCAACCCTCGCCACCTTAATTACAAATGCTCTGTAATCTGGTAAACCTCAAACAATCCCCCCCCCCCCCCCCCTTCCCCTACAAACACGGCCCCCCA
>NC_139658.1:19859433-19901933 GCF_951799395.1 Argentina silus | reverse complement strand
GGGAACGAACAGAAACTGAACAGAACAACATGCCGGCTGTCTCTCTCCCTCTTCCCCAGGTGGGACCTCGTGTTGGATGACTCTGAATGTGGAGGTTCTCAGGAACCAGTACCTTACCATAAAGGCCCGGCGGATCGCTCTGGGTAAATGTTGTGGAGATACTGTTACTGGCCAATGCATCTCCCCTGAACTGTTTTGAATGTACACATACAAACAGTGTGTCCTACAGTAACAGACAGACAAGATCAAAAACTAATGCTTGATTTCTGTTTTGTCCTGGTCAGAAATTAGGAGGAGAGCGTCACCATGGCAGCGTAACCTTGGATACCTGTTGGCTATGCTGCTGTTGCTGGCTCTAACGGTGAGGACAGACTCGTCACTAGTTCTAACAGCACCATCTTACACACCTGGCAATATTTCCTCACAAATGTATTGTGCGTTCTGACTGACTGACTGACTGACTGTGTGTGTTACTCTTTCTCCAAGGTGGTGTGTGTGCTCTTTGTGTGTTTCCATGTTCTGGAGTTGCTGTTTGATGAGACTGCCATGCCGCGAGGGATGCAGGCAAGTAAACATTTACTGTACAAATGATTCAACCAATTTGATTTGGGTAAGTTCAGAGACATACAGTACTTCCCTTGGAATATTCCTTGTAATTGTCATAGCATAGAACTTGACTGTATAGTACGATATACATAGTATATTATGTATTGAACATTGATTTCAAAGTATGTGCGCTGATAAACAACTAATTTAAACAAACTGTGTTCATTTTCTCCACTTGAAGGACCCACTTCTGGGCGCTGCCTCGTTCTCCATGTTTGGTTTGTTGGGGGCTGCGGTACAGGTTGTCCTCATCCTGTATCCTTACCCATCAGCAGCACAGTCAACATCATCAACACATCATACAGACTTGCTGTTATCTGTATTGTAACTGTAACTGTATTGTAGTGGTGAGCACGTATCCCTTAACTCTAAATGTCTCAGGTATCTGATGATCTCCTCATTAGTAGGATTCTACAGCTCCCCTCTGTTCACTGGACTACGACCCCGCACACAGGACACCACTCTGACACAGGTACACACACACACACACACACACACACACACACACACACACCTGTCTCATTCATACATCTTATTCTGTCTCTCTCTTACCTCAGATTATTGGGAACTGTGTGTTTCTGCTTGTGCTCAGCTCAGCCCTACCTGTGTTCTGCAGGACTCTGGGTAAGCCTGCATTAGACAGCTGAGGGGGTGTTTAGGTTCTGAGTGGGTAGGACTTGGCTTTTTGAATATTCTATGTCAATATTTATTGTGTTAAAATGTAATTGTATAAAACCCTTTCTCTATGACCACAAATCCATTAAACCTCTCTTCTCTTGGCTTGATGTTTCAGGAATCACCCGATTTGATCTGCTTGGGGATTTTGGACGGTATAACTGGCTGGGAAACTTCCACATTGTCTTCCTATATAACATTCTGTTTGCCGGGCTGACCTCTGCCTGCCTGATCAACACTCACTTGTACTGTGCAAAGGGAACTGATCAGAGCATTCGGTATGTGGGTGTCACACACACACACACACACACACACACACACACACACACACACACACACACACAATGTAATCCGCCCATTCACTGATATCATGTCCTCTCTTTCCAGGTCTGCATGAACTGCCTTTGACTGTGTCCCGCTCCACCATCCCACTCAGGCTCCTGTTAGTGAACGGGCTCTCAAAGATTGAGTAGCACTTCAACAAACATGTGGCTTGTGCTTACCAAAGATTGCCCCCAAATATTTAGTTCAACTAATCTCTCTTTGAAAGAGAGGGGGGATTGACCTGTTTGCTGATAGACGATTGGTGATTAGGTCACCACTGATATGAGAAGAAGAGGAAACTCCTGGTAAGATGAAACAGACCAGACCAGACCAGACCAGGACGGGACATGGACTCAGAAATGGTTAGACTTACAGAGAATAGTTACCAGTACGACACCATAGGGACCAATGCAATGTGTCTAATCTCCTGTCAGGTCTTTACTGAGCAATGAGAACATATTTTGACATATTTTCTTTGCAAATAAGAGAGAAATACTATGGTGAAGGAAGCAATATGAACTGTAAGGGAACATGAGTTTCGATGTCTATGCATTACGCATAGAGATGGCTGTCTTAAGGTTCCAACGTGTTTCCAAAACCTGAAGCCTTCATAGACTCTTACACATCGTCGGAACTGCCTGCCATTCTCAAAACATGATGTTTATCTTCAACTCTTTGTCTGGAAGCAACCTTTACGAGGTTCAAGTTTGTGTACTAACCCTCTCTTTCTTCTTTCCTTGCCTATTGCACCTTATTTATTATCCAAATTATTTATTCTACTGTGTTATCTCGTGAATGTTATTATAATTTTCTCATTTGCCCTCTCTGCTAGTGTTTTGAAAAGAGGCAAAAGCCTGCTTTCTAAGAATGAGTGAAATTAATGCCAAACTGGAACTGAAAGCAAGGGATACTTAGGTTGAAAATACTGTACATAATGATACTACTATGCATATTATGGACAATTAGTCTTGGTATTTTATTACTGTTCGCTTTCATTTATTCATGTTTATCACAACCATGTAATTGTGTCATTTTATTGTTTGACGAAAAAGAAAACTGCTGTCTGTTATGATGAGAATAACAATACAGTGCATAGCATCATGGTGCTAAAAGAGGACATTTTAGGTTGAGAGGGGAAACAATGGCCTGGAACTTGAGACCAAGTTAAACTGTGACGAGTTTACATTGTGTGTTTGTTTGTGTGTGTGTGTGTGTGTGTGTGTGTGTCTGTTTGTGTGTGTGTGTGTGTGTCTGTGTGGGCTTTATAGGTTGTGTAATAGATGTGTCTGCGTTTCAGTATTACTCATTTATTACGTGCAACATTGTACAACCATGTGAAGACACCTTGTGTGATTGGGGTAAATAGCCTATTGTACAGTATGGAGATTAATCTCCAATGTCTGAACACGTTTCTTTTCTTTATGTTTTTTTCACAATGTTCACGTGTTCTAAAGTCATGGTTGTTTCCATCTACATGTATGTCAACCTCAAATGAATGTTCAGGTTTTATTGTCACTCAGGGGAAATAGTCACTTCTCACCTCTCCCTGAAATCCAATCTCAAAATGTGTTGTCGTTTGTGTGTGTGCCGTACAGTATGATAGGGCGCTCTGTTGACATGTTTTCTGTCTGTAATGTGAAACTGTATGCATCACTATTGTTAATTTTCTATGATTGTATGAGGGTTACACTATCAGTACCTCAGTAAAACTGTGAATCTGAACCGAAGGGATTGTGTTTGTTCGTTCGATACAAATAAAACACTTCTCAGAGTCTTTCTGACACCATTGTCCAGTGTTTTTGTCTGAGCTACCCATGTTGCACGACACGCAAAGCCCAGTAGCCTAATCCAACTAACACAGGTTGTTCATAAATTCATAATACAGTAGCCTATACACTACCAAAAACGGTTAAATGCGAATTTATTGCCACTCTCATTCTGGCTCTTTAACGACTGCAGGAAAAGTTCTCTTATACAGTAATTCTGACATGAATTTACACGCGAAAGTGTTTTCTACTTCTGATGAATGTCTTGCTCACTCATGTGCGACATGCGTGCAGCGGTGTACAGGGTGACAGTGACCTCTACTGTATAAAATAAGGCAACCCTCACGTCGACTCTGACGTATGTAGTTTTACGACGGTGTGCTTGCTCAATGTTCAGTTTCCGACAGTGTGACTCGCGAAGCGCAGCTGCTGTGAATAAGCCTTTTTGGATTCCCGTTTTATGTTCTAAAACTGTTATTTTGACTATTTCAAACATATTATCGATATACACAGTTATATCGAAAAACGATTAATAGCAAGTATCAACCGAAATACTTCTCCTACCCACTTCATTTCAGTTGTGAAGTTACAACTCGAGGCCCGGAGGACTGATAGCTCGAGCGGCTCAAAGAAAGTTTGTTGTTGTCACGTGACGTGATACGAATGTGGAGATAAAGTTTTTGTTTCGATATTAAAACGACTATTCTTAATTTAAACATTTATTGAAGTAATTGTTTTAAAACGATGCCTCAACCAAAATACAGGAAGATTGCTGTGATTGGGTACAGGTCTGTTGGTGAGTAAAAAAATAAAGATGATGGCTAGCTAGCTAGAATGCCTTTGTTTTTGTTTAGCTAGCTGGCTAACTGTCAGCTAGCTGCTTGCTTCTTTTTTTGTAAAGTAGCTAGCTAGCTAATTAACCAATTATTAAAATAGAAATGGCGCTTTAAATTGTTAATAGCTGGTGAAGTTTTAGATGCCATTTACACACTACGTGGACAAATATGAAACTTTGTCCAAATCTAGCTAGCTAATCACTAAAGTTGTTTAGCTAGCTAACAAGCCTTCATACTATCCAAAAGTTGAACCTGATCCAAGTTATACCATCTTTGTATTAACCGTATAATGCCAATTGATATTTATTGCCCTAAATGTCAGCTAATCATTTCATAATCTTATTTTCACTTTTACAGGAAAGTCTTCTCTTACAATACAATTTGTGGAAGGACAGTTCGTAGATTCCTATGATCCCACCATCGAAAACAGTGAGATTTTCTCTTTTTATTTACCTTTGCAGATGTATTATTATGATGCTCAAATTGTTCGAGTAATGCCTCCACCCCCTCCATTATTGCCATATTTTGGTGTAAACCCTGAATCTCCACTTCTTTCTAGCCTTCAATAAAATGGTGTCTGTCAACGGTCAAGACTTCAGTCTTCAGTTGGTCGATACTGCTGGACAGGTAAATGCCATTATTCTTCTTTTAAATGATGTGAAATAGGTCCAAGTTCAGGTTATTCAGTGTCCTGTCTTCAATGATGGTGAAACTAAGTGGTAACTACGATGATACTTAATTAAGCAGTCTTGCTTCATTTGCGTCACACCTGTCCACTTTTAGTTTTTGTTTAGGTTGTGTGCAATACTGCTATTTTCAATATATGTCAGGTTGCCTGTCATGGAGAATGGGGTACTCATTCTAATGTATGAACAGGATCTGAACAACAGCTGAAAACATTTTGCCTAACAACTGTTATCTCCCCGTATCGCCACGCAGGACGAGTACTCTATTTTTCCTCAGTCCCATTCAATGGACATCCATGGTTATGTTTTGGTCTACTCCGTAACCTCCATGAAAAGGTTAGTGTTCACTAGCTGCATGTACACTATCACATTGTATTTGAGCGAACCAGTGTGTGCTAGCTTCAGAGAAAAGTAAAGCTCAGAGACTTAACCAGCCTTTCTTCCTCCCCATGGCACCTCCTTGCATGCACTAGCAAGTCTGCTTTACTGGCATTACAGTTGGGCTTGGGCCGGTATCAGAATTCTCAAACTGGTATACCTTCCCGCCAAAATACCTGCTACACCGGTAATCTATTTAAAGAATGCCCCCCGGTGCAGTGGCACATGCCGCATCATCAAAGGAGTGCACCCAGACTCTGTGTGCACCAGATGACAGCAGAAGCTAAATCTAGCTGCCTATTCAATTAACAAAAGTAATCAGGGTAGCACTCTGTCATGTGCTTGGCAGTTAATGTGGAATTACATTTTAAAAAGCTTTTTTTATCTACATAAGACTAGCCTCTACATTGCAAATGTTCTCTAACTGGCTACACACATACAGCCAGTTACACTATACACACACTTGCATCGCGGAAACTATAGGCCACTACCCTTTTTTTAAAACTTATTTTTTTTATTTATTTTTTATAACACCAAATCCTCTGCCATGGTCCAAGTCAACAGGTCACTTCACATTAGTTTACTGGCTGCTATAACTTCAGAATGTTTTTTTTCCCCCCTCTCTCTCTCTCTCTCTCTCTCTCTCTCTCTCTCTCTCTGCCTGCCTACCATAGCAGGCTAAAAATGTTCCACAGTGTCACTGATCACGCCTCGCGCATTGCATATGCCATTTTATCCATTTAATAAACGTCAGCTCCTGCACATGCCGGGTGTAATGGTGAAATACTGGTATGGACAGTGTGGCGGGAATTACACCGGTGCTACCGGTAAAACCTTCCACCGACCCTACCCTAGTTACAGGAAGTGATTGCTTATTGAGTCTCACTGCTTTACATTTCTCTGGAGCGAGCACACACACCGCCTCACTCGGATGTAGTGTGATTGTGTACAAGCAGCGAGCCGGCTACTGATAACTCTGTGTTTGTGTGTCATGTCTTTACTAGTCACCTTGAAATCTGTGTGGTGTGGGTAAACAGATGGAAATGCATGGACACTGTAAACGCACGCTCTGGGTTGTGTACTGTCCTCCCAGCTCCCTGACTCTGTTGACCTTGTTAGCCTAGTATGTAGGTAGTTGATGGTTCATGCACACAAAGCCACAACCCTGGTTACTTAGTTTTCTGTCCTTCTTTCCTTTTACAGCTTTGAAGTTGTTCAGGTTCTTCATGACAAGCTGTTAGACATGGTCGGGAAAATACAGTAAGTTCTCCTAAGTCAGAAAAGATTTTATGATGTTTTTTATGCTTTGTTTTTCAAGTAATGCCAAATTATAAATCAAAATATTTTCTTTTTAGGGTGCCAACTGTGCTTGTTGGGAACAAAAAAGATCTCCATATGGAAAGGTAAACATGGTAGAGCTGAATGAAGGAAATTAGTTTTCAGAATTATGGCTGGAACAGTATGTGCAAAAACCATGCCATTTAAATTTTTTTTATTTTTTTATTTCTTATGACGGGTGTACTATGTAGTGAGCTAAAGGAGTTAGCCAGCTAACTTTGACAAAATGTAGCTTCAACTCTGGATAACCCATGTCACAAAGGTGGCTCACCCTTTAGCCAGGTAGATTCCTATAGGAAGTTATCCTGAAGCTCTAACCTGCTCCGGGGCAGCCTAACTGCACATTATACTGAATTTGTGCCCTATGCCATGTGCCAATGAAATAATAATTTAATTAAAAGCCATATCAGAGGCCTATTGCACAAAAGACAACTGATGAAAATGTATTTATCAAATGTTAGCTGCTTTAACACTAACAAGTATCGCTGATGCAAGTAGGCTGACATAGTAAAATAACATAAGAATGCATTTGATACTTATTGCATGGAAGGTTTATTGAATGAAAAGTTGCAAGTTAAATTAGCTGACATTCAATGATTTTGGCCACAATGATAATGTGGCACGGACTCTGCTTTCTGCATTGACATCAGTTTTCGATTCACTGAACATAGCCTCTAAACTGAGGGGCAACACTACTCAAGTCTGATTTGAATTTGCGGCCGGTGTTGAACCAGGGTCCACATTTGTGACATTGAGGAAGCCTGGACTTGACGATAACCCATAAGCTCTATGGCCTCAAATGCCTTGTTTATCTACTCATTGTGTAGAGGTCGACATTTACGTGCCCTGACCTTTAGCAAAGGATAGAGGGTGATCTCATTGAATCATACTCAGTGCGTCCCCCTCTTCTCAACAGGGTGATCAAGCCAGAGGAGGGAAAGAAACTGGCTGACTCATGGGGAGCTGCATTCATGGAGTCCTCTGCCAAGGAAAACGAGGTACGTTGCTTTTGACTGAACTGCGAAAATCCAAAAGAATGTTTGCGTTTAAAAGCATGTAGTAATGTATTGACTCTCGATGGCCGACCAATCGGCATTGCAGACAGCTGTAGAGTTATTCAAGCGGATCATTCTGGAGATGGAGAAGGCGGACGGGAACGTACCCTCAGAGGAGAAGAAGTGTGCCGTGATGTAAGAGGGTCTCACCAGGACAGCAGTAAGCTCATTGGCTGAAGCCAGGAGACACAACATCACCAGCCTGCCAATCATGACCTCCCCAGCACCAAGGAGCAGCAGTGGCAATATTCCTTTCCTTTGTAATTCAACACTGTGTTACGAAGGCGGCCTACCACTCCGACGGCTGATTAAGGAGCCCACCAATCCAGACGTTAGGCGTCACACAATGGTTTCACCGTCAGCTTTTACTTCTGTATAAACAAAACATATGACAATGCCAAATATACAGGCCCCCCCCCCGATTTGCTCAAACAAAGTTCCCTCCGCGTAACCTGATAATATCAATCAACTAGCCATCATCAAAAGATGGAACAGTGATTGGCTAGTGTCCCAAACTGTCATTGACTAGCTTCACTTTGTACACACACAGTAAGGGCTGACTTATCCTTGATGCCTAAACAATATGCCTGACCCTTGTTTCTCAGGTCATCTGTATTATTCAGCCAATCCACTGGCCGTGACGGAGAGATACAGCTCACATTGCTGTAGTTGTGGTGTCACTATAATTCACATTGGTCAATGTCTTGGTTACAATATCCTGGAATGAGTTCTCTTTCACACAATAAGTGTGTTGCAGTTTGGTCTTTGCCCTACATTTTTTCACTGTAACTTTTTAGCATGTAAACTTCAGACACTCTTCACCCATGAACTGTAAATCATGTCTTTAAGAAAACAAAGAAGCCAATTTGTATTTTCTATAATGCATTTTGATGTTTTTAATCACTTCTGGTTGGCAGATTGGTCCGCACTATGAATTACCACCTGACTGTATTGATTAAGATGTAATTATCCAGTGGACAGCCCTCCTAATGAAATTTAGTTTAGAGAAGAGTGAAAGGGATCAGTCATATTTACAAGTTGTGGCCTTTTGATCCCAGAGAACTAGGATCCTAGACACACGTTTGATAGTGTTGTTGGTTATTATCCAGAAATAATACAAGTTTATTTGTTCAATATATTGAATAGAATATCTGCACACAAGTACACTATAATTAACAACATGGAGCTGCAGTTTTTGCATTCACTGAAATTCCTTAATGCAGTGGTCTGCAAACCTGGTCATGGGGGCCACAGGGTCTGCTGATTTACTTTTAGGGTGCTTGTTTTGATCCCATGGATGATTCAGACTTGGGAAAACCGAGTACAGACTACATTTGACCCAATGAATTAATTAATTAAGTGTTGAGTCATGATGAATGACGGCAGACACAGGGTGCCCCCATAACCTGATTTACTAGTTCACTTCAGCCTTACAAAAGAATGATACGAAACCTCTGGTTTTTACTGACATTACCTTCATTTATCTCAAACTGGTCCACCCCTCCTAGTATCTAATATTGTTATTTGGACTTTTTTTTTTTTTTTTTTTTGATTGAGCGCTTCTCTGAGTAAGTACCGTAGTTGATTGATTGATAGGTGGTTGATGTTGGTATAAGAGAAGCTGGTGATGCTGTGTCTTGTGCCTTACCCTTCAACCCCCCTATTCCCCCCACCTGCTTCCCTACAGGACTCGAGGTGCTCTCTAGGGTTTTTTTCCTTCTCTGTTGACTTGACCCCATGGGGAAAACCAGGTGGTGTTGTGCACCTGAACACCAATACCCCCACGTTGGTCAATGTTAATTCAGAAATCTTGCTGTAAACAGTTTTGTATATATAAATAAATCCTTTACTCCTTTAAAGTGTCATTTTTCATTGTTTGCGTGTGGGTCCGGGCTGCCCTCAAATGCTTGCCTTGTCTGTGTAATTGAAGTTCAAATATCCATAGGAATGTTGATTTCCACGAAGTATTCTCTGAATTGTTTCATCTTTTCTAGACGTCTTTATACCAGTAGGCAGATAGCTGAGACTTATAATTATGTATAGTCATACAGGTTTGGTCTAGTAGAGGTTGTAGCCATAATATAGTTGTTACGGTTTTGCGCAGTCGAAAAGAGGCAATGGCTCCGTTCGAATATAAGAAAGCAACTTTTCTATTCCTTGGGGTATAATCTCACTGCTTTATTGTGCTTTTGATGTGACTTGACTATTGGACTGGACTGTGAAGACTGCAGCTGATGGAACCCTTCCCCTACCTAATTATAAGCGATGGTAGATACGTGACTACTTTAAGGGAGGAAGGAAGTGACGAAGGAAGGGTGGATGTATTTGGCTAAAGTATTCGAACCGTGACAATCTGATAGTCGAGTGAAGCTTCCTCCTCGTAGCATCTCGCCCTCCAGTCTAGCCTCTAGGCACAGACCAGCTTGACAAAGAGTCAGTAAGTCAGGAAATACACTTCTGTCGTTGGAAGATCAGGACATTAATTGCTGCCTGGTCGGCACCTTGTGGATTAACGAAGCGACGGGCGAGACAGTCAGTGAATGGAATATGGAGTGTGTAAGTAGCTTAAAGCGCGAGCTAGTCTCGCTCGGAGTTAGCTAACCTGACACTCACTCCAGGGAGCTAGCTAGCTAGCTAGCCTCAGTATATTCAAGCGAGCTAGCTAGAGCAACACTGCTTGGGCTACATGTATGCTGCTGACAGCTACCCCCCTTTCTGTAGTACCAAAACAAGTCACAATTAGGGGCTAGCATTGGCTCTTGGCATTGCCACAGACTACTAGAATAGCTCATCTTTGACAACTAGCCACCGGTATAGCTGTGATGATGGCAAGAAGACAGATGAGTGACGCTATTTGGTCCTAGCAATGCTATATAGCTTGTGAATGACGAGGAGATATTTGAGTGGCTATGTAAGCTAATTAACTCATTTGTGCTGCCCAACCTTAAGCGAAAGGGCCAAATAAATGGTGCGCATTTTTAAAGCAACAGTTGTGTGTCATTTGTTTTGGTTGCTTCTCCAAATGACTCAAACATTCTTGCACTTCTTTGGATCACTTCTGAACACCAGTAGCTAGCTAGCTGATACTGAGCCATGATAACACAAGTGGCATTACCATAAAGGTCACTGTGTACCTGTAGAGCAAACACAGAAGTCCATTCACTTTTTGGCAACTTTCCCCAAGTATAAAGCATGACCTTATGATTACTACTTTCTTTCAGATTCCAGCCGCTCTTGATGACCTGGAACCTCTGGAGTGTAAAAAAGAGCCACCCATAGAAGGTAAAGAATTCATAATCTACATTTACGGCATTTAGCAGACGCCTTTATCCAAAACGACTTACAGCAAATACATTTGTTTAAGTAAGTGAACCATCTATCCATCAGTCATCATAAGACAAAGTAATCAATGCTTAGATAATCTCTGTAATCTCAATAATCTCTGTTTGCTGCTCCAAATGCATATCATGGCCATAGAAGTACTATAAATATGTTCCCATAAGACAAGGACCTCTGACAGACTGTTATTTCCATTAACGTCTATGAAGAAAAGAGAGTTAATGTGTCTATGAATGGACATTTGACCCCACTCTCTTTCTCATTTCCAGACTCAGATTACAATGTGTACACCCGGTTTATGAAGTCCCATCGGTGCTATGACTTGGTTCCCACCAGCTCCAAGTTGGTGGTGTTTGATACATCACTGCAGGTAAGACATCAGAGCCATCAAGTTTACTTTTTTACACATTTAGCAGACGCCTTTATCCAAAGCAATTTACAACAAGTACATTTGTTAAGTAAGTGAATCATCTATACATCAGTCATCATAAGAAAAACAAATCTATGCTAGGACCAGGGACCATTGGCAGTCACAATGCTAGAAGGAAGAATTAAAAAAAAAAAATATATATATATATTTACACTAGAGAAACTGTACAGGGGGGTAGTGGGGAGGAAGAGGTCTTTAGGAGGGACAGCGTAGCAGTCGTAGGAGAAACCATGTGATTTGGTATAGAGGGAGAACAGTAAAGGGCCCTAGGAGGGACCCCAGTGGTGAGGGCTCATGGAGAGAACAGCGATGCCCTCCACGTAACCTGGTAAGAGTGATCGGCCAGGTAGGATGCAAACCAGGAGAGTGCAGAGCCAGAGATGCCCAGTTCTGAGAGGGTGGAGAGAAGGATCAGGTGGTTTACTGTGTTGAATGCAGCAGACAGGTCCAGAAGAATGAGAACAGAGGAGAGGGAGGAAGCTCGAGCAGAGTGGAGGGCCTCTGTGACAGCAAGGAGAGCAGTCTCAGTAAGAGTACCCAGCCTTAAAGCCGGATTGGTGAGGGTCAGGGAGGTTGTTCTGAAGGAGGTAGTGAGACAGTTGGTTCGAGACAGCACGTTCAAGGGTTTTAGGTAAGAAGGAGAGAAGGGATACCAGTCTATAGTTATGGACAGCAAACGGGTCAAGAGTTGGTTTCTTGAGAAGAGGCTTGACGCTGTCTTAAAGGCAGCTGGGACAGATCCTGTGGATAGAGAGGAATTATGGTGGTAAGGAACAGAACTTCTTCTAAGAAGTCGCCAATCTGACCTGGGGGGACGATAGATAGCAATGTGAAATTTGACAGGGGAGGTGACAGAAACGGCATGGAATTCGAAGGTGGATATGGACAGGTGTGACCACTTAGGTGTCATGAGGAGTCCTGTGCCTCCCCCTCGACCAGAGAGTCTAAGGGAATGAGAAAAGGAGTCGGCATCAGAGAGGGCTGCCGGAGTAGCTGTGTTTTCCAGTGTAATCCATGTCTCTGTGAGAGCAAGGAAGTGTAGGGACATGAAGCAGGCGTAAGCTGAGATAGCTTCTGCTTTCCGGACCGCTGACTGGCAGTTCCAAAGTCCTCCCACGACAGTGAGGTCGTGGTCAGTTGAGCGTGGTGGGTAGACTAGATTAGATTGGTTGCGAAGGGGGGTGTCGCGATTAGTTAATGACCAGGCGGACTCTACCTTGCAGAGAAGTTTCAGCCCCTCCCAATGGGGATTGACAGCAATTGGTTTCAAGCTGATAGTTTTCAACAGAAATTAGGTCCCAGGGCTTCAGGCAGGATAGCCACAGCAATACTACTAGCAACACACTGAGTTAAACAAGTTAAAATTAACTTGCTCAGTCTGGAGACAGACTTCACCACTCAGTCCAAATGTATTTGTTTGAAACTCGTAGGTCAATTGAGTCTAGTCGCGAGTAGATACTCTGTGTTACATTTACATTTATGGTATTTAGCAGACGCCTTTATCCAAAGCGACTTACAACAAATTTACCTTTGTTTAAGTAAGTGAATCATCGATCCATCAGTCACCATAAGATAAAGTAATCAATGCCTGGACCAGGGGCCATAGGCAGTCACAATGCTAGAAAGAAGGATTTTTAAATTTATTTATTTTTAAATTATTATTTATTAACAGGAGAGAAACTTATATAGGGGGGTAGTGGCGGTGAAGAGGTCTTTAGGAGGGACCGTTAAGATTGGTGGTGTATGTATGAATGTGTTTTTCCTCTCTTCAAAGGTGAAGAAGGCGTTTTTTGCCCTGGTGTCCAATGGGGTGAGAGCAGCCCCGCTCTGGGACAGTAAGAAGCAATGTTTTGTAGGTAAGTGAGTCCTTTACCTTTGCTTGACTTTGATTTTGACTTTAATTTTGCTCAAAGGCACTAAGTGGGAATGCCAGTTCACTGTTGTATCGTTTGTAATGATTTCCTCCTGGTCTCCTAATGCAGGTATGCTGACCATCACAGACTTCATCAACATCCTCCACCGCTACTACAAGTCCCCTCTGGTACGGTTGCACTCCAGATCCATTCTTGCCTCTTTTGTGTACGTCACAGCAAACTTGTCGGTGTCGCTGGGTTGTTATTCATTTCGATCAGTGATGGAAGGTGAAAGAAGCAGTGAGGAGAGAAACCTTCCCCTCGTATCACTGTGTAATGAACTTGTTAGTTGACCTTCATGCTTTACTCGGCCCCGCTCTTTGTTCCGTTGGTCAGCGTTTTCTCCCGGTCTCGTGTTTCAGGTTCAGATATATGAGCTGGAGGAGCACAAGATCGAGACATGGAGAGGTGAGGAGTAGACATTTATTAACTGACCAATCAGTGACTGATCATCCGCCGTATGAAACGTAACTGGTACATTGTCTGTTCCCCTTCGTTATAGAAGTGTACCTTCAAGACTCCTTCAAGCCCCTCGTGAGCATATCCCCCAACGCAAGGTAAGACTGCCATGGTAACCTCTCTTAGTCACCATGAGTTTTGTCACAGGACAGTTGGTCTAAGTGGCTTGATCACAACATGGCTACTGGCACCAGAGTCTGTCCCTCCACAAGACGTCTCAAGTTGAAAACACCAGACTTTGACTGCATGACCAGGCAGTGCTGAATAAGTCATGGGTGCCTCTGTCAGAATGGGCCCTCATACTGAAATCTTTACAAATCACTCTCTCCCTCCCCCAGTCTGTATGACGCAGTATGGTCTCTGCTGAAGAACAAGATCCACAGGCTGCCAGTGATCGACCCTCTGACAGGGAACACACTCTACATCCTCACACACAAGAGAATCCTCAAGTTCCTCAATCTCTTTGTGAGTCCCTTAGTCTCTTTTGTCTCTCTCTCTACTTCTCCCCCTCTGCTTGTTCCTCAATTATTTTAATCACCTGCTGTGTCTTGGCATCTCAATACCGCACTCTCAGCAGTAGAGAGGGTAACACAAGAGCAGTGCTAGGACTTGCAAGCGTCGTTAATGAAATCCATTCCTAGATGTTTTGTTGCTTTTGCAAAGAGGCCACACACTGTGGTTCCACTTCCATGTGATGGAATGTATGTCGAGCCAGTTGGTTAAGGAGAACGTTGTGTGTTATTTACTCAGATATCGGAGATGCCGAAACCTTCCTTCTTAGGCCGAACCCTAGAGGAGCTCGGCATCGGAACATTCCAGAAGATCGCGGTGGTACGCTCAGACACGCCCCTCTACACGGCGTTGGGCATCTTCGTGGAGCAGAGAGTGTCTGCCCTGCCTGTAGTTGACGATAATGGTGAGGCAGTGGGACGAAGGAAGGGGCAAAGTTTGTTTGTTTTTAAATGAAAGATAATGTGCGGACTAAAGCCCTTTCTGTTGGGGGCCTGTGCATGTTATGTGCTCATGTCTTTCTTTTGCGCACACAGGCCGAGTGGTCGATATTTACTCCAAATTTGATGTCATTGTAAGTATTGCATCACTGTGCTGCTGTCAATGGAAAGTGTGTGTGTGTGTGTGTGTGTGTGTGTGTGTGTGTGTGTGTGTGTGTGTGTGAGAGAGAGAGAGAGAATCTTTGTGCTATCCATACTGTACACAGGCAGCATAGAGGACTAATGTTGTGTGCCTGTGTGTGTGTCACGCACAGAACCTAGCCGCAGAGAAGACGTATAACAATCTGGATGTGACTGTGACCAAAGCCCTGCAGCACCGCTCTCAATACTTTGAAGGAGTGCTCAAATGCTACACATACGAGACACTGGAGGCCATCATCAACAGACTGGTGGAGGCAGAGGTGAGAGAGAAATACACCTGGAATGTACACACTTTATGACTTTTTGGGCCCAACATCAAAACATAATCACATTGTCCTGGTCTTTTGTAAAGGTAAATACAAGCAGTTTCGTTAGTGTTAAAACACACATCCTGTACATGTGCGCTCAAGTCTATGGCCTAAAAGCCTGTAGACCCAATGATAAAAACTGAGTTAGTGTGATCTCTATTATTTGTGATCTCCCTCTCTCTCTCTCTCCCCCCCCCCCCTCTCCCCCCCTCTGTTCCTCTCTCTCTCTCTCCCTCCCTCCCTGTCTCTCTCTCTCTCTCTCTCTCTCTCTCTCTCTCTCTCTCTCTCTCTCTCTCTCTCTCTCTCTCTCTCTCAGGTGCACAGGCTAGTGGTGGTGGATGAGGAGGAGGTGGTGAAGGGCATCGTTTCCCTTTCAGACATCCTACAGGCTCTGGTGCTCACTAATGGAGACGAGGGTAAGCATCACACACCAATGCAAAGCACTCATCAGACCACACAGTGACCCCTGAATGCACACTCCACTTTACGGCCAAGTTTGTGATGGAAAAGTGGTGTTTTCAGGAACTGCTTGATGGATTGACGAAGGGGAAAAAGTCCTCCGATGAAGAATGGACGTATGGAGGAGAGGAGGCCAGGAAAGAGGGATGAAGAGGAGTGACGTTGGAGAGTGGAGAGATAGAAACTCGCCGGCATATCCCCCTTGTGTACACATCTGCGGCTTGCACATAAGTGAACCTCTCTTTCTCTCTCGCTCATTCGATATATATATATATATATATACACAGATGTGAATTCCATTGACTTTCTCAGCAATATAGTAACAGGGATATTCGTGAACTCTGTAAACCAAGCCAAAACCCAAGCAACCAAAAGAAGACCCACACAAGATACAGGACCAGACGAGGCCTCGAGTGTAGATCCCTCTCTCCTGTGCAGGTAGTTTCTCCCTCTCTCCTGTGATGCAACAGCTGGAGGACCCACACAGGAATGAGGCCTTGTCATATGATGGGGGATCAATTTCAGCTTCTCAGACAAATCCTTTCCCATCTTCTCTCTCTCGTGTTTGATTAATAGAGACACTTGTGAGAGAGGAGTGATTTCCCTCCATGGCCCCTTAACTGAGCATCCTACAAGTCTGGGGTGTCGAAGCACAACTAACTAAGCCAGCATCATGTCTGTCACAGTGGAATTTGAACATTACAGCGAACCATAGCAACTGCGCCATCTTAGATGAGGTCTGGGATGTTGGACATGGGACTGCTGTAGAAGAGTTATTCCTTATATGAAGGCACCGCCACTGAATATGTATGTAATCATGAGTTGTATCTGATTTTGATGTTAGATATATAAGTTTGCAACATCAATGTTTTATTTTAGTATATTTACATCTCGGCTTGTTAAGTGCTCTCATCATGTGGATTAGAGATTTGGTTTTATGGTTTTCATTGATTTCATTGAACAAAGACAACTAGAAAGATGGTTGGAAGTGTGTGTGTGTGTGTGTGTGTGTGTGTGTGTGTGTGTGTGTGTGTGTGTGTGTGTGTGTGTGGGTGTGTGGGTTTATAGGGCTTGCGTATCATTGTTCCTTCTTTTAAAAATAATTTTAAAAGGTAGATGAGAAAAATGCTCCTGCCTATATTAAATGACCAATAAGGTGCCCTCTACAAAGTTTAGTGTGAGAGAAAGTTTGCATTTATACTTGAGGTTTCCTCTGCTGTTAGAAGGCGACTTCTGCTCTTGAACCTTCTCCAGTTTTCTCTTGTCTGTTTGGATGTCTTGTGTGTGTCTGAGATCATCATTGTATAGAGTGGTATATCAATGAAGCATTTAAACTTTTTGGAAATTCCTTTTTTTTTTTTGCAGTGTCTGTTCACTTTTCTTTCTGTCACCATGTGTATAGGACTTAATTTCAGCTTCTCATTTACCATCAGTACTTGTCCTTTACATTCTCAGAGGGTAGACCAATCTTGCTGTATGAAAGGGAGTACATTTTCAACTGTGCTTTCCAAAATGGACATTTTCTCTGGTTTTAAGGTGTACATGTAAATGCAGTTTTTCTACTACTCACATGAATTCAAATTTAAAGAGAGAGTTTACTCGAAATACAAATTAACATGATTTGTTGTCAATTCACCAAGACAATAACAAAACAAACAATGGTTACTATGATGTGTCTATGTAAAGGGAACTACATTTCCAAAACTGTCTTGGTGAATCAAGTACAGTCAAGGTGAGTGAAACATCAAGTCAGTTTGTACCTTGAGTAAACTATCCCTTTAATGCATGAGCAATAAATATTGTTTATCTTAATTTTTGTTGGTGTGTTTTTTTGTTCTGGTGGAGGAGTGGGGTTGATCTGTAGCTATCTGTTGGTGTACAGTAGGGTGAAGTGATATAATACTGACTCAGACAGGCTAATGAGGTGAAAGTGCTGTCCACACATTTGTACGAACATGACTCAGCAACTATGACAAGCTTACCACGACACATTTTTACAGGGTTTGGGGGGGATTAGTGAAAACCTTCATTTGAGTTTGTATCATGGGGTAGGAAGACATTATGCATCGAATTTGTGTGTGTGTGTGTAACACATGTAATAGACAAAACGCAACATAGGAAAACAATTTTATTTATTACTATATGTAATACCTATATACACGATTGGAAACTAGTTATTTCTTTGTCAATTGCCAAATGTCTCGACTGGTGCCTGGGGGTTCTCATCATCAGTGCTTCATTAAACACTCAATAGTGCAATACAACAGCATATCTTTGTGTCATGCTCCCTACTAATAACAAGTGTCCTAGAGGTTAGGATATGCCTTGGGCTCAGAATTCTTCCTGTCACATGATCAGGAAAAACACCTGGCCTCTACCTGTGACATCTACAGTTCACACCGCAAGATAATACCACCGCTATGGTTGGATGTGCTTACCACCCATTCACTCAGTATACAGTGAACACCCAGGCCCCAGCCTCACAGTCCAAAACATATCAAGTGAAAACATTCTCAGAAAATATGCACAGGTACATCATGCGCTGTGTCATTATGGACATCTCCCAAGAACTATAATGGAAAACAAATACAGAGCAGGAGAGCATGATATATTATAGTCATAAACTAACACAAATAAAATCAAATAAATACAGGCCATACACATTTCCCGTGAGACAGCATTGAAAAGTATCAGTAGTATTTATTTTTTTCACAATAAGGTTAACCCTTGCTACAGACACACTGAATATATGTCCAGAGGTCTTGTTGTCGGTTGACCCCTCCACAGTTGCTTTCTGAAAATGTTAAGAAATCTGGGAGAGGTATTTTTTTAAAGATGCTCTTAATTTCCAATCGCTCAGCTTCAGAAATGCATCATGTTAATGTTGTTATATCCACCCTCTGGTGTCAGTGATGTAGACCTGGCCTGAGAGGGCATTATCAGTCAGTTTGTCACTGTGAGAAACACAGAGAGGGGTGTTGAGAACAGTTTGGTTCTGGTACTGTGAGGAGAGTAGTGCACACAGGAACTCACAGCAAACTGGTAGGATTAATAATACACCGTACGCTGGGGAGGAGGCTTCACATCAGCAGTACCTTTTTGAGTTTGTGCTCAAAACAAAAACATATTAACAAAGAAAAAAAAAAAAAAAAAGCGAACAGTACACATTTGTTTACTGGAGAGAGAGAGGGGAGAGAAAGAAAGAAAAAAAAAAAGAACACGGTAGAAAACAAGCTAAAGTCGATGATTCTTTGACATCAGAGAAAGTCAGCTTATATCATACAAACTATTTACAATTTGCATATCAAGGAGGTAAGGAGGGTAGAGAGCATAATCAAGGAATATGGAGGATGAGATATTGACTCAAAATCAAATACTGTTACAAAGTGATGGGTGACAATAGGATGGATTCAGCATGTGCTCTCAACAACTGAGGGATCAGGATGCAGTAGTGTTGCTTTGGAGGTCAGATATTCCACCGGTAAATGAATGGATTATTGGCAGCACATACAAAGTCTTCCCATTGTCTCCAATGCAAGACAGTAGCCAGTGTAAAGGTTCAACCGTTGTGACCAACTTTCTAAAAAAATAAAATAATAATAATGATTCTACAACATGACATCAAATCAAAAAAAGGTAATTATATACAGTCTCACTTTAAAAAGTAGTTGTATATGTACAGTGGTTATACTTGGCCAGGGAAAAATAAACCCACAGGGAAAAATGACATGGAAGTGTTGAGATACAAAAGATAAATGAAATTCATAACAACAAGAATCGATCATTTGGGAGTGTGTTTTTTGTTGTTGTTTTTTTTTTAAAAAGAAAATACTACAATGTCACCCATGGTTACAGAATACCCCACCATGGAGACAGGCATTTATATGAGTTTCTGCCTCAGAGTAGACGACATTATAGTGAAGTTTTAAAACACAATATTGGCTGCTGTGTAATGAAAACAGAGCTAATGCCAACCGCCTGTACACAAGCTGATCTCTCGGTGACCGACAATTACCCACCTATAGATCTGACCAATAACCCAGCTAAAACCTGAGGTTCACTACAGCTTATGCAAAGCCCTGACAGTTGAGAACTAGACTAGAGGCTTACCATACGGCAGGACAGCGTTCTGCTCCAGTAACTTCTGTGGACCCACTGGTGAACCTTTGGAACGTTGGTATTAATCATACCTCTGCTCTGTGCAACCAACACACTAAAGCTGACGCCTTATTACTCGACACTGAGTTCCAACTTTAGCAAAGAGCAATTAGCAACACTGTCTGAACGGGGAGAACCTCAGGTTTTGTTCCAACCAATCTTAACATCAATCAGAGGTGTGGGTTAAAGGGGCAATCTGGAATTGGTACATTCATTTTTTGGCTTTTAAATGAATTATATATATTGCCATTGATTGTTGAAGAATCCAACTTATTAATGCCTCCTGAGCTTAGTTCAACTGTTTTACCCCATCAGAAGCCAAAATATAAGCTTGTTTTACTCCACAGTTTGTAAACCATGTAATTGTAAACAAACACTGTATAGCTTCAAAACATGGATAAAACTATAATTGTTATGGTTACGGATGGTCAGTCCTTAACATCAATGAATCCTAGATTGAATCCCAGATTGCCCCTTTAAGCACTGACATGGTACGATGTCTCAACTGAGAGGCGAGTAAACCACATGTTGGAATGGGGACCATCAATTAGCAGGACTACGCTTTCGTCACGTAAAGCTTGACTTCACAGAGTTAGCGATTTCTCAGGTTGTATCTATGACAGAGAGATCAGTGCTCTTAGCATTCACACACCGACATTCTCTTCAGATCTGATCGGATCTATTCTTCGACAAAGAAAGCAACATCACAAACAGTAAGTAAGAACCTCCCCCAAATGCAATTCAACATGGCATTCGTACAGTAATTAAGACAAACAGAACACAAATAAATTAATGCTATCGGTGGAAACCTATAGTGTGTGATTTTGTCTTGTGTGTAAGTCTTTGGGGGGGGGGGGGGGGGAGAAAGACCTTGTGGATTGATTGAAAACAATTAAAATACACATCCTATTACTTACTACACAGTTGTATATATTGTTGCCATGGAGAGTAACGTGGACATTTTCAGGGGCAGTAGTAGCAGTAGTACTAGTAGTAGTAGTAGTAGTAGTAGTAGTAGTAGTAGTAGTATCAGTAATTGCAGTCGGCAGCCATTTCAGAAGGACCAGGGAGGTGGAGGTGACAGGGACGGGACAGGCAGTTGGGACGGTTGGGAACAGGACAGGAGAGGGATTGTCAGTAGTTTTGGCTGAATAGGCGAGGTAGGGTTTGTTACAACTCAAACTGGCAGGAGAGTTTATGGAGTATTCTTTTTACATTTCGCTTTCATCGCTACGTTCTCTTCCTGGTGAGTTCTTTTTAAAAACAGTCAGTCTATCCCCCCTATCCTCAGTGTTCAATAATCGGAGACAGGGTTTCCAGCGTCGTTCCCCCACAGGGACTTTAGGCCACCAGTGCTCTCTCAGACTTTGATGTCTTCCTGGACACTGAGCTGGGACAGGGTCTTTTTAATGCGCAGGGCGGTCAGGCGGGCGGCTCCGTTGGCGTACCAACACTCCCTCATGATCTTCCCCATCACACGCAGAGCCTGCGGGGGGGGGGGGGAAGAGAATCTCAAGCTCTGGGCAGGAAAATTGGACCAACGGTTCAGCCAAGATGAGGCATACGAGGTTAAAGGAAGTCATACATGCAAATGTGGTGCAGATATGCACAGTGACAGTGCTCAACAAGGACCAACTATGTTCAGATTTGACTATAGCTTAACTCATAATGGGATCATTAGATTTGCAGCACGCTTATACTGCGTATGGCCATATAATGCCGATATCTATTTACAAAACATTATATAAATAAATAAATAAGCTTGTCTCCTTACCTCATAACTTTGCCACCAGTTGGGCACGTTAGGCCGTAGCTTCTGGTCCCCCACCACCTTCCTCATCTCCTCAATGGAGGGGTCAGAGGGCACCAGGTCATAGTAGGGCAGCTGGTACTCCTCATGGATACCTGAGTTCAAATGTCAAAATGTCAGCTCAACTCTAGGTTCCAAAAAGATTGGAATATGACAACATTTAAACCAGGGAGTGGGTCCATTTTATTCTGTTTCCATCCATTGGCTACGTGAACTGACATGGAACTGACCCCAACCCTGCTTGTAACGACAGAGACAGACAGTCTGCTAATCAATCAATCAATCAATCAATCAATCAAGCTTTATTTATGTAGTGCCTTTCATACAAAATTGCAATACAAGGTGCTTAACAGTAAAATTGAAAATACATAAGTACAGGACATACAAGCATACATAAATAAATACATACAGTACCAGTCAAAAGTTTGGACACAAACTTGCCAAGAGTGTGCAAAGCTGTCATCAAAGCAAAAGGTGGCTACTTTGAAGAATCTAGACTATAAACCATATTCTGGTTTGTTGAAAAAAAAAATTGTTTACTACATAATTCCATATGTGTTCCTTCATAGTTTTGATGTCTTCAATATTAATCTACAATGTAGAAAATAATAAAAAATAAAGAAAAACCATTGAATGAGAAGGTGTGTCCAAACTTTTGACTGGTACTGTACATAAACACATACATACATACATACATAGAGAATAGAATAAAAATAGAAATAAGACTGGATTAAGATGGTATGAGTGGTATGACATGGTAGAGTGTCTAACCTCCAGCGTTGCAGCGGCGTGCGATCTCCCAGTAGACCAGCCCCAGAGCGTAGATGTCAGCACATTTAAACGAGTCAAAGTGCCTCATGTTGATGCTCTCATCCAGTACCTCCGGGGCCATGTACCTGTGACAGGAAAGACAAGGCCGTTTCCTCATGGTTCATACAGAGGTGATGTCTGAGCTAAATCTTTCGACAAGGTGGTGACAGGAGGCTGATGGATGCTATCTTTTTCTATCAGCCGCTGTGAGAGTGTGTGCCTGTGTGTGTGTGTGTGTGTGTGTGTGTGTGTGTGTGTGCGCGCGTGCGCGAGTGCCTGTGTGCGTGTGTCTGTGTCGAGGTCAATGGGTGTAAGTGGGAGAGCAGAGGACGGTACCTCTTGGTGCCCACTCTCTGGTTAGGGGCGATGTCGATGGTGTCTGTGATGGACTCATGGCGGACGGCCAGCCCCAGGTCAGCGATGGCACAGGTGCCGTTCTTCTTCACCAAGATGTTCTTGGACTTCAGGTCACGGTGGGCAATACCCGGCTTACCTGGTGACACAGTTAGGCTATCAGTCAGTTGGGTGTCATCAGTCAGTTGGGTGCATTTATGACAATCTAACTCATGTTTGTGTGAACCTTGCTGCGTGTCCAATTCAATACAACCCAACAGAAAACTGGGAACATCCATGTCATTGGCTTCCAAGCAGTCAACAAGCTGTGCGACGTTCTTTTTTTTTTTTTGTGAGTCACCGTAACTCAACAGAGATGCTTTAGCGTGGGGCTGGTGTGTAACTCATACTGGGCAGATCAATAACCCTGCTGCCACGTGGCTGGACGTGATAGCTGATAGTTTCCTACCACATCGGACGCATTGGCCTAGATTCACTGTTTGCAGAGCTGGAGGCCAGGAGAAGGGTAGAGTAGAAACCAGTCGATGTGAGAGAACGGAAACGCATACCAACACGTCATCCACTTGTACTGTACGTGCGCACACACACACACACACACACACACGACACAGACACAGACACAGACACACACACACACACACACACACACACACACACACACACACACACACACACACTACACACTACACACTACACACTACACACTACACACACAGCTCTCTCACCTTGAGTGCCCAGGATCTCCATGTGTAGGTGTGCCAGGCCGCTGGCAGCAGACAGCGCCAGTTTGATCATGCCCTCGATGGTGACGGAGTAACGGTTCAGGTAGTCAAAGAGGGAGCCGTACTCATGGTAGTCTGACACCAGCCACAGCTGAGTCCATGTGCCATTATCTGAGAGGGAGAGAGAGAGAGGGAGAGAGAGAAAGAAAGAAAGAAAGAAAGAGTGAAAAGAGGTGGAGGGGGGACAGTTATGCCCATTACATTAGCCTACACAGCAGAAAAATACACACACATCGTCTTGATGTAACAGGGTGATGGCGTTTACCTTTGTTGTCAGCGGCGATGAAGCCCAGGATGTTCTCGTGGCGGAGCATGATGGTCTGGTAGATCTCGGCCTCGCGGAACCAGGAGCGCTCCTCGCGGGACGAGAAGATCTTCACCGCCACGTCTCCGCCCCTCCAGCGGCCCCGCCACACCTCCCCGAAACGACCCTTCCCAATGATCTCCTGCAGGACGATGGTCCGCGCCACAGTCCTCTGGACGAACAGGGGAAGACCTGCATAGAGAGGAAGGGAGAGAGAGAGAGAGAGAGAGAGGGAGAGAGAGAGAGAGAGAGAGAGAGAGAGAGAGAGAGAGAGAGAGCAGATACAGACACAGGGAGAGAGAGAGGGAGAGCCAAGAAGACATCAATCAGACAAGAAATCATTTAATGCCAAAACCTTGAAGAAAGCAGCTTGCTGCCTAAATGTTGGTCGAATGAAATTAGCAAATGTTTGTGGCTTTCTTTCTTTTTTCAAACCCCGTCAACCAAGGTTTTCCAATACATAAGATGTTTTAAACAGGCCTTTAACAAACTCATTGCTTCAAATCAAGTAAAAGATGATAAGACAAATCAATAACATAGATTTGAAGGTTAACTTCAGCAGAGTTGTACAGTGGTATATATAGCCCCGAGACACACACGGCCAGAGCCCCAGCTGTGCACTGACCGGAGCCTGATCCAGAGGTGGACATGTCGTAGATGAGGTCCTGCAGGGTCTTGTCCTTGGCCAGGTAGAGGTGGTCACAGGAGGGCTCCTCCACCTCCAGCCTCTGCCTGTGGCTGTAGGCCCTCTGGTGGTACTGGAAGAGGAACGCTCCCATGATCAGCAGCACGCAGAGCAGAAAGACAGGCCCCGCGATCACCGCTACCAGCTCCACCGGCCCCCACGTACCCCCGGGACCGAAGCCTCCACCCACGCCTGGATGAGACGTCACTAAGGGAGGGAGAGAGGAAGAAGAAAATATAATAATAACGTTTAATGTATTTTGAACCCACACAGACACACACGCAGACACACACACACACACGCACACACACACACACACGCACACACGCGCACACACACACACACACACACGCACACACGCACACACACACACCTCTGCTGAGCCCGGAAGTTTGGGTTTGGTTTGGAGTTGTGCAGACATGCAGCTTGGGAACTGTGCTTGTCTACTGTGGTGTATGAAGGTTAGCCTTAATGTCCTAAGTAGTGCCCATGTGCACGTGCGTGTCTGTGTCCTCACCAGAGGGTACTTTGAGGTTGAGGCTGTTGCAGTAGTCTGTGTAGCAGCAGTGTGTGTTGAGCAGGCCCTCTGCGCTGAGGCAGTAGAAGGGCTGTCCAGGGGGCACCAGCTTGTCCCGGGTGATGCAGATGCGGATGTGCTGCTCCTGGCCATCGATGAAGGAGGTGGAGGCCATGCAGGCTCCGTCCGTCTCACACTGGTGGCCGGTCCGCTCACACTTGACCGTACTGCAGTTACACCACAGTGCTGGGGGGGGGGGGGTGGGGGCGGGGGGGAATCAAGGATTACGATACGTTTGTGACACAGTGCCAAGAAGAAACATGTTTTGGTCGACCACATCACAGAACGCAGCAGTCTTCCAGGCCTTTCAGCCATTTGGTCACTTAGCTGTTTTAGCTCATTACTTTTATTTCATTTGAGGTTTTAGTTGACCACGCATTAGTCTCTAGAGTCTTCACGCGTTTTTACAGTTTGAACCTCCATAGCCATTCTGCTTTGACCCTCTAATGTTTGGTCCCGTTGCCTTTTAATTGCCTTTATTTATTAATGTTCTGTGAAGTGCATTGTGTTACCTTCTTAATGTATGGAATGTGCTATATAAATAACGTTTGATATATATGAGAGAGAGAGAGAGAGAGAGAGAGAAATATTAATTGGAAAATATGCAGCTCCATATCCAGCAGAGGGCAGTCAGATGCAGCAGTACACATAGTACAGTCCTTTACACAATCAGGCTAATTCAATCTCACAGGCACCATCTTACTGCTGCTCTGTCTGTGTGCCAATGCCTTAGTAGCCTAAACACATACACACACAATTTCTACATTTACTAACTTTACCTCCCAGTGAAAACACAGTTTCCCGAGTTTCTCCTACTCCCGGAGAAAATAAGACTGACGGTTTATACTGTTTACACTGGTTATATTTTTTATTATTATTTCTATTTTATTTTATTTTAAAACTTATTGTTGCGCTACTCTGTGGCACTGTCACTTTTGCATTTCACTGTATGCACGTGACGAATAAAGAATCTTGAATCTTGACGTAGACCGTACTTTTGCCCTTTGGCTTAAGCGTTAAAGATGAATAGCATTACAAAGGGCACATTAAATGACGTCAAGCCAGAGATTTCCGCTGAAATACAATAGAGATCTAGTGTTCAGCGTATTATCGTACGGCTCCATATGCATCAGTCAGGTAAGCACATAAAAGACAACAGAGAGAGTAATGCACTAGAGTATTTCATTCAGGTGAGCACATAAAGACAACAGAGAGAGTAATGCACTAGAGTATTTCAGTCCCAGGGACGTACAGAGCCTTCAGTAAGTGTTCAACGTCCCCCCTGGACTTTTTCCACATTTTGTTGTGTTACAACCTGACTTTAAAATACATTTAATTGAGATATTTTGACACTGATCCACACAAAACACCCCATAACGTAAAAGTGAAAATTACTTTTGAGAAAAGTCTACAAATTAATTTAAAATGAAAAGCTCAAAATGTCTTTAGTCAATAAGTACTTTCACTCATCTTTGCTATTACACAAAGTAGCTAAAATGCAAAACGTTCCACAACAAGTTACTCAATCATTTCAATTGAGACCATCTGAGTGCAAGGATAATAGTTTTCAGAATGAAAATCTTTGTTTTTGAATCTTTAAAAAAAAAAAATATATAATAATAAAAATAAATCTCAGTTACACACTATGTGGATCAGGTTGTCACTACAAACTGAGCGAATGGAGAGGAGAAAAACTTGGAGAGGCCTGGGGAAAATAACAAAAACAAAACTATCTACAAAGTTGAGTAGCTTAGAGGGAAAAAACTGTAGATGGGACAACATACACCCAGTTGTTTTGCAATTTTGTAGAGTGACTGGGATGACGTAATTTTCACTTTGACATTATGGGGTATTTTATGTAGATCAGCGCCAAAACATCTCAATTAAATCTATTTTAAGGTCTGGTTGTAACAACAAAATGTGGAAAAAGTCCAGGGGGGGGGGTGAATACTTAATGAAAGCACTGTAGTTGACGCTGTGTGCAAGTTCAGAGTGCTGAGGAAACCTGTTAGTTAAGCCTAATGAACAGTAAACAACATTTTAAACTCGGTTTATACCTCGATATCACTTATTCATGGCGCCCAAATGCCAGTGTTTCACAAAGCTCAGAGAAAGGTGTGTTGGCTGAAACGCCGTCACTTAACGGCGATCATGAATAAGCCATACCCTTGAGCAACGGGGGCAGACGGGACATTTAAAATTCTGCTGTATTTGAGTTTTTCAACCGACACACGCCATTGCCCTTGCCCTTGCCCTAACCAGGCCTTGCCTGTGCTGAAACGAGTGTTTCAGACAACAAAAGAAACCTCCGAAACGCCTGGGTGTTATTCGATACTCTCAACCTACAGGCTCGAGCCTATATGAGGGAGTAAAGTTCAAAGACAAAGAGCCTCTGTTTGGTGGCGAGACCGTACAAAGATTGAGTGGCAGTGTTACTGTAGTTAGGCCAAATAAAAAAATTAACTCTGCCCATACAGTTTGTTAATCCTGCAGCTTGTGACATCACACACTGGCCCTTTGTATGGTGATTACAGGGGAGGTGGGTGGTGAGGGGACCGCGGGTGGAGTTGTTGGGGTAAGCCCTCCTCACCGATAGCTGGGTGGGTAATAAGACGAGGTGGGGGTAGGGACGGGGCTAAAGTTTTGGGGGGAATATTTTGGGATAAGCTCCAACCTCGTTGTGTATCCTGGGGGGGGGGGCAGTCAGGCAGACAGGAAGGGGGACTAGGAGGAGGGGGTGGGGCAGGCAAGGGCATCCAATTTAACCCCCTACAGTGATGGCTGTTTTTGGGTTGAGGTTGGTAGGTTTTTTTTTTTTTTTTTAGGGGGCGGGAGGATTGCATGACCAGCTGTGACTGTCATTAAACCCAGTCTAGACTGGGACTGCCACAGAGAAATTTGGATAATTTCATTGGGGGCGCAGACACGGTGTGAAATTCCAGTAATTCTGTCCATCCTTGTCAGTCAATGTAAACAGGAGAGCCTCTGTTACAATGGTATTTTTTTTCACGTGTAAACAAAAAACACATATCCACAGGAAACAAGCCTGAGAGTGCACTTTTGGTTTCACACCCCCCAAAAAACACTGACTTATTCCTGTGGATTGTGTGCAAAAAAACCTAAAGGATTTCATACATACAGCTGATAATACCTTTATGTGTCAGGCTTCTAGCTCACAGTAGGCCTACACTCAAGACAACATCTAGGTCCACAGTAGGCCTACACTCAAGACAACATCTAGGTCCACAGTAGGCCTACACTCAAGACAACATCTAGGTCCACAGTACTAGCAAACACATAACAGGATGAAGGGAGAGACGAGCCTCATGCATTTACCTCAGAAAAAACCCTAACCCCAAAAAAAACATAGGTCACAGAACTTAACTTAATATAACTTAGTGAAAAAACGAGAAGGATTGTTGAGTTTGTTGGTAACGGGGAGTGTGTAGTTGGAGGGCTGTTAGTGGAGAGGAGCGGGGAGGGCGGCGGAAGGAGATCCACGGGAGGCAGTAGCACCCAGACAGGCTGCTGATTAAGACAGCCAGACGCCACCAGCCTGAAAACACACACCACTTTACTCACCCCCCACCCCGTACCCCACTACGATCAATACAGAGGAAGTGTGTGTGTGTGTGTGTGTGTGTGTGTGTGTGTGTGTGTGTAAAGGAGTGAGTGTGTGTGTGTGTGTGTGTGTGTGTAAAGGAGTGAGTGTGTGTGTGTGTGTGTGTGTGTGTGTGTGTGTAAATGAGTGAGTGTGTGTGTGTTTGTGTGTGTGTGTGTGTGTGTGAGAGAGAGTGAGTGTGTGTGTGTGTGTGTGTGTGTGTGTAAAGGAGTGAGTGAGTGAGTGTGTGTGTGTGTGTGTGAGAGAGTGAGTGTGTGTGTGTGTGTGTGTGTGTGAGAGAGAGTGAGTGTGTGTGTGTGTAAATGAGTGAGTGTGTGTGTGTGTGTGTGTGTGTGTGTGAGAGAGTGAGTCTGTTATTGTATCTGTGCTGCACCGTCTCCTGAGTTTACTCTCGAGGTACATGTTTCATGCAGCAGACCATCCCAGACGGGTCTTGCGTTTCTCACGTTACTCTTGGGAGAATGTTTGGGTGCATGTCTCCATTCATGTGCTGAAGTGGCAATTCATTGTGCTGCCTTGAGAATCACAGAAAGAATGAGGCCAAATGCAGCATTGGAAAAACAACAACAACAACAAATTGGGTCATTATCATCCATGTTAGGATGGAACAAAATATACGCTGCTCTCTCTCCCCCCCCCCCCCTCCCCCTAAGGCCTTATAGTGACATTAGCCCTGAAACAGACCAGACTCTTAATGCAGGTATGGCTAAACTTGTGTAAGAGCTTGATTCGATTTGCTCCCTGGTTGTGGTTCCCGTGGGAGGCTCCGGAGCCCTGACACGGGAGTCCTTGGACATCAGACAGGATGCAGCATCTCCATTTGAGAGGGGGGGGGGGGGGGGGGGGCTCCCAATGAAAATCAATGAGCGACTACAGCAGGGGAGTAGATGAGTAGATGAGGTTGATAGAAATGAGATAAGAGCCAGGGAAAAAAACCAGACATCTTTAAATGACTCATTCCACAGAAGATAGGCCTCGCTAATGCAATATGGGTATCTTGCAAAATGCACGTCACTCAATGTAATTAGGCTACATTGTCGTTTGCCAGATTTCACGAGCGAGGCCTACGCTTTATGGTCCTCCTACCGTACATTACTCCCCAGCCTGGTTTTAGAAACGCCAAAACAATATCGCAGTCACCCCACTCGAAACCACAGCCATTGCACCTACCATCGGCGGTTAAACCTTCATCCCTCTTTTCCACAAAACAGTCACAGTTTGTCTCACTAACATCTTCCTCAGTACGCGCACACGCGCACACACGCGCGCACACACACACACACACACACACACACACACACACACACACACACACACACACACACACACACACACACACACACACACACACACACACACACACACACACACACACACACACACACACACCTTGCTGTGATCTTTAGCAACAGGCACATACATGCAGAGGTCTAAAGACCTGTCATTCTTTATCTTTTCTTTTCCAAAAGAGCCCTGAAGTGAATGAACTGTCTAACCTCCCCAGCCTTGGCACAGGAGGCAGCTGTGGTTTTTCCTCTGGACAGAGTTTGCGTGGTTGAAACAAAGTAAATTGGGGGCTTTCATTCAGTGTGGTGTGTGTGTGTGTGTGTGTGTGTGTGTGTGTGTTAGGCTAACAGAGACATCCTTTCTCTACATTTGGAATTGAGTGATAAACCTGTTCTCCAGTCTAAGTAAGTTAATTTAATCTTGTTTAAAGTCAGTGTGTTGCTGGTAGTTTTGCTGTATTTTGCAGTGGCTATCCTTCTTCTAGCATTGTGACTGCCAATAGCCCCTGGTCCTAGCATAGAAGATTACTTTTTCTTATGACGACTGATGGATAGATGATTCACTTAAGTTGCTTTGGAAAAAGGCAGAAACAGGAACTACGGTCTCATCTACGTCAGAGGAGGGAAAAACGCAACTCCTGACAACATCTCTGTGGCTTTGACTCATACCAGCCAACACCTACCAGTATGGTACTGCAAAAAGCCATCCCCACATATAGGGTACAGTGAGTGGGAGGAAATGTTAAAACAGCAGCAGCATGCCCTTCACTTCTCTGCTTTGACAAACAGCTCTGATGTCTCAGAAGAAATACTGTAAACCCCTAGGCTATGTCTAGTGGAACAGGGCCAGAAGTTGAGGCCCATTAGTTGTGTGGAAAGCCGGGGCTTGGTGTGTTATTGGCACGAGGGAGGCACACTACAGGTATTGTTCAGGGACAAGGCTGTATGAAGGGAGAGAGCAGAGAGGGGGAGTAAGGAAGACATTTCACTTTGAGGACAAACTTAAAGACACATTGCTAAGTAGCTACTATCGTGATGCAGGCTGACTGGTGTGTTGTGGTGTTAATGATGTCACTGGGATACTGATCATAGCTCTATGGTACTGGTGTGGTTCACACTGTGAGTCACACAAGTCACAGATGTGTTGTTGTGGTGGTCAGTCATCAAGTGTTCTAGAATGTAATGTCATAGTAATGCATTCCATGCAGATGTTGCACTCCCTGTGGCTGCTAAATGCCATAAATGTAGATGTCACCCCATTCTCATGATGTCACAGCAACACACCGCATTTCGGCATGACCTGGCGATGGCATGATGTCATCATCAATGAGTGAAATTCAGACATGATTTTTTTTCCATCATCTCGCTGATTATGACATAACACAGTAAAAACTGTGACAGTGTGACAAATCAAATGTCTTCAACTAATAGCCCTAAATTAACTTCATAAACCTGCAAACAAACCCATTGAAAAAAATACATTTGGTAGGCCCACTGTTTTCATTCAAGTGGCTCAAAAGCTAGACAGCAATGAAATAAATAGCCTTATAAGCTTTAAGAAACAAAAAAGGAATTAGGCCTACATGCCAGAACACAAAGTTGCGCCGAAGGAACCTGTGTCTATTTAAATAAAAATACTTTACAATTAGCCTGGGCCTAATCATGCTATACGTGCAATGAGAAACTAATTCTCCAGTTCAGGCTCTTAACATCATTCTGTCTAACAGATTAGATAACGAGCCGGAAAATCTCTATTATCCTGTTGTTTGGGCAGTTTTAATCTCAAAAACATGGAAACAACTGAGCCCACTTCTGACATGAAACAAAAAGGGAGTGTACACGGGATGTGTGTATGGACTGTTATGATAAAACAACACTGACTACACCGGCACCCAACCATGGTGGGGGCCTAACCGTAACATCCATGTTATTCAAAAATTGTGTGGTCATAATCTGGGGCTTTATCAGTAGGCAGAGTGCCCATAGACCTTGCAGCCTCTTATCTTATGAGTAAGACAAGCACTAAAAGGCCAGGGAGAGCAGACGGGAGTTCCACTGACTTGCTCGTTATCGAGCCGGCTATGTAGAAGCTTTCTGCATTTCTGTAGTTGTCCAGTCCAGTCTAACATCAGAAGTTCATGTCCACTGGGGGTGCATGACCATGGGGAGAAGTGGGGTGTGTGTGTGTGTGTGTGTGTGTGTGTGTGTGTGTGTGTGTGTGTATTCCCCTGAGTGCAGGCTAGATGTTGCATCTCCATGGCCTGCTTCCCTTGCTGCCCTCATTTCATATAGAAAATGACCCAGACTTCAACCCTGACTTTTGTCTCGGCCTGGTGCATGTCATGAACCCGCTCACTCAAACTCTGCCGTAGGCCCTGACAACCTCTGAGCACTGGCTGTCAGATTCATGTAATATCACTCTCCTAGCTGCTCTGACACAGTCACTGACCTAGCTACTGCAGTTTTTTCTCAATCTCTCTGTTCAACATTTCTTTTTGTGTTTCATAAACCTGTACTTTATCAAATGTTGATAAGCTTCAGGCTAGCCTAATTGGTAGGACACCACACAATAGCCCCTTTCCCAATGTACAGCAGCTCTTGAAAGCTAAATAGGTCAACCTCAGAATCTAGCTCCCCTTCTTTCTAGACCATTGTGTCTGAGGAAATGTTTTGGGGAAAAGCTGCACTTTAAAACCACAGTATTGTGTGCCAAGCTTGAAGTTCAAAAACACACATAAACGGCATGTTATGGCAAATCTTGTTTGGCACAAAATGGATAAGAAAACTTGGCAACAATGGGGAATTAACCACACTTGGAAATATGGGTACCCTAAAGAAATGTTTTTCTCAGTATCATGATTATATGGTAAACAGGCAGCTAATAAACTCAGATTTTACCTAGGCCTACTGAAAATACACACACTTGCTAGCTAGAAGCATAACCCAATCTGATTCTATATGTGACAAGTTTGTCAGTCTGCTGCTGTATTGTGCCTGAATGATGAGTAGCTATCAAAAAACAAATGTCCATCGCTCTCTCCGCTTCATGTAAGAATAGTTTATGATCTGAACACGGTTCACCACCACCACCAGTGTAACTAGTAGCTATAGAATTACATAGAATTCCAGTGGGTGAATGTGTTATTTTGCAGTCTCCCAGGGTCCCCGGGCAAGCCATTTTTCTCCACACGTCTGGTCTAGCAAGCTAGTCGCGTTGCCAATGTTTAGATTCCTCGTCACCCGATCTCTTGCTATATTCGAAGACAATTTACTGGTAAACATTCAGGTCCAAATGCTAGCTCGGCCGCTATCTACTAAATCCCTGCGCCATGTTGTTGTGCTGTGTTCAGCCTGGCGACGCTACTAGGCTAAGCCACAAACCGTGATTAAATAAATAAATAGCTACACATCATTGAGGAAAAACAACAATTGTACTCACCATCACAAGTTCCGTATAAGCCAACAAGGACGAAAAGCGTTAATAAATTTCGTTTCTTAGCCATGATCGCTAGATTCCCATTTCATTGCATTAATACATACACTTGATGTTGACACAGCAGAGCCAAATCTCAAACACACAACCTACACACAGCCAGCCAGCAGACATTCAGAGCAGACACACTCTTAAAGGGGCGGAGGACGTAAAGGGGAGGTATGGCTGTTATTTTCTAGTAGGGCAATAGAATATCATAGGATACTCTTGCCTTTGTGCCAAAAATACAACACCAAAAATAAATGATGATTTGGCGGAAAATATGAATACTTGAAGGTCAATCTAAAGCTTTTTTATTTATTTTTTATTTGTAAGTGTTTCTTTGTAGTCAACATATTGATTACAAGGGAAAAAAATATGACAGATATCATGATGTCTCACTTATCTAACATATTAAAAGTTAGGCAACTCTCCAAAAGGTGAACTATAAGGGCTTTATCCCTTCCTCCTCCACCTTGGCAGTAAATCTGCCTGAACAACATTGTAAATATTGTAAATGTGTCAGAAATGCCTGGATAGACAGTAGCCTACAGTCCCTCCGTTGCCATTGCAATTTTATTACCTTATTGAGACTTCAGAGTCACCTGATACCGTGTTGCCTCTTAGCCCCACCTTAGTTGATGTATGTGTTCACAGAGGAGGGTGTGGCCCTACTCAGGTATGTCGCATAGAGAAAGCTGGTTTGATCCAGTTTATTGAAATTTTGTATCTCATCTTGACACAAAAGCCTTGATCATGTGAATGAAGTGAGTAGTGCACTCTCTCTCTCTCTCTCTCTCTCTCTCTCTGTCACTCTCGCCCACAGACACACACATATACACACTCTTTCTCTCTCCCTCTCTCTATTTTTTTTCTACATACACACCTGCATTCAACCTCAAGCATAGTTTTTGTTTATTTTTTGTGCTTACAGTTAGTGTACACATACATATGAGGAATGCAGCACTGTCTATTTGTACTCTCTGCACTCTCCATGGAACCCACAATATCATCAAATGTGTGCATAGAATTTGTATTTATTAAATTATTGGAATGCCTACATGATCATGTGCATCTGAATTAAGTAATCAGCGTGCACTCTCTCTCTCTCTCTCTCTCTCTCTCCCTCTCTCTCTCTCCCTCTCTCTCCCTCTCTCTCTCTCTCTCTCTCTCTCTCTCTCTCTCCCTCTCCCTCTCTCTCTCTCTCTCTCTCTCTCTCTCTCTCTCTCTCTTAATGCAGGCTCTGTTTCCTCAGTAATTCTCTGTGTCCTCAGAATTCAGACAACAAAAAGAGAATACCAAACTAACCTATGTAATCTCTTTAATTCAATCTGCCATCCATGAACATAAACAAATCCATTTGAAGTATTTTCTCCAGATCATTAGATTCTCCTAATTTTACAGGGATTTTTGTCTTCACATCAGTACCCCAATGCTGCCCCCATCTCTTGAAAATACACTGCTCCCCTGGCACATTGACTAGACAGGCGGGGATTTGAAGGACTCTCTGAAGTTCACCACCTCCCACACACACACAGATATTTCCAGCCAGCCTCCAGAGAACCTCAGCCCTTTAGAAGGAACGACTCATTATGACATTTGAGGCACAAATGTATGAAAAGTTTGGTGTCTGTGTGGGCTCGGAAATATCCTCTATATTTGTTAGTCTATGGATCAAGATCATTCAGCAAAGGTCAAGCTCTCCATTTTCAAATGGATCAGGGGGCATGTTTTAGTGACTGTGTTACTTCAGTCTGGTGTATTACAGTCAGATCCTCAAAGTTGTGTTCTAGGAGTCTGTAGGCCCCAATTTCCATGTGCAAAGATTGGTAAAAATTAATGCACTTTGAACTTTGCCTCTGGACCCCACAGAATGGGAGGAGGATAGTAGCTTGGAAAGAGATGCAAGGCCGCCCTCTAGTGGCAGATTTAGGAAGCATGCGAGAAAGAATGGGACACAGCACACAATAGAAGAACGTATGTAAAGACTATTTTAGATCGTGCCCAAGCCAACAGCCAATGGAAGAGTGGGCTCCATTATGTATTGAATGTTTACTTCAGACCTTGCCTAGGGAAATCACAACAATGGTCACAACAAATGTATTCTCCTCACCTTTGGCCCATCTCAGACTGTGTCAGTTGTGTAAGTGGATTACAGTCTTAAGTACTACCAAGTGCTCTTATAATAGCCTCAGCACCAAGTCAGCAGACAACAGTAAACACTATGGCATCAGATGACATCAAAAAACAGTCAACAATCTCATTATGGTTTATTCACAATATAATACAACAAAATGACAGAATGGCGAGGACATCATTGTAAATAAGAAGTTGATCCTTCTGGAAAAATAAAGGTTAAATAAATAAATAAATGAATAAATACAGATGCATCCTTCAACAAAATCAATTGTATATATTAGAAGTATCATGGGTATTGTTAGAAAATGGCAACCAGACTTGGAAAAATAACACCCAACTGCAACACCCAACTTAAAAAGTCCTCCCAAGTCTATATAATAAATACCTATGAGTAATGATTTACATTATCTTTCTTCCCAACCTTGCTACAGTGATTTGGTTTACAGTAAATCATCATTGAGGAGTGTGTGTGTGTGTGTGTGTGTGTGTGTGTGTGTGTGTGTGTGTGTGTGTGTGTGTGTGTGTGTGTGTGTGTGTGTGCACTGAGGTAGATGCGTTAAAAATGTGTGTTTAGTTTTGTTTGGAAAGAAGGCCTGCGTGTTCACAGTAAAATAAGATGGATCATTAAAGTGACCGTAGAGAAAGACTCTTGCTTTGTACCTTTCCAAAGGCAATTGGAAAAATCCCTCATGGAAGTCATTCTCAAACCCTAAGACATTCAAACCCTGAGTTATACATCTCATCAATAAGAAAACAAAGACAATATTATAGTCAGGAGGCCTTGGATTTGGATGATAGTTGCATGACAGTTGCATACATCCCAATGTTAATTGAATGTGAGATCTCTACTTGCAAATAGAGGTCCATGGAATTCTACTCCCTCTTCAAAACCAGTAATTTTCTCAAAGGGATATTTGGAATATTTATATCAGAAGTGTGATGGCCATTTTAGTACTACTTCAGTCAGACACAACTTAGACACCTTGAAAAAGCAGCGCATCCCTTTGAGTCCATTGAGCAGCACAGGAGTCTACCATAGAGCAGATGGAGATAGACAAGCCCACAGTACAGAGGATCAGAACATGTGGGATATAACCCCACAACAAAAATACTGGAATGTACTGGAAGTGTGTGGCATTGAAATGCACAGGCAGTTTTTGAACCTCTCACTTCTTCTCTTTAATTTTCTTCTTGTGCCTCTCTTTCTCTGCCCTCTCTTTCTCTGCCCTCTCTTTCTCTGCCTTCTTCTTCTCCTTCTTCTTCTCCTTCTTGACCTCTTTGTACTTCCAGATGGGCGGCTCCAGGTGGCCCTTGTGCCTCTTCTTCTTCTTCTCCTTCTTGGGCGTGGGCTCCCCAGACCTGATAATACTGATCTGAGGTATGCAGCCGGAGGGGAACACGCTGTTCCTGCATGCCATGTTGCGGGGGATGAAGGTGCGCACACCGGTCGAGGCCACTGACAGTGTGCTTCCACGGCGCTCTGTGTCGGCGCAGCAGGACGTGATGATGGACTCTGCTGAGTGGATGGAAGGGACCATGGAGGAGATACAGCCTTTGCAGTGGGACACCGCACTCTCTTCCAGCTCCTTCACTGTGTGTTTCTGCACCAGCTCCGGGACGGCTAGGCGCCTCTTCCCCACCTCGGGGGGGCTGGTGGGGCAGAGTGGGCGGCAGTTGGTGGCCACCAGGGGGCTGTGGATGCTGGTGGTCATGCGCACCATGTGGTCCAAGACCCCGTTGTCCTGGGGGTCACGAGGGAGGCTAAAACCAAAGGAGGATTTGATGCGCTGGGTTAACATGGCCCCCGTGGTCTTGCTGGCCGTGGCCTTGGCCACCAGCACCTTCAGCTCAGGCCACTCAGGGACATAGCTCTCACAGAACTGCTCGGCTTTTGGCCGCAGGTTGAGGCGGCGGAGGCGGTGTAAGGTCTCGAAGCGGCCCGTCTTCAGTGCCCAATCCCGAGCGCATCTCCCCTTAGTGGTATCCACTGCGTGTATGTCCGCACCTGGGAGAGGGAGAGAAGAGCAGGGGAGGGGAGGGGAAGAACAAGTAAGTAAAGGCTATGCACTTCAGGTCCAAATATTTCACTTTAAATCTATAAAGTACAACTAAAATGCTACTCTCAGAAGTGTACATGAATCATATTGATAAAAAGATAAAAACCCAGATCCTTTAGAGACAGTAATGCTATGGTTTGTGGTAGAGAATCGTTGTGTGACGGGGAGAGGCCGTTGCTGACAAAGTGAGGGAGAGTAGCCTACGCTACAGTTTCAGTAGCTCATCATGTTTGACTCAACTCTGTGCTATGTTATGGATCACTGGTACTACAGTATGTATGGACAGTGTCTTTACAATGGCTTTATGGTAGGTTATCATCACAAGCCACAAATATCTCGCCTGTGGTTAAAAAATAAAACGTAGCGATGTGAAATGGCAGAGCCTTTTTTTTCTCCAGTGGATTTGATCTTATGGAGGGCATATTCAAATCCTCAGATTGATCCCTTAAATCTAGCTGCCGATCACTTCACCAGAGAGCTTGGATAGAAAACAGTCAGCAACTTTGTCACAATCCCATAATGCTACACACTCTGGAGTTGTCCAGCAATGTTCTCTGGTGTGTATGGTGTGTATGGTGTGTATGGTGTCTATTGTGTGTATGGTGTGTATGGTGTATATGCTATTTATGGTGTGTATGGTGTGTATGGTGTGTATGGTGTGTATGGTGTGGTGTGTATGCTGTGTATGGTGTGTATGATGTGTATGGTGTGGTGTGTAGGGTGTGTATGGTGTGGTGTGTAGGGTGTGTATGGTGTGGTGTGTATGATGTGTATGGTGTGGTGTGTATGATGTGTATGATGTGGTGTGTATAGTGTGTATGGTGTGGTGTGTATGGTGTGTATGGTGTGTATGGTGTGTATGGTGTGTATGGTGTGTATGATGTGGTGTGTATGGTGTGTATGGTGTGTATGATGTGGTGTGTATGGTGTGTATGGTGTGTATGGTGTGGTCTGTATGGTGTGGTGTGTATGGTGTGTATGATGTGTATGGTGTGGTCTGTATGGTGTGGTGTGTATGGTGTGTATGATGTGGTGTGTATGGTGTGTATGGTGTGTATGGTGTGTATGATGTGGTGTGTATGGTGTGTATGGTGTGTATGGTGTGTATGGTGTGTATGGTGTGTATAGTGTGTATGGTGTGTATGGTGTGTAGAGTGTGTATGGTGTGGTGTGTATGGTGTGTATGGTGTAGTAATAGAGGAGGCCCTCTACCTGACATGACCAGGGAGGCCACCACATCATTGCGGCCCTGCATGGCAGCTTTGATGAGAGCTGTGAAGCCCCGGCAGTCCCGGATCTCTGTCTCAACACCGGCATAGTAGTTCAGGATGTAGTTGACCGTATTGATGTTACCTGGAGAGCGGGCAACATGAGCATTGATTACTTTACCTTATGATGACTGATGGATAGATGAGTCCCTTACTTAAACAAATGTATTTGTTGTAAGTCGCCTTGGATAAAGGCGTCTGCTGAATGCCATAAATGTAATGTAAATGTAGGGGGTGGTGGGGAGAGTGTTAGGTAGCCTGCCATGGTACTGACAACACACAGACCAAATAGAGTGTACTGTGCGATTAGCTGTAGGATTTGGATATTCTATTGATTCATAATCAGTGTTGCTAGTCTGCTCTGGAGGTGTTGGTGGTTGGTATAGTGGGAGCGGTTAGTAGGGCTAACCTGCTTGTGCAGCAATCATCAGTGCTGTGTTGCCATCATTGTCCTGGTGATTGATGTCCAGGAAAGGACAGTGGTGAAGGCCATAAACTATCTCCAAAAAGCCCTTATAGCATGCCACCATAAGCCCATTCTGTTGGTCAATGGAGATACAGAAAGTTATTATTTGACCATCAATGACTTATATATCACTTATTACTGTATGCTGTAGACCTCAGTAATTCAGGCCTCAGTGTCTTGGTGTGTAAAACAATGCCCTTAACATTCTAACTAAGTCACCCTCTGGTCACTGGACCATTACAACCCAAATACATCCCAGATCAGACCCATACCCAGCCATTGATGTCCACATCCATGACCTCCTCCCTGGTGACCCCCCTCTGCAGCACCTTCCGTAGCGCTGGGGGGTCATTTTGAGCGCACGCTACATACAACTTGGAGGCGGGGCCCCCTTTTACATTCTCCCGCTGATAATCTGGAAGCGCCGAGTCATCGGAGAGGACACTCTCAGAGTCTGACTCACTCCCCGAGAAAGACACCTCTGAGCCATCCTCCTCAGGGCCTGGGCCTAGGAGAAGGTCATGGGATGCAGAGCTCTTGACAGCGGCCATCTTACAGCTCCGAGAGGCCCAACCGCAGTGCGAAGGAGACGGGGCGGGGCCGTCAGCCTACATCACCGCTGAAGCTCTGAGGAAGACAACCACGATGGTCAGGAAACTAAAACATTAAACTGCCACAGGTCCACTTTCAGAGATCTTGGGAACTAAACCAGTGGTCAGAATGACAGGCGTGGAAAACAGGGTTTCAATGCAAGCTTTTGCTTCAACCCAGCTCCACCAGACACCTTTCAACTGCCAATATGATCTTTAACTAATGACCACTATTAGTTGAAGCAGGTGTGTTAGTCAACAGACTGACACAGCTTCCTGTTATGCTTGACAGTTTGACGAGGGGTCATGTGAGGCTCAGTCAGAGATCATAGTGATAATCTGTTTGTTATGGAGCGGAGCTGGTGTGGTGGCGCAAGGTCAGAGGTCATAGTGATAATCTGTTTGTTATGGAGCGGAGCTGGTGTGGTAGCACGAGGTCAGAGGTCATAGTGATAATCTGTTTGTTGTGGAGCGGAGCTGGTGTGGTGGCGCGAGGTCAGAGGTCATAGTGATAATCTGTTTGTTGTGGAGCGGAGCTGGTGTGGTAGCGCGAGGTCAGAGGTCATAGTGATAATCTGTTTGTTGTGGAGCGGAGCTGGTGTGGTAGCACGAGGTCAGAGGTCATAGTAATAATCTGTTTGTTGTGGAGCGGAGCTGGTGTGGTGGCGCGAGGTCAGAGGTCATAGTGATAATCTGTTTGTTGTGGAGCGGAGCTGGTGTGGTGGCGCCAGGTCAACGTGCACTCAATGTTGAGTAACCGGATCAGCATCTAAAAGCCCCACCGAACACAGTGCTAAAATAAGGTAAATCACCCTAAGAATAACCTAAGTCACACTTATTACCTCATGTTTGGGTAATACTCCTGTTGTTTTCCATCCAAAAAATACAATCAATCTATATAAATATTCCCTCACACTAAAAGTGGTTGTAGGCCTACGTGTTTTGGTGTGCCAATGGAGAAAAAACTATATAAACTAAGTCAGCCCTCAAATATTTTCTGACTTTCGCACAAGCGTTTCAGCTCCATTGAAGCCACATCAGTTGTGTGTTGTTGAGGAGCAGAAACCAACCATTTGAGAGAGGACACTGAGGATTAAATGTCACTCAGGTACACAGGTGTTACAAGACATGTTGATGTAAAACACACCCTGGGGTTCCATTAAACAAGCATCACCAAAGCCTCTTATACAAGATTAAAGGCACGCTTTAAGGTGAAAAAATAAATAAATCTATAGGATAAGTTGAGGATTTGTTCTACATTGCCTTTGATGTTAGGAGCTGAGGTTGAAATTTAGTTTACTTTGGGTGAGGCATTGTCTCGCAGAGACTTAAAATCAACCAATAGGATGACACTGTGAGACAGCAGTTTGACAGACCAGACAAGACAAGACAAGAGACTAAAAAGTATTTCCTTTTTTGCCTGTTGGAATAAATGGTGTGTTTGAAATGAGCTGAAATCCTCAAATCTATTGTGGCCTGAATAACACATTGTAAAGAACACATAAGATACCTTTTTATAAACTGTCTCTAGTAAAAAAAATAAGTAGCAATCGTTGAATGCATTTACCTCAGATGGGTGAGGATCTGTCAGCTCTCTCCTCACCCTGCCTCTTTTGAGAAGATCGTTCTTATTTTCTCTTATTTTCAAATGTCTCTGTGTTGTTTCCGTCCTCAGCTATCCAGCTATCTGGGTGTGAAGGTATGGTACCACAGCAGGTTGTGTAGTTGCAAAGGCCACCTGTTTATCTTCCGTGTCCTGCTGCCCTCCCGTGTCCTCCCAGTATGTGAAAAGTGACTCTACGCTTCACACCCAGACCCAGTCTACGCTGGTACTTTGACAGTCTCCATCTCACTCTCTTTCATGATGATTTGAGGATCAGAGGAGGAGTCTAAACTTAGACACCATGTGTCTTAAATCAGCTGGCATACTCTCTCACATCCTAATTACAACAGCTTTCAGGAGGGGATTATGACAGTGGCCATTTTCATCTCTCTACAAACTACAAAGGCATGGGGCCCTTTGCCTTGTACTCTTCTCCAGTGTAAGTAAAACACTGTTAGGATGTGCTGTAATATAATCACATGACACATGACACAAGTGCCATTAAAAGCCCAATTCTTCCATTTAATTTCATTGGCTTGTTGAAAGGAGTCAGATACTGTATGACAATATAGAAATCCCCCCGCACCACCAAACATCCCCCTTTGTGTTGACTCAGGCCAATGACTCAGGCCAAATGTGTCTGGTACCGTGGTAATGTCTTCTTGACATGGTTTGTAATCCCTGTCTCAGATATGAAAACCAATATGACTTTGTAGCATCTGGTGAACACCTTTAATAGACTGTGTCATGAGATGCTGACCAAGGGGAAGGACAAGGGGAAGAGGGATGAGGGA
>NC_139658.1:19757400-19849900 GCF_951799395.1 Argentina silus | reverse complement strand
CTGTGTGCGTGCGTGTGTGCATGCGTGTGTTTGTGTGTGTGTGTGTGTGTGTATGACCACTGACCACTCTTCTCTGCTGCAGGTCAGTTGTCTGGGTGTTGAGGACCACTGTGAGGAGGATCCATACCGTCTGGTCCTGACGTCCCGCGGGCCTGATGGGAACGTGACACGCTTCGTCCTGCAGGCGTCGTCCCCAGAGACGCGGCAAGCCTGGGTCAACGACGTGGTCCAGATCCTGGACACCCAGAGGAACTTTCTCAATGGTACTGCCAGGACCTGGATGGGTCCAATGGCCACACGTTTCTATGATAAAAACCTGCTGTAAACAATGATATAACATTGATATAACATCCTGGTCACCAAAGGATTTGCCAATGTTGTCATAATTATAGTTGAAGTTTAATCAAATAAGAGTGTCATGGAAATATGTTACATGAAGTGTTTTAAGTGTATCAGAGTGAACTAGACTAGAGGGGACAGTCGAAAACATCCTCCAGAAAAGTGTCTCTAACGTCCCTCTCTCTCCTCTGCTCTGTAGCCCTACAGTCCCCTATAGAGTACCAGTGTCTCTAACGTCCCTCTCTCTCCTCTGCTCTGTAGCCCTACAGTCCCCTATAGAGTACCAGTGTCTCTAACGTCCCTCTCTCTCCTCTGCTCTGTAGCCCTACAGTCCCCTATAGAGTACCAGTGTCTCTAACGTCCCTCTCTCTCCTCTGCTCTGTAGCCCTACAGTCCCCTATAGAGTACCAGTGTCTCTAACGTCCCTCTCTCTCCTCTGCTCTGCAGCCCTACAGTCCCCTATAGAGTACCAGTGCCTCTAACGTCCCTCTCTCTCCTCTGCTCTGCAGCCCTACAGTCCCCTATAGAGTACCAGTGTCTCTAACGTCCCTCTCTCTCCTCTGCTCTGCAGCCCTACAGTCCCCTATAGAGTACCAGTGTCTCTAACGTCCCTCTCTCTCCTCTGCTCTGTAGCCCTACAGTCCCCTATAGAGTACCAGTGTCTCTAACGTCCCTCTCTCTCCTCTGCTCTGTAGCCCTACAGTCCCCTATAGAGTACCAGTGTCTCTAACGTCCCTCTCTCTCCTCTGCTCTGTAGCCCTACAGTCCCCTATAGAGTACCAGTGTCTCTAACGTCCCTCTCTCTCCTCTGCTCTGCAGCCCTACAGTCCCCTATAGAGTACCAGTGCCTCTAACGTCCCTCTCTCTCCTCTGCTCTGCAGCCCTACAGTCCCCTATAGAGTACCAGTGTCTCTAACGTCCCTCTCTCTCCTCTGCTCTGTAGCCCTACAGTCCCCTATAGAGTACCAGTGTCTCTAACGTCCCTCTCTCTCCTCTGCTCTGCAGCCCTACAGTCCCCTATAGAGTACCAGCGCAGGGAGAGCAAGTCCAACAGCCTGGGGAGGGCCATGAGGGCTCCCCTGACCCCCAACCCTGCCCTACGACCCCACTCCTCGGCCTCCATCGACCGACACCGCCTGCCCTGCCTGCGCTCTTACAACACCTCCCTGCCCTCCCTCCACCTGCCCAGCCAGGGACTGGTCGACACACACACTGCTCTGGTGGGCTCTCACAACACACACTCACAACACACACTCACAACAACACACACTCACAACACACACTCCCAATACACATTCCCAACACAATCACAACACACTAACAACACACACTCCCAACACACACTCACAACAACACACACTCACAACACACACTCACAACACACACTCCCAACACACACACACACACACTCCCAGCAAATCATATGATGATTAAAAAAAAGTCTCACATTGTATGGGAAAGAAAAAATCCACCTTTTTCTCCTTCTCCCTTTCAGTCACCGCCCTGCCCTAGGGTTTCCAACCCCAGCCCTCTGCCCCCTCTTCCCTCTCACCTCCCACTGTCTCTCCCCCAGCAGCTGGGCTTGTCCCCAGAGATGAGACACTGCCAGGGGGTGTCCAACGGCCTGAGCCCCCCTGGCCAGCAGCACAGCTCACAGGTACGGAACCCTGCAGCAGTGGAACACAGTGTACTAACTCACTGATTCCATTACCATGATATCAGCAGGATACAGTAAGTCATTACATTCACATCAACTCTTTCATCACCGGTTCCAAAAACAGAGCAGTGAATGGACAGTGTGAGTAAAAAGTTGCTCTCTAAAGACCTTGGTTAAACTTTACGGGATTGAGGGGTGGGGGTGGGGGGGGAGGATATATGACTGTGAACTCAGCTCTTTCCAAGGTATATAATAATAATTATATTATGACTAATAATAATAGTAATATTATGACTGTATTATCACTCTGGCCAACCCTGAGGTTGTTGTCTATATCATTGATGGCGGGAAATGACCCGGGCCAGTTCTCTTTTCTCTCCCTAATGTGAGACATCCTGTTGTTGTTCCCCACTGGATTTAATACCAACGCGGTCCAACTGATCTGTGGTCAGTCTCAGCAAGCACAGTACAAAGAACATGAGTGGTGGTGGCGCTGTAACTCTGATCTCAGGTCAGCTGATCTCAGGTCACTATACTGTAAGTGCGGACACATGGCTTGGCCAATGGACACACTGATCTCAAGTCAGTTAGTGGGAGAACCAGGTGCCCCTGGTGTTGTTATCTTATTTACTCAGTCTCTCCCCATTAGGAGGAAATGGATTTGATTACGGCGCTCCTCTCAGAGACGCTTATCTGGCCTGCTTCCATACTTCACTGAGTCAAAAAGGAAGATCTTCTAAGGGATATAGATATAGGGATATAGATATAGCTAAGGTCCCAATGAACTACTGTAGAGATAAGACAGAGTAGGATAGGGTCTCTCTTTCTCTCCCCCTCTCTCTCTCTTTCTCTCTCCCTCTCTCTCTCTTTCTCTCTCCCTCTCTCTCTCTCTTTCTCTCTCCTTCACTCTCTCTCTCTCTCTTTCTCTCCCTCCCTCTCTCTCTCTCTTTCTCTCTCTCTCTCTCTCTCTCTCAATTAAATTCAAAGGAGCTTTATTGGCATGGGAAACAGATGTTTACGTTGCCAAAGCAAGTGAAATAAACAATAATGAATAAGCACAAAAGTTTCAAAAGAATAAAGCTAAGGCCCCAAGGAACTACTGTATGGACAGAGTACGATAGGGTCTCTCTCTCTCTCTCTCTCTCTCTCTCTCTCTCTCTCACTCTCTCTCTCTCTCTCTCTCTATTGGGTTGATGTAAGGACAGGATCTTGCTACAATCATTCAACATTGTATACTCCATCCTTCATCTCTGCAAGGCTAGGTTATCTCTCTCTCTCTCTGGCACTAGTGTGAGAACCACAGGGTCTTTAGTGTTGTTATCAAACTTGCTTTGTGCTCTGCCCATCCTGAAGGCGCAACTGAAGGCCCTGAGCAGAAGGGCTTGGCTCACAGTGGAGAAAAACAGGTGGTCCAAGATAGAAAGGATGTTTGCATCCATTATAAACATAAAACATATGTGTACTTTCAGGCTTAAATGTTACAAAGGCACTGAAAGGTTTTATTGCCATTGTAGTCATTATGCCATGTTTGGAGTATCATGCCTCTTGGCCAATGTGTCATTCCACTGTTTTTAACACTCAGGATTTGGCAATTTGCTCAACAAATTGAGCGAACTAATTAATTCTGTCTTTGTCCTGTGTCTCCTCCTACTCAGGGTTTGACTGACAGCTTCCATGGAGCCATGGCGGGGGAGGGAGGGGCTTACGGAACGCATCGCTCAGGCAACCTGGATCAGCTGACAGAGAATGACCAGTGATGACCTGTGATGACCTTTGAACTTTGGGGCAGGCTGGGATGAGCCTGAAACCACTCCACTATCACCGTTGTTGTCATTACCGCACTGTTGCTATGTTACTATTACTACAGTATGTCTAGCGTGTCATAAGGATTTGTGTTGGTATTTCTGTCATCATATTATGTTTTCTACCACTTGAATTGATACCTGTACTTATTATTGTGATGCGGGACAGCCCTCGTGGTGTTTTATAAGAGCAAGATGAAGTACCGTATGATCTCGTATGATGATATTGATTGTGTGTTCAGTGTGTGCATGTTGATATATACAGTAAGAGTAGTGTGCGAGTGAGGTGGACGCATTGTTGATGCTTCGGTAGCTATTCACACCGCAAAACACCCTACTGCAGCACCACTAAGATTATCACTCATTTATCCAAGATTCAACTTCATTTGGTGATACTCTACACATTTTTTTCATAGAAATAATGGACATTTGACGACTTGCGACTTGCTTCATTACTTCTTTCAAAGTGTATTCCGTTGCTTTATCTTAAACACAGGGGACCATATGACCATAATGTAACTGTTTTCACTTTGTAATCTTATGGCGGTGAAGACCCCTGAGGAGATACCTGGATATTTCTGTTGTCTGTCTCTCTTACGTACTTAACTCTGACTCTGAATTCATTACTACCTTCAGGCTACCACCATGTAGCCTTTGAGTCAACTGTACGGACCGTGAAAGAGTTAAGCGGAGTTTGATTATAGATCGGAGTTTGATTGTGAGGTCTGAATCTGTCCAAGGCTTAAGCAGTCGTGTTTGTCTGTACGCGCCCTGCATTTTAGTAATGGATTTATTTTCCTTCTTCTGGCTATTTTAACCCTGCCATTGTTTAAACGTTATCTGAATAAAACACACATACACACTCACACAAAGCAACACTCCAAAATCACATGGGAGAGAGGAAAAAGGGAACAAAGATAGGGGGGAATGCTGATCTGTCAATGTCATCATGAATGTAAATAATCTAATGTGGGATCATATCAATAAACATGTGTCTTTATGAAATATAATGTTGTCCTCATACTGTTTGTACGTCTGATCATGTTCATGGTCATAGCTTACTGTATGTATTCTAAGGCAGCTGTAACGAAACAGAGAATGTAAGCATTTACAGGAGTATCCCGTAACCCTGATTGACCGAGCACATTTCCTTCACATTGGCCTACAATACACTTCAATGTTTTTGCCCTTGTGTAAGTCATACTGCCACCCAGTCATACAGGCGAGTGAACAATAACAATGCTAAAGCACTTATCAAGAGAAATCAGACAGCTTTTTTTATTATTAAAGTAAACCAAATATAACGAGCTCATCTAGGATTAGCTGTGGAAGGACAGAGAAAAATACAGTAGGTATCTGTCGCCCTCTAGTGATGAGATAGGAGAAGACCATTAATGCCCCTCTGGTTTCTTCAGGAGATGCAGAGTGTTGAGGCTTCTGCTTGCTCTAAAACACCTGATTCAAAGGATTCGTTGATTATTTCATATTAGGGGTGTTTGTGCTGAGCTGAACATAAAGCTTACAGACACTGCAGCCCTCCAGGTTTGGCATAACCCAACCCTACTCTACAAAGACTGCTTATTGATAGATTGTCAATCAATATCTGTGAATAGAAAAAAGACCCACCCATGTATTCTGATCAATACTTTTAACTTAGCAAAAATGAAGTGCTCATGCTCCATGATATATTAGCAAAATAAGTCCCAAAGTTCAGTTATTTTATTATAGAAAAAACTTTAACACAGTATTAAATATAAGATCTACAAATTGGTAGTATGTGTGAAATAATCACGGCAAGCACTGCATTACTGTTTTGATTGAGTCCAGAATCCAGCTTGTTAAATACTATTTTGTATTCAAAGACACCCTCGTCTTATGCAGAAATGTGTGTTGGAGTCTTTGATCACTCACAAAGATGAGGGCTTTTGTACCGCTATCTTCACAATGGTATCCTGCAGGGGTTTCACACCCACTGAGAGTAGTTGTGGCTTCATAGCTAGCTAGGAGTTACATACAGTAGTTCTTTCTCCTCTCTCTTTGTTCTCTACTCTTTCTTGATGCTCCTGGGTGGTGCACTGGTGCCCCCTTGTGGCGGGGCCCCCTGCTGGGTGTCCTGGCTGCTGCAGCCCCTCCCAGACTGGTGGGTCTTCTCGTGTTTGGCCAGGTGGTCGCTCCTCATGAACCTCTTCCCACAGGTCTGGCAGCCGAAGCGCTTCTCCCCCGTGTGTGTGCGCAGGTGCCTCTGCAGCTCGTCCGAGCGCGTGAAGTTCTTCCCGCAGAAGATCCAGCTGCAGACGAAGGGCCGCTCCCCGGCATGCCAGCGCAGGTGGGCCTTCAGGTGAGACGTTTTCTTGTACACTTTTCCACACTCCGGCAGGTGGCAGATGTGCAGCCTCCTCCTGCCTGGTTCCTCTGGGGTGGTCGCTGTAGCTCCTGTCCCCGCAGCCGAGGCCTGGCAGTTGGGGCACTTGCAGCGTCGGCAACGCCTTGTGGAGCCCAGGAGACCCTTGGAGCTGCTCTGGAGGAGGGCTGTAATCTGAGGCTGGTGCCCCAAGACCAGCTGCCTGCGCAGGGCATATGGGTGGGAGTGAGGGTGAAGGTGGGGATGGGGGTGAGGGTGAGGCTGGCCATGGGAATGGTGGTTGCCATGAGGGCTGCCTGTGGTCTGGGGCAGGCTCCACCACTGCTGGCCTTCCTCTGCATTTCCACCAGGGTGGTGAGGGTGTCTGGGCACGGACCCTTGGAGGAAGTTTGGAAAGTTCTGTCCCATGCCATTGTGCTGGTGGTGGAAGTATGGGGAGGAGGAGGTCCCCTGCACCTGAGGGGTGAGCACCTTCACTGGGGAGAGCTCGAAGGCGTATGAGGCAGGGGTGGAGGAGGACTCGGCAGGTGGGGTGAGGGGGAGCTCATGGAGGTGGTGGTGGTGATAAGAATGAGGACCCAGTCCACCCTGGACATGTCCAGGAAAAGGTATCTTTGGCAAGGACATAGTAGCCACCTGTTGGACCCCCAGATTAGAGCTCTGGCCCATCTCGCCACCCCACAGCTGGAACATCCCAGTCATAGAGTTCATGGCCCCTTCATAGGGGGGCTGCAAGCCCTCCTGCCCTACTCCGCTGCCCCCCAGCCGGGATAGGCCGCAGCCTCGAGCCAGGTAGGAGGCGAGTGGATGGAGGCCGTTGTCTGGGGATGAGCTTGGTGTGCGGTCCTGTGAGAGAAATGCTGGATATTAGACATGTTGAAGATGTGTCTTGTGTTTTCAATATCATATCATATCATATCATAGGCCTACAACAAATAGCATAGTAGAAGCATAGTAGAGTGAGTGAACTAATCTGTTAATCAAATTCCTAAAGAAAGATTTAAGTTAAAATAATGTTAATTGAATTGATTGCATTGCATTGACAATTTCATATTGCAATAACGAACTCCTTGAACAAGCAACACTGAAATCTCTATTCCATATAATTTAATATGACGTAATACAAACATGTTATCCTCACCTGTAAAAAGGGATGTAGAAAGTGGTCGGATCCAGGCACAGCCATGTGTTTTTGTGCGTCTGTAGCCTTCTGCGCAACAACTTTGGCTGGCTGGAGTGCGGCGCCACCGAGGCAAAATCTTATCGAGGAAAAGGGAAATATTCGTTTGTGCTAGTGCATATTTGCTGTAAATTGCCACCTGTTGCGTAAATTATCGTGAGGAAAAAGATCCATGGAAACGATAACGTAGTAATAGAATTCTTGAATGGTCTTGTATTCCCGACTTCGCGATGCCAGCAATCTCCCTCAATACTTAAGATGACAAACTTTCAGCAACATGAACCTTGTCACCACTGATTGACTCAAACCCAGTGAATGCGTGTCCTTTGAAGTGTGCAGAGAGCCAATCGACACGATCGCCAGCATCTTATGTGAGAGGAACCTCTGCGGGATCCCCTTCACGAGGAGAAAGTAAGATGTCTGTGTGTATGTGTGTGTGTGTGTGTGTGTGTGTGCGCGTGTGTGTCTCTCTCTCTCTTTCGCGCTCTCTCTCTCTCTCTCTCTCTCTCTTTCTCTCTGTGTGTGTGTGTGTGTGTGTGTGTGTGTGTGTGTGTGTGTGTGTGTGTGTGTGTGAGAGAGAGAGAGAGAAAGAGAGAGCGGGAGCGGGCATGTGTCCCTCTCTCATTGTCACGATGTTTATCCATGTAAAATTAATTGCGCATGAGTTGTGACTGTTTTTGTCCTCTCATAGAATAAGCTAATGATTGATGAATGCGCCCCAACGCCATAGTCACACAGGAGCCTACTAGTGCAGGTCTCTGCCTGTTTCCTTGCCCGGGTTCAAGTGAAGGCCATTACCTAATCTTATTGCAAATGGAAATGCACTGTTGACCATTTTGCTCCTTCAAAGGATCCTCCACGAGGTGTCAAGTCACATTTGCATAGCCAGCGAATAACAATCCTATGCCATAGTAATCTGAATGACAACCAACAGGAGATTCCCCTTTTGTATTCTACCTACAGTAATGAAATGTCACTTTTTCCCACAAAAGCGCAACTGACTTTTCTTTTTCTACATGTCTCCAGTCGAACGGTACATGCGGTTCATTCACCCCCCCCTATTTCATCCTGATATTTTATTTGTCAAAGTTAGTGCAATGTGTTCTTAAAGAGAGAGGAGAAGAAGAGAGTAATGTTTACCTACTGGTATACAGTGCCTTCGGAAAGTATTCAGACCCCTTCAATTTTTCCACATTTTGTTGTGTTATAGACTCAATTTAAAATGGATTCAATTAAAAGAATTTGCTATCAATCCACACACAATACCCCAAAATGACAAAGCGAAAATAGGTTTTTCGTAATTACAGTAAATTTATTAAAATTTAAATACAGAAATACCTCATCTACATAAGACCCTTTAAGATGATCTAAAATGCAAAAATGTCATCAACAAGTCACTCAATAGTTGAATTGAGCCAATCTTAATGCAAGGATAATAGTTCATGTCAGTTTGGAATTAATATCTTTGCATAGGAATCACACTGTGTAGATTAGGATGTCACTACTAACTCAGCAAATTTCATAATTTACTCTTGATTCTGATCCCTGCCAGTGACAAACATACCCATTACTTGATGCAGCTACCACTATTCTTCACATGAGAGATGGCGCGGAAACTGCATTGCATGTGCTGGATTTGCACCAAGCTTTGGAGTAAAACCAAATAAACCCATTTACAGCCACTTTGTTTGCTGTATCACTTGAATTCATTGTTGCAAACACAATAATGGATATGAGATAAAATATTTTCCATTAAGAGATTATTTTTGGCCACTTGGTTATAGATCAATTTTGCAGAGTGACTGAGATGATGTTGTCCCATCAACTGTGCTTTTTCCTCTCCACCTCCAACTTTGTAGATTCTCCCCAGGCCTCAGGGTCGCATTCCTGACCAGTTTTGTTCCTCTCCATTTGCTCAGTTTATAATAACAACCTGATCCACACAGTGTGTAATTGATTCCTATGCAAATCAGAGACCCTATAAAAACTAAAATATTAATTCCAAAATTACATGAACCATTATCCTTGCAATAAGATGGACTCAATTCAACTTATTGAGTGATTTGTTGATGACATTTTTGCATTTTAGCTCATTTTCAGAGAGTCATAGCAGAGGATCTGAATACTTATGTAAATGAGGTATTTCTGTATTTCAATTTTAATAAATTTACAGAAATTTCTAAAAACCTGCTTTGTCATTCTGGGGTATTGTGTGTGGATTGATGGGAAATTATTTTAATGCAATCCATTTTAAATTGAGTCTATAACACAACAAAATGTGAAAAAAAAGTGAAGGGGTCTGAATACTTTCCGAAGGCACTGTAAATCAGATTTTTGCTTGGCTCCAGCTGTACTATAGTGACTAGTGAATTATTGTTCAAAAGATCCTTTATTCATGAAAATGCAATTTGATCCAGTCAATGTTGGCGTGTTATATAAAAACAATAGAAAGCCTGTAATATGTAGCAATAAAGAAAGGTTATTTGTCAATTGAATCTAAATTAGATTTAGTATTTTGCTCAGATGTAATGTTAGGGTATAAAGCAAATGACCCAGCAGATAAGCAGGAGTTGTGGATCTTATGAGGAGGTGCAGTGTCTCACTCAGGCAGTGTGTTTCATCCTGGGTGCAGAGAGGATGTTAATTACTCTGCTTCGCATTTCCTGTCTCAGTGCCACCACCCCCCCTCCCCCTACCTCCTCTCTCACTGATCCCAGATGAGTGTCTTTGAAGTGCTAACGACTCTCCCTCTTCTCACTTTGAACTGTGAAACACACAATGCTCCTGTGGTCCCACATATCGTCCCCTGTCTCCCTCGCAGACTAGCAGCGCTGCGCAGCAGAGCCTCATTTAAATACACCTGGATCCAGCTGCTGCCGTTGGATCCTGACTCGCCCCCTGGTTCCTGAGACAGAAGGAGAGAGATCCCAGGGATCATTAGAACCAGGCTGGGTGGAGATTTGCTGTAGCTGCAGCGTCACGTGATCAAACAGGCTTTCATAACATTATAGCATTAATGAGAGACGGGGCCCCTAACTGAAATGTTTGCGCTTCCCACCTCAAACACACCTGACACACTCAACACCTCAAACTTGATCACTTTTCACATTCATGTTGTGAGCAGATGAGCGTGTGGTTTTGCCGTAGCTTTATCTGAGTTTGCTGTTTGTGATGGGTGAAGGTGTGTTGGAAGGGCTTGCGGTTATTAAAAGCAACTCCCATTGCCCAGGAGGATAGCTACAGCACGTGTGAGGAAGCTACTATCCTCAGAGACATTCAGGCAGAGACATGTATGGCCAGTCAGGTCCACAGTTAAAGATGGGATTATTGTATTGGTATTTACATAAAATACAGATCAACAATGTCCCACATACAAGCTCTGTGTACATCTTAAAATAAAGTACACATTAAAACACAGTTGAATAAGGGTATTTGGAGATATTGGGGGCTGCCTTTCTGGTGTAAACAACATGACACTGATGTGCTGTTGGGTGTCCATCTTGAGGGAGCACTCAAAACCCCATCATCTGATGATTTCTCAGCCTGGAGCAGCATTATAAAGGAGGTGACCACATAGTGCTCCCAGCTGCTTTGGCCATCTGCACCATCTTTAAAGTCACTCACCAGGGCTTTTGTTGAGCTGGTTTTACTGGTGTCTGTGTCATAAAGCTGATTTCACACCCCTGGTGTTGTAGCCATGGCCTGAATGGGCCACCATCACCATGACCCACCCGAGTTAAACATGACCCACCCACCCATCCCAACTTCCCTGGGATCCAGCCAAGGACAGACCACTAACATTGGAACATTGACACACAGGTTTGGGCTATCATTGTTTTTTGACTAGTTAGACACACGAGAATTGGTTGCCCTGTGATATTGTTATAACATTATGTGAATTACTGTATGCGAATAAAGGGGTTAGACCCCCTCTGTACGGTTCAGAAATAGAGTTGTATCTCTACGGCTCTATGTATATATCTACGGGTTCAGATGTCAGCTACTGCAATCATCAAGAAAACTTGATGCAGATTGGAGATAATTACATCATGTAACTATCTTTACATGTCAACAGTGGTATCCTGGAGAGTGCTTGAACAGATTTTTATGACGGGTGGAAAATATAGTGCTGATCTCTGGAGGAATATTAAAACAGCTCTGAGAAAATTTCTCCCAAGTGTCTTGCTGAGTTTGTATATTATATATGTGGAGATTTATTTTGGACCACATTTTAGAAAAAAACACTTTGATCAAAGATAATCTATAATATCATTAGCCTATACATATGCCATATTGCTCTGATGTGATCTTCTTGATATAAATTATTTAGTTTTGAAAGATTATTCCTTTCCTTCATTTTGTAATTTTCTTTCTATCTTACATGTATCAAGGTTGATGAAAATATCTTCCCATCCAGAGCAATCTATCTATGACTGTAACTCACCTTTTAACACAGCCGAAACCAAGGGCTTTTAAGATCCAGTGTAAATTCCGCACAACACAATGAACCCAGAAGATTCTCAATCAAACATGGCTTCCATTGAGAATCAATGAGCTCAGACTAGCACTTTACACATCAATTTTCCTGCACCTGGAGGTCCACAGAGCTTGAAGGAGTACTGTCTCTCTTCTCTTTTTTTTTTTTTTAGCTATTCATCTTTCTTTCTTTCTTTTTGTTTTTTAGCTTGTTATTTTAGCATTGTGCTAAATTCTTTGTGCCTGACAACACACTATACTCTGGAAAGTTGTTAGTTGAAAATATTGTTCAAACAAAACCTTGACAATGTAGTCTGGAGGCACTGAGCATTCTACCACCAAGACATTTCAAATGAATGAAAACTAATTTCAGAGGATTGCAGACAATCTATAATTCATTTTTCTTTGCTTCATGTTGTATTTCTAAATACCACACAACATAAATATTGCAAAGAAACAGAAGAACAATGAACTTAATCATCGTACAACATTCAGCACAGACAGACAGACAGACAAACACACACACACACACACACACACAAACCCACAAAAAATACATACCTGACGATGTTACATTACAATTGACCCATCATGTGTTGGGTAGTAGGTCGATGACTGTTTAAACTAGTCATTTTGCGAAATTCAAGGGGCACCACATAAACACAACACTTAGCTTTGTTGTTCGTATGCAAAACAGTAGAAAGCCAATCCATTGATGTTGTCTTCCTAATTGTATGGCGGGGGAGCAGGGGGACTGAAAGGCAGATGTTGCATTTCAAAGCGTTGGGGTGCATGAGGAGGAGAATAGTGTGGCTTCAAAGCGTGGATATTTGCTTCTAAACTAATTTGACAAGTCACTACTATTCACCCATGCAGGACTGTGCGTACGGATATGGTGCACATGTACAAGTTGAAAAAGTCAGTCTCAAACGTGTATAATTTGCTTCACACCCACAAAACAAACACAGTCTAACACCCAGTTACTGTATTTATCAATAATGCAATAAAAAAACTCATTAAGGATACTGTACAACATCAACGAGTGCCAATGAAACAAGGTTCTAAATCTTTAATCAACTTTCCAGCATCTGTAGAGTACTCTCTTGTCCACCATTCTCACAGGAGCCATGCTTTTTCTCTTTTAACTGATTCCAGCTTATTAGCACACCAAGGTGGATCCGCTGGCTGGTGCATCCTGAGAAACACAGAAATCCAAAATGGAAATTAACTCTCATCTGTGTTCTTACAGATCAAAGATGTGGAATTATTTAACTTGTTGTTGTTGTTACGATTGATCTTCAGATGATGAGAGAGAGAGAGAGAGTGAGAGAGAGAGATGGTTAAGTGCTCCTTTCCTTTTCCTTGATTTTTTTTTCTTTTTCTTTACCACTGATGTTTGATGTGCCCAGTTGATGCTGCTATTTATATGCGTTTTGCCACACACTAGTCAACCACACTACTCATTCAGATGTGGACACACTGATTCCTGTATGACATCACCTTCAATGAATAACTACGTTGTATCAGTGAAGTTTCTTGGCCTTCAGATGCCACTGACACCAGAAGATACAAACACACCACCAGTGTTAACAAGTGGAAGATGCACTCTTCTGTTGCAACATCTCAGGTTTGATAAGGCATTGGAAGTCACATCTGATTCTCTCCATAATTGGTACTGCATCTGTCCTCTGCACTTGAGATATGGCAAGGTCTCCTTCACCTTCATCATCCTATCGTATCCCATCCCATCTCAAAATGATATTAATTTTCAATGACATTGATCTTATTAATGATATCTTTTCAATATCTCCCTCTCCCTTCCCAACTTGACTTGTTTTCAATTTGTTTATTTATCATGCAATTTGTTTATTGTATTATATCCTAACCCTCTTATTATATTGATCTCCATTCATGTCTGTCACTTCCTCCCTCCACACAGTAGTGCGCATGCGCACACACACGCACGCACGCGCGCGCGCGCACACACACACACACACACACACACACACACACACACACACACACACACACACACACACACACACACACACACACACACACACACACACACACACACACACACACACACACACCCCTGTTGACTCCTGTTGACTTCCGATACTCATTTCAAATTGACATCAAGAACAGAAACTCAGTAGACCTCAGATAAACACAGATCATAAATATAATCCCCTTCTACAGATTTCAAAGAGGCTCTCTGGGCAGCATATCCACCAGACTCTCCCTGGAAGGAAGCACAGGGAGTATATGTACTAATTGGCATGGGGGAATAGCAGGGAAGAAGCCCAACAACATCAATGAAGAACTGCATCAATAAACAAGGCTGCTGATGACAGGCACCGTAGTGGGTCCAGCAGCCTTGTTTTGCTTGTCTTGCTAAACCCCCCTCAGCCACATTTAATTTCAGCTGCTGCCATGAAGCAGACTTTGGCTACTTGAGAAGCAAGAGTTCAATAAAAAATAAATACATTATTGAGCGTCAAGGGCATCTTTTTTTCAGAGACTTTTTTTTAATCATGTCAAAAGTTTAAATAAAAAAAAGACTAATAGCGCAGTAGATTATGAAGACGGGTCTCAGACACTTGGAAGACTTGCACCATAGGTTCTTGGGAGAAGCAGGCACAACACAGAACATCCTTCAACACTGGAACAATGGGAAACACTGTTCAAATCAGCGCAAATATTGAACTCAGAGGGGCAAATTCTAACTTGAGATCTGAGCAAGGAACTGGGCCAGAGAGAGCTGTGCTTGTATCTCAAGTTAAGATTTGGCCTGAGTATTTAACACCACATTTCAGGGATAAAAAACAATGCTCATAGCTAACAGAAATAGAACACAAAATAGCTTTTGAGCAGTTTTTAAATATTATTCTAAAGATTTAAAAAATAAATGAAATAACCATTTCTCTAGTGGATCTCTGGCACCTTGTGATTGCTCCTAACGACTGACTGATTTGTTGTTTGATTTAGTAAACAATATTCTGATGCAAGGGCGCCATCTTGAGGCCATGGTACAAAACAACAGCATATAATTATGTTATCAGGCATGGGCATGTCCTCACCTCAAGTAATACCCTTGTTAGATGAACTGTTTGTATAAAATCTGTTTTCCAGTCTTGGTACTAGACTTTGTGACCTTTACTGTATCATTTACACTGTCTCATTCTGACTGTGTTTCAATCATTTTTACAATTACAGTCTTTTTGCGTGAGTATTGTTTTTCTACATGGAACTGATGGAAAAAAATAGGGAAACATGCACTTTGGTCAAACCAACTCTTGTGTGTAAGAGGCAGCATGTTAAAATGCAATCAATCTCAACTCCCATTCAAAGGCGTGCATTGCAAAGATTCCTCTTTGTGCTTGAAGAGGAGAGAAGAGTGAGAGACCTCAGACGTACTGCTTTAGACCAACACAAACCAGACTAATCCCAGGTCAGATCCCAGAGAGGTGAGCCTCCTCCTCAAACACAAACCAGACTAATCCCAGGTCAGATCCCAGAGAGGTGAGCCTCCTCCTCAAACACAAACCAGACTAACCCCAGGTCAGATCCCAGAGAGGTGAGCCTCCTCCTCAAATACGGGCCAGTCAAGGGTCACACAGAGGATTCTGGGTAGAGTGGAGGAGGGAGGGGGCAGGGCAGCAATAAAAACAAAAACAAAAACTGACAAGACAATTTGACCTCGTTCCACCAGAAAAACTTTGGCACAGCCACCCAAGGGGAACTGGAACCACACATTGAGTAGTGTCTTGTGTTCTTCATCCGGCATTGGAAAAGGAGCACCTGTGACATGCACTGTGTCTCTGAGCAATATGCCTCTGCACTCTTCAAAACAGGAAAAAAGGAAGTGATATGACCCACTTCCGTTTTTCTAGAACGTCAATCCACAGTCAAAAAGGGTTTCTTTTGTTGTCGTTGTTCTTCTTCTTCTCTAACGAAACAACTCAGTGGTGACTCATCAGATAAGATTTGAGGCACAAAATGTGCAAATCCCTTTGAATGATCATAACCTTGAGTTTGCAATCAAGAGTACATCATCGAAGAGCAATGGGATAACAAGAGGGGAATGACTTCCTCGCTTGAACCGCATGACAATCTTTCTCAAGTGAACCAAGCAAGGTCATTGTCAAGGGCAGGTGTGTAAAGGCGTTGTCGTAAACCTTATCTGATGGGACACACTGGGAGAGAGCGTCTTTGGCAACCTAGGAAGAGTGGGCATCTTGAATTTTGAACAACAGGAAGAGAAATGAGGGGGAATGGGGAGGATTTAATTACGAGTCAAACACTGAAAGCGGTTCTTAAAGTAAAGGAGGCCATTTTTGGTGTGTGTGGCGTCCGAGGAGGCTGGTGGGTAGCGGAACTTGGCGTAAGTCTTATCACTCTCTGATTGGCTGACCCAGGGAAGTTTGATCTTGGTGGCGTGGTTGACTATGACGTCATCGCAAGATCCCACATGGAGTGAGCCAAGGCCGTCGATGAAAAACTCTGCAACGAAAAATAAATAATGTGGTTGTATTTATGCTTTAAAATACAATTGTATGCATCACACAATTTACAATAATAAAATGCTTAAAGCAAACAGAAGCAATCGTCTTCTGGGACGCTCCCTTCTAAAGCTTTTGGATAGTAATTCATACTGTGAAAAGCAGCCTTTGTGTCTCACATCACAAAATACAACAGATGACCAGGACTGGTACACACTGTGAGTGAATGAGGCTGGGGCTCTGGGCTGTACTCACCCAGATGAGCCACCCTGGCCAGGCGTGGGTCAAAGCCCACCTGTTGGACCTTATCTGTGCGGCCTAGGAAGAAGTTGATGACCCCGTCAGTGACCACGCAGTTTGGGAAGCCCTGAATAAGGTGGTGGAAGCCCCGCCTCATATGCAGGCAGTCGCCCTCCTCCTCCCCAGTCTCAATGGAGATGGTCTGCCTGTAGGTGGCAGTGTAGCCTGTGGCCTCCCGCACCGCTCCTCCCACCTTGAGCGCACACACACACACACACACACACACACACACAATACATTAGCAAATACTGAAACACACACACACACCACACAAGTAGTCTATACACATTGAACTAACCCTAACCGTAACCTAACCTAACCCTAACCCTAGATTAGATTAGATTAGATTAGATTCAACTTTATTGTCATTGTGCCGAGTACAAGTACAGAGACAACGAAATGCAGTTAGCGTCTAACCAGAAGTTTAACCCTAACCCTAACCCACATTCAGTACACAGGATATGCTTAGAAATAGGTTTCGGTAGGTTTTGATTGTATTAACCCTGAGACATTCAGCAAACCGACTCTATAACTTTTACCGGTCCTAGGGGCTCCTATGCTAGATATTGTTAATTGTTCTCTCTCCTCCAGCTGTGTGCCTAATTCTCTTTAGGTAGCAGTCATTAAGCCGCTACTGAAGAAACCAAACCTAGATCCAGAAACTCTTAAAAACTATAGGCCTATATCTAACTTGCCCTTTCTCTCGAAAATACTCGAGAAAACAGTGGCCCAGCAGCTCACTACGTTTCTGAAACAGAATAGCATATATGAGACCCTTGTAATGGTTCAATAACTATCTGTACTATGAAATTCTAGTAAGCGTTAATAGTGATGATAATACTAGTCATTTAAGCATTAATCATGTAATGAAAGTTTGTCTATAACAACTGTGCGACCTTAGAGTCACCCTTTGCTTATGACTCATGAGTAGTAAGTGGTATATCGGGGGAGGGGAAAAGAGTAACAATTTCCACAGACAGTCGACATGCATTTGGGGTTGTGCGTGATTTTGGAACGTTGTGGAAAATGAGAGGGTTTATGACGTCATCAGGAACTCAAATACAACACGGCCAATTGATGCATAGTTTGTTAGACGTTATATTTCTCCCTAAAGAGGTTGCAATATGCAAGTGCGAGGCACACACAAGTGGAAAATATCCAGTTTTATTGGGCAATCACAGTGAGGATGCAGCTGCTCAATCTGCGGCACACCGATGCAGATGACACCAATAACCCCGACCGTCTCACTCACTGAGCCAATAGAGGCACAGGCTAAAGCCTCACAAAAAGAGAAAGCACAGTGGCGAAGTGCTGGGGCAACCTATGTAAATAAGGTTTGGGTTGGCCCGAACGGCAACCCGTGTTTACCAAAATGTCTGTTTTATTTTTATGCTGTGTTGTCACATGGGGAAGATCATGTGTCAAAAGGGGGGATGACGGACATTGTAAATAGATACTGGTACACACAAGGCTTCTTAATATATTCACAAAATTGTAGGCGCAATTTGGGTTATGCAATTGTGACTGATCATGATCATGAGGCATAGACTGCCTCACCATCTCTCCGCCCAGGCAGCTGAACTCTTTGCATTAACACAGGCTTGCATATTAGGGGAGTGGAAAAGAGTAACAATTTACACAGACAGTCGATATGCATTTAGGGTTGTGCATGACTTTGGAACATTGTGGAAAATGAGAGTTTATCACGTCATCAGGAACTCAAATACAACATGGCTAAATGATACATAATTTGTTAGATGCTATACTTCTATATGCAAGTACGAGGCACACACAAATGGAAAATATACTGTTTCATTGGGTAATCACAATTTACGAATGCAGATGCTAAAGGAAATACAACTAATAGAATTGAGAAGCAAAAGTATTGCTTATGAACTGTAGAAAAGTAGAAGTATGTATGTTTCACAGGACCTAAGGGTGTCTGGTCAAGTGTGCCTATAACTCTGCACTATGGGAAAGCAGATATGAAATCCGTCCTGGGGGGGGTTGAAAGTAGAAATGTATGCTTGAAACTTTGTTTCGGGCTCTCTGTCAGAAACAGACTGCCATGCTTGCAACCATTAAAATAAGTAAATAGAACATATATTCTGTACGTACCTATTTGTCTCACCAAATATTAAGTGGTAACCCTAGATTTCCACGACAACCTGCAGTCAGGTTTTAGGCCCCAACATAGCACTGAGACAGCTTTAGTCAAAGTAGTTAATGACCTATTGCTGGCTTCAGACCAGAGGTCTGTGTCTGTCCTTGTACTTGTATTAGAGTATCTTGTTGGTTTGCATGGTTTAGTGTTAGAGTGGTTTAGGTCCTACCTAACTGATAGATACCAGTTTGTTCTACTAGATGAGAAAACCTCAGCTCCTTCTAAAGTCCAGTTTGGTGTCCTACAAGGCACAGTACGAGGCCCTTTACTGTTCTCTCTGTATGTTACCCCTAGGCAATGTCATTCGTAAGCATGGTGTACATTTTCACTGTTATGCAAGATTCAAGATTCAAGATTTCTTTATTTGTCACGTGCATACAAGTATACAGTGAAACACTCAACTCTATATTTTGAGGACAAGTACCACACTTTAGAAGACTACGTTTTGGACATAAAAAAGTGGATGGCGGGCAACTTCCTACTCCTCGGAGAAGACTGAGATGCTCAAACAAAGAAACTTACCATCTGATCTGATGCTCAGTCTCGACGGCCACACGATCACTCCTAATGACATTCCACTGAGCCACTTGACTTTTTTACTCTACTATTTATACTGCAATTATGTCATGTGTATTGTCTTGTATCCCCAACAAACGTCACTGTCCAATCGTCTCACTTATCTTGTACTGTGTCACTTATTGTCTTGTCCTTACCTCATTGCACTACTGCGTATTTGTATTATTGTATTATTTGTATTTTGTATGCTGCATTGTCAAGGAACCAAGCCCAAGAATTGTACTCCCTGCACTCGTATGAGACGTAACAAATAAACTTGAAACTAAGCAGGCAGTACTGTTACTATTGATCTTTCATTTAACATATCTAAGATTAGACATTTTCTTCATTTCTATCATTTAGTGACAGAAAAGTTGTATCCTCGCGACTTGATTACTGCAATGCGCTATTATCTGGCTGCCCAAATTCTTCACTGAAAAATCTCCAAGTAGTACAAAATACAGCTGTTATAATCCTTACTAGAACCAAAAAGTGTGATCACATCACTCCAGTACTTGCGTCTTTGCACTGACTTCCGATTAAAGCACAAGCAGACTTTAAAACTCTATTATTAGCCTATAAAGTTACATGGACTCGCTTCATCGTATCTCGGCGACCTCCTTCAGCTGTATAAACCTTCACGTGCGCTTTGTTCAGACACAGAGAGATTAGCCGTTCCCATAATATCTAAGACTACAGCAGGGGGCAGATCATTTTGCTACAGAGCAACCCATCTCTGGAATAATCTTCTGATTCATGTAAGGGAGGCTCAAGACTCATCTCAAGACTTTCAAAGCTAGGCTCAAGACTCATCTCTTTAGTCAGTGTTACGACCAGTCTTAACCTGGCGATAAACCATCCTTGCTGTCTCTGCCTGGGTGGCTGGCTTGCTGGGTGGTTACTCAATCCCACTCTCTCCCTCATCCTAACCCGGGTTTGTATCCTATTTCCCATCCTAACCCTTCCCTTGACCCTCTGAACTGCCCCCCCCGATGTCCCTCTGGTGGGCCACCCGTGGCAGAGTGGATGCGGTGTAAGCGGGCGCTGGCCTTGTCCTTTAGATGTATATGTGCCGGGGGCCTCAGACCACCTGCTTTATGCTGAATACCTCCTACTGTTTAATGTATCGGTTTTTCAGTTGGCAACAGCCTCTAATACTGTGTTGTCCACCTTGTGCTTATCTGTCCGACCAGACTCCAGTTCCTGAGTCTACTCCACCCTGTTCCTTGGCGCCCTAACTGGGTCCCATCACTATGGACCCCTGAACTCTTGCACCACACAACATTCCACATTAGGTTACTCTTCAGTACCTGATCAGCCAGAGGAGGATGGGTCCCCTGAGACAATTTTCCTTGCCACTATGCCGTATATCTTTCTCCCCTCTGGGGAGTTCTTTCCTTGGCTTACTCCTGGGTGTCTATGATTTGGTGTTAGATAATATTGTTTGTATTGTATTTATTGTTTACTATTATTTTGTTGTGAAGCACTTTGTGACATTTGTCTATGTAAAAAGCGCTATACAAATAAACTTGATTGATTGATAGACATCAACATCATTTGTCCAACCTGATATTGGCTGCATCTTGTAGATTTGAGTTGACTCAACTAAACTATGCAAATCATTAAAACTTATTCTTTTGAGAGGACGGAATAAACAGTAAAAACGAAAGTTAGAAACTACTACGACAAATGTCTCTTTGTGTTTTTCATTCGCTAATGAGTTTCCGCCAAGAAGTATCTGCCTGCTGACATATGTTTCCCATTACAGTATTCCACACCAAAGCTGGCCCCTGCTCTGGCATAAACAAGAGGTCTATTCTACTCCTCCCACACAGTGGGCACCAGATTCCAGCCAAACCCCCTTCACCCTCACAGACAGACAGACACACACTTTATTACATTATGTAGGGGTGTCAGCTTTTGGGCCTTTTTGTGCAACAAAGGCATGGTAACTGTGTCGCAATGCGAGTGAGCAGAAAAGGGAGGGAGGGAGAGAGAGCCGGACATAGTAGTCTTTCCGTGCATGCATGTGTGAGTGTGTAACTAACAGCTAGTCTGTGGTATATTCACTAGATGCACTGAAAGAGAACGGATGTGGTCGTCACCCACAGTTTTGAAAAACTGTGACAAACTGACACAAAGGTACAAAGACGAACTGACACAAAGGTACAAAGACGAACTGGCACAAAGGTACAAAGACGAACTGGCACAAAGACGGGAACACACAGACTAAATACACAGGGAAGGATGATGAGGAACAGGTGAAGCCAATCAGGATGGGGTTGAAAAAAACTGTAAGCCCTTTTCACAGACGGAAAACATCAACCATGAATTTTCTTAATTTGTCATGGTTTTAGATTACACTTGGCCTGTTTATTTCCATACAAACTCCTTTCATGGTATACAACTAGATAATCTGTAACGTCTCGTCCTGTTTCTTAGTTTATGTTTGTCTTTGTTTCATGTTATTAATTTATTGTTTCCTGTTTATTTTTGTGTTCCTCACGTTGTCTTTCGTTTCAGACACTTCACCACCTGCCCTTGTGTGTTTCCCGCCTGTGTGATTGTCTACCCCATCCTGATTGGCTTCACCTGTTCCTCATCATCCTTCCCTGTGTATTTAGTGTGTGTGTTCCCGTCTTTGTACCTTTGTGTCATATGTCCCAGCATTTCCTAGTGATAAATATTCCATTTTTTTTGCCTTTTTGCCGACCCCTTATCGGATTATCTGCCTGCCCTTTTGAACTGCCTACCTGTTTTACCGAACCCTGCTTTGCCTACCCCCTTCCTGGATTATCTGCCTACCCATTGACTGCCTACCTATGTACCGAACCTTTTTGAAAGTAAAGACTATTCTATTGGATTTAAGTTTTGTCTCTGAGTCGTAGATTTGAGTCCTCTGCCTAAGTACAACAGCCATTACATAATCTTCTTTATCTCAACGGGACTTGAGAGAAATGAAAAAAGGTTAAAAGTTTTCTCTGTCTGTTGAATGATGACATTGCCCTTTGCTATCTTATTGTCATAGCCAGACCAGAAAGGAAAAAAACAGGAAAAGGTGACTGTGTGTTAGCATATTTACTGTCTCGACTGCCCCATAGAAAATGAACCAGTGTTGTCAGTGTTTATACCAGAGTTTCTGCAAAATGTCACTCTACTATATTAGTTTTTCGGACTATATGTGCTCTCACCAGGTCTAGTGTGGTCTTTTCCAGGACGTCCACCAGTTTCTCCAGCTTGGTGTTGGCTGTGAAGATGAAGTCATCATCCACCCACAGCACATACTTGGTGGTCACCTGGGAAACAGCCAGGTTTCGTCCTGCGAACCACCCCTGGGACACAGAGAACAGGATGTGAGAGACTAATGAAGGTTCATTCTATAAACAGGTTCATCCTGCAAGGCTGTTACTGACTGCAGCTTTCTGGGAACAATAAAGTAAATAATATTTGTTTGGCGTAATAATAAAAGAACATTGTTTATAATCGGTTTACTTGTAGAGAGAGGCAGGTGTGTCTTTCAGTACCTTTCCAAATGGCATGATGTAGTGCTCGATGTAGGGACCAGAGACTGTTTTGGGATTTTCACTGTCATCAGCGATTACTATGGTTACAGTGGGATAGTATCGTCGCACACTGTCGATAAGATCTTGCAGCTTGTCATAGCGTAGAAAGGTTTTGGTTGCTATGGTAACAAGGGCACTGATGTTGTATTCTAGAGAGGAAATGGTAAAATAAGTCAGAAAGTAAAATGAGTCTTGAGAAATGTTATTTGCCTTATCTAAGGAATTTCAGACACATTATTTGGTGTTACTGTTTGGTGGCATCAGCTCTGGGAATAGTGTACTTGTTTGTGGCATATGTGTGATGGTGTCACTGGGTGAGATGTGTCTTTAGTGACACCTTTTGTGTTTGTGTTGTTGTGACAGATGTAGGTGACCTACCCCCTTTGGGTCCAGTGTTGTAAAGTTTTGGTGTTACGCCATGACGGATCTTGACAGAGAAAATGGCTTGGTGTCCCTCTGTCTCAAACTGCACTGAAAGACACATTGAAAGACTTTCCAATAACCTATCATTACCCCCAGAACATCACAAATGGGATTAGCTGGCAGTTCAGCACTGAGATGCAAGGCTGCTAGCTTTGCAGCTAAATTGGAAATGGAGAGTACTGTAGCTCATCTGACTTGAATACACTTTCCACAGTGTGTTGTTCAGGCTTTGTTTAAACATATTTGGTGAAAAAGCAGTAGTACAAACCAGCCAGAGGGTGTGGCCTCACCTGTGTCAGCCGTGTTGGGGTGGAAGAGTGTGTTGGTGTAGGTCACAAACTGAAGCTGCCGGTTCAGGTTGGGCAGCAAGCTGCTGGACAGGGTCATGTGCATCTCCCCATCACCTTTGACCTTTACCCCCTCAACTTCGGCTGCCACATTTAATGTTCCCAGTGTGGCAGTGAGGTTGACCTGTGGTAGACAAAAAAGGGTAAGAGAGGAGAGACGTAGCACAGGAGAAACAGCAAGTTGCATAATTCAGACCAGACACAGACTGAAATAGTCCTTAAAACAATAATAGAAGCCAAAACATTGGGAAACTCTGTAAACTTACTGAGTATAGATCTTTGGGAAGATCTTGCAATGCCAGCCCTGAAAATATATGACATTCATTTACTGGCATATTGGTACATCTACGGGGTGTCTACATTGTTACTCATTTCCTCAACTGTCTGCAAATACCACAGCTGCTTGTGTAACACATTTGCAAACTCTCTGGTCAGCCACGGCAATGTGATTCGCTACAATAGACAAACAGTACTTGTCTCAGTGACTTGATGTTTTAAATGGATATTATACAGTGCCTTCGGAAAGTATTCAGACCCCTTCACTTTTTCCACATTTTGTTGTGTTATAGACTAAATTTACGAGCAAATGGAGAGGATCAAAACTGCTCAGGAATGCGACCCTGAGGCCTGGGGAGACAGTCGTTGGGACAATACCATCTCAGTCACTCTACAAAATTGGTCAATAACCATGTGGCCAAAAATAATCCCTTAATGGAAAATAATCTGTCTCATCCATAATTGTGTTTGCAACAATTGATACAGCAAAGAAAGTGGCTGTAAATTGTTTATTTGGTTTTACGACAAAGCATTAAGTTTGGTGCAAATCCAGCACATGCAATGCAGTTTCCGCACCATCTCGTGTGAAGAATAGTGGTAGCTGCATCAAGTTATGAGTATGTTTGTCACTGGCAGGGACTGGGGAGTTTGTCAGGATCAAGAGAAAATTATGAAATTTGCTGAGTTGGTAGTGACATCCTAATCTACACAGTGTGGAATTGACCCTATAAAAAAAGGCTATTAATTCCAAAATTACATCAACTATTATCCTTGCATTAAGATGGACTCAATTCAACTTATTGAGTGATTTGTTGATGACATTTTTGCCTTTTAGCTAATTTTAAGAGTGTCATAGCAGAGGGTCTGAATACTTACGTACATGAGGTATTTTAGTATTTCAATTTTAATAAATGCACTGAAATTTCTAAAAACCTGTTTTCGCTTTGTCATTCTGGGGTATTGTGTGTGGATTGATTGGAAATTCTTTTAATTTAATCCATTTTAAATCGAGTCTATAACACAACAAAATGTGGAAAAAGTGAAGGGATCTGAATACTTTCCGAAGGCACTGTATATAACAGCACTTAAAACAGCAAGGGCAGCATGTCATCATAATAGTGTTAGTGGTAGTGACATTAGAGGTAGTGGCGGATGATAAAGTAGTTGCAAATGTCCCATATTGGTTGGAATAACAATAGCAATACATATGATGCATTTGTGTACCATGACAGGCTTTGTGTATTTGTAACTGAATTTAATGTTATTGTTATATGGTTACACTTTTCCTTCAAGGTGTCTCCTCCTGTAAAAAATGTAGCTAAAATAAGACTAATTCCTGTGAGATGTCCGACCTGGGATGAGTATGGTTTTGAGCGGCCTCACTTCCACTCCCTGTGTTGGGTACTGCAGGGGATTGTTGGCCTCTGCCACAATGACGAGATCCGCAGAGGTCTGGGACCTGGAGGGAACATACAGTTTGGTCCGGAAATATTTGGACAGTGACAACATTTTCATAATTTTGGCTCTGTATGCCACCACAATGGATTTGAAATGAAACAATTAAGATGCAATTGAAGTGCAGACTTTCAGCTTGAAAAACATCGTATGAAACGTTTAGGAAATGCAACCATTTTTATCCACAGTCCCCTATTATCAGGGGCTCAAATGTACTTGTCTCAGTGACTTGATGTTTTAAATGGATATTATACAGTGCCTTTGATAAGTATTCAGACCCCTTCACTTTTTCCACATTTTGTTATGTTACAGCCTTATTCTAAAATGGATTAAATTAATTTTTCCCCTCATCAATCTACACACATTACCCCATAATGACAAAGCCAGAACAGGTTTTTAGAAATGTTTGCTAATTTATTAAAAATAAAAAACTGAAATATCACATTTACATAAGTATTCAGACCCTTTACTCAGTACTTTGTTGAAGCACCTTTGGCAGCGATTACAGCCTCAAGTCTTCTTGGGTATGACGCTACAAGCTTGGCACATCTGTATTTGGGGAGTTTCTCCCATTCTTCTCTGCAGATCCTCTCAAGCTCCGTCAGGTTGGATGGGGAGCGTTGGTGCACAGCTATTTTTAGGTCTCTCCAGAGATGTTGGATCGGGTTCAAGTCTGGGCTCTAGCTGGGCCACTCAAGGACATTCAGAGACTTGTCCTGAAGCCACTCCTGCTTTGTCTTCGCTGTGTGCTTAGGGTCATTGGAAGGTGAACCTTCGCCCCGGTCTAAGGTCCTGAGCGCTCTGGAGCAGGTTTTCATCAGGTGATGAGCGGTGCCTGGTTTCCTCCAGATGTGACGCTTGGCATTCAGGCCAAAGAGTTCAATCATGGTTTCATCAGACCAGAGAATCTTGTTTCTCATGGTCTGAGAGTCCTTTAGGTGCCTTTTGGTAAACTCCAAGTGGGCATGTGCTTTTTACTGAGGAGTGGCTTCTGTCTGACCACTCTACCATAAAGGCCTGATTGGTGGAGTGCTGCAGAGATGGTTGTCCTTCTGGAAGGTTCTCCCATCTCCACAGAGGAACTCTGAAGCTCTGTCAGAGTGACCATTGGGTTCTTGGTCACCTCCCTGACGATGGCCCTTCTCCCCCTATTGCTCAGTTTGGCCAGGCGGCCAGCTCTAGGAAGAGTCTTGGTTGTTCCAAACTTCTTCCATTTAAGAATGATGGAGGCTACTGTGTTCTTGGGGACCTACTGCAGAAATGTTTTTGTACCCTTCCCCAGATCTGTGCCTCACAATCCTGTCTCTGAGGTTGACGGACACTTACTTCGACCTCATGGCCTGGTTTTTGCTCTGACATGCACTGTCAACTGTGGGACCTTATATAGACAGGTGTGTGCCATTCCAAATCATGTCCAATCAATTGAATTTACCACAGGTGGACTCCAATCAAGTCGTAGAAACATTTCAAGGATTATCAATGGAAACAGGATGCACATGAGCTAAATTTCGAGTGTCATAGCAAAGGGTCTGAATACTTATGTAAATGTGATATCAGTTTTTTATTTTTAATAAATTAACATTTCTAAAAACCTGTTTTCGCTTTGTCATTATGGGTTATTGTGTGTAGATTGATGAGGAAAAAAAATAATTTTTCAATAAGGCTGTAACATAACAAAATGTGGAAAAGGTTAAGGGGTCTGAATACTTTCCAAATTCACTGTATATCCTTTAACAATGGGCTGCTGAGTATGTGACCTGATTACATCATTACCCCAGTGATCTGCAACAGATTTGGCCTGAAGCTAAGATTTAAGACACATAAAAGGCCAGGAAGCAACTACTTCTGGACTATGGGACAACGTCAAATGATGATATCCAGATCATCCTCCCCTATCAGTTTTGTGCTCTCAGAAATAAGATACAGTAATTTCTACACACGGTTTGCTGCTCCTGCGGTGATTCTTTAATTCAGGTCAGTGATGCACACAACAAACACAACATTTTGATCAGCATGTTCTCTGTATCAGCTCTGTATTTACCTAATCTGGAAACCCTGATATTCCTTGGCACGCCGTCTCTTCATCTCCTCCAGTTCAGTGGCCTCAAAGGCAGTGTGCAGGGGGTGGGCCGACACACGCGGGAACAGCAGTTGGGTGAACGGGAGGTTCATGCCCCCATTCTCACCCTCACACACACACACGTTCCGTGCCAACAGACTGGAGGAGTTGTCAGAGTGAGGATTATCATCATAGCCCCTACTTGCATTTGAAATAGTAGAACTAAAGTAGGCTTACTAATTGATTACCTATGGTCAGCTTGGAGAATGAAAAATGCAAAATCATTTCAATAATTTCATATTCAAAACTCACCCGGCCACATTCTCCCTCAGGCGATAGGGAATGTTGCCAGATCTATGATCTGGTTCTGGGAGCCTCTCCTCTAGATGCTTCTCTACTACAGGCCCTGGTCTCTGCCGCACATCCACCGTGGTGTAGGCCCGGGTGGGCCAGGAATGGAGGAGGGCCACCACCAGCACCACTGATGCCACGATGGCCAACAACACCGTCTTTCTCAGGGAGCGCATCTTAAAAACTACACACAATAGCAAGCAGAAGACGTGATGAGGTCATTTTCATGGTGCCTTAATTTTCTGGGATGTACTGTAAGGCTTTTACATCCTACAGTATGTAACGATTAAATGATTTGATACAATAGTATAAATTGCTGAATGAGTTGAATGGTGGCATGAGAAGGTTGTCTGCAGCAAGCGTGAATGACTGTTTATATTACCACATTACATGCAGTACAGCTTTTTGTTGAATGAACACTTTGGAAACTGATTTGTTATGCAGCACCTGACAATAACAACCCACAACCAAATAAGAAAACTAGCATACCTGACTGCCTCTATCCACTCAGAGATAAGTTGTCTCTTGAAGGCAACTGCATCTCCCAAAATCCCATAATGAACAGGTATGGTAGAATACTTTTCCCATCTACAAACAACATAAATCAATTACTTATTCAATAAAATGAGTGAAATCACATTACTTATTTCCATAACAATATATGCCATTTAGCTGACGCTTTTATCCAAAGCGACTTACAGTGCAGTGAGTGCATACATTTCAGTATATGTGGTCCCAGCAGGAATCAAACCCACAACCTAAGCGTTGTTAGTGCCATGCTTTACCAACTGGGCCACAGAGGACATGGTTGCTCCATAAGAGGAAGGCTCCACAACAACAGGGAGTCAAGAGGGACAATTACATTTGAAAGTTTGTGATATCTTTCATGATAATTCCCAATGTTCAGAAAAAAAACTGTTCAATGTGGTTGAGTCAGTTATAAAACACACTTTCTCTATTTTAAATTACAATTGATTCATTGTTTGTATACGCTGGGATCTGGTGGTTCTAGCTTGCCACTTTTAAAAATCAATGAATGGATAATCATAGCTAATGTCAGCCTTTTGCAGGATGCGAATGTTTTGCTAGTAGTAAACTATAATCAACCATGTGGACTAACTACAGAAGCTTAGTACCTGAACCAACGCCAACCAAGCAACACCAACCTTCCACCGCTAGCAAAGGGCGCATGCATGCAATTTCAATACAATACATAATAGATGTAGCGCTTTGGTGATAGGTGAACTGGATTAATTTACCCGAGGAACGACCAAAAAGTAGTGTGTGTAGCATCTAGTAGCGACCCTTATCTACAGAACTCTAAAAGTCTGGAGACCACCTGGGTTGGACACCTGAAATGAGTAGTAGTCTATAGCTAGTTTAGGGCGTTGCACTATTACCGTAGGTTCGCTAAATTGGAATGGCGCAGTCGGGTGGGTGTGGGTTCGATTGTGACCAGCGCAAATTCAACATCAGCTGGAGGGGGCAAATGACATGACGTATGAGGGATTAGTCGCGGGGGGCTTGGTGAACCCCACATCAGCTGCCAGGCTCTTCAGCTCCTGCGGGAATAGCCAGAGGGGCCGCGCAAGACCAAAGTGTTTTTAGTATGGGAATAGGAAGTGATCAATACGGACATACCATTCGGAGAGGGTTACCATAGCAACCATTCATAAATCAAGATATACTTTATCGATCCCCGAGGGGACATTATAATTCTTGCATAATTATCATAATCCAGGTGTATTTTGGAAATGATTGTCATTGGAGCATAGATGCATAGTGTTCCTAAAACACAGAAATGAGTGGTCCAATAGGCAGTGACCCTTTTTAATGTTACAGGATTTGGGGTGGTTATAAATATGTGCCTGAGAACACAGAGGCTTGAGGTGTCTCAGTAGTGTTCTCCATGTGTGTTTGAAATGGACAGCAGGCCGTATTAATAGACAATGAGGGGAAGAGGATGGCATTGTAATTGAAGCATGCTGTTTTATAGAATATTCATAGACTAGATTTATAGAACAGCTGCTAATATGAGAGTACGGCCCGAGGAGAAATAAAGAATATCTTGTAATGCCTTCATTTGGAGTGTGGGATAACTGTGTTGGTCTGTAGTAATATGGCGATAAGCCACTGTATGGACGACTGGACCAGTGGTTGAGATGTTCACGTCTGACATTACTGTTACGGGCTAGGTGCTCTACTAAGACAATATGACGAGGGTAGTCGAGGGAATCCTCCCCAGATCAGGCCTATGAAAAACATGTGCCGCGCAAGAACAGAACACACGTGAAAATGGACGTCAGGGATATCACAAATTAAACAGAATCAGAATAGCGGGGTCTGAAGGGACTGGTGGTAAGATGTAAGGTGTAGGCCTATACTCGCGTGACGTTAATTTTGCCTTTATAGGACCCACTCGAAATTGGAATTAGAATAGCCTACTGCAGTCTTTGAGAGGTTACTAATGCACCATCTCTTCCTCGCGCCCCGTTATTCTTCCCAATCCCTCCGATGCATCATGTAACCAGACTAAATGAAGAAAACACGCTGAATGTGTCGTTTTCATATCAAATGTGGAGCAATTTCATGCCAACGCACATATATATGCCCATCTTTGAGATATATTGTGATTCAGCTATTCTGTGACAGGCCTCTCAACTAACCGGGTGGTGCAAAACAATGTAGACAAATTGTTTGATAGCTTGTCATTTATGCTGGATATTTTCCCCACTACAAGTGGCACATTGGAGCGATGCGCTTGTAAAACGTCGCCAACGCCTCAAATTAGAGGCTAGCATTTGATAAACCTTGGCATTATTCTGTGTCTAGGCTATATCTTACATTTAGCGCATGAACCATTAAACAATTACAGTTTTGAATTAATTCCCGAATTAAAAAGACAAGTCTAAAATGATAAAAACCAGTTAATGAAGCAAATTAAGTCACATCCTTGAACGTTATAATCTGAAATAAAAGACGCACACTGAAACATCTTACCTTAGCGCCTCCACCAATGAGGTTGTACTCCTCTTGAAATATGTCCACCAATATGCTTACAATGCATGTGTGAAATTATTTTCTAAAAAAGGAGCTAAAATGCACGCACCAATGTGGATGTTCGGCAATATCACTGGTTCAATTCCGATAGACGATATGCTTCACCCCTGCGCATAGCTGTGCGCCTTGCTCCAAGGTCCTGGTTTAAAGGGAGAGGGGAGCCACAAGCGGCCAATCGACGAAACCGCAGCATGCATGCGTCGAATTGTATTGCGTTAAGGTGCATGCAAAGACATCCCCATAAAGTGGATGGGTGTGTGTGTGTGTGTGTGTGTGTGTGTGTGTGTGTGTGTGTGTGTGTGTGTGTGTGTGTGTGTGTGTGTGTGTGTGTGTGTGTGTGTGTGTGTGTGTGTGTGTGTGTGTGTGTGTGTGGGTTGGCCCGCCTTTACACTGGACTCCATACAAATGCCCTGCAAAAGAGCATGTCCTTACATCTGGCAGTTTGTTTACATTCTGAAGATGGACTTGCATAGCATTGAGTTTGTTCAATGCTATGCAAGTCCAGTTTGTTTACATTCTGAAGATGGACTTGCATAGCATTGAGAAGCAGCTGTACCAGTAAAAGATAATTTGAATAATTTAAATGGAATTTTATGAGAAAAATGCAGTTTCTTTTGATCTGCTGTATTTTTAATTTTTTTTCTTGTAAATTGTGCATATTTCTACAACTGACAGGGAATGGGGGCAGATATATATAACCTCGTACCCAGGCTTTTTAAGTGTCTCGTGCAACAGATTAGGGTAGATATAACGCCTAAACTTAAAAAAATAAATAAAAAATAATATAATAATACAGTGTTCTTACTCTAAATTATGATTCTAAATTGTGATTCTATTCTTGGCCTACACCTGCACAGCGTGTTCTAAGGATACATATTTAACACTGCAGTGACGGCTCTCTGATTTAGGTAGGCTACTTTCTGCACTCGCTATATATTTAGAAATTATTAAATCAACTAAATATTAAATAAGTAAGATATTTCGTTACGTTGGAGAACATCCAAAGGCAGCTGCCCTATGAAAACGTATCCAACATAAAGTTGTTATAAGAGATGGGCCTACTCTAAATCAGTTTCGGCGGCTCCCTATTTGTATGCCACACCTCTAGTCTTCTGTCACGCCCTTTACAGGCTAAATCGGACCAATCGATGACGAGTTCGTGTCCGAAAGGTGGGTTTTCAAAAACGATGTGGTACGTAGTAGAATTGATTGACATGTATATTAGCCCGTATGTGACATTTCATGTTCATATTGTCCAATCCACATTCAGCATGTCAGACAATCCATTTCCTTGAACCAAATAACAACAAGAACGACCTGTCAGTCAGATTGGGAAAATCATGGCTGCTCCCTTGGTTAGGTGGATGAGGGGACTCTACGTTTTCTTTTTAACATGTTTGCTATCCGTCTCAGCTTTCTTGAATTTAGAGGAATTAAACGAAATGAAATATGGTATCCAGATTCTTTCCGATCCAGTCATCATGGGACAGGTGAGCTGATAGTACTTGTTTAGCTAACGCTACGTTAGCTAGCTAGCCTCACCCAGCGAGGAGATGAGCTAATACTAATAGTACTATCAAACAATACCATACAAAAAAACAGATGCTGAAGTAGCTAAAGAACCCAGGACAACTTTGCAGTCAGCTAATCGAATCACGTATGCATGAGATTATGAACGTAATGTGTTAACCAGCTAGCTAGCTTTGTAAACAACATGTCAACAATGATGTTATCTTTTAAGCCGTGCGGTTATGATATGAGGGGCTTATCCTGATGTTTGCCAACTGTACATGTTATGAAACACAGTCACTGTTGCATGGTAGACAGATAGCTGCCAGCTTAGATGGCTAGAGTAACGCTCGTTCAGAAGGAAATGCTGACAGCTGTCAGAGCTGCTGTAGAGAGGGCGTGCATTAACGGCCGATATCCGCACGCTACCGGCGGTTGTGGCAGCGCACGAGACACAGGTCGTTTGTTTTTTCTCCACACAAATAAATGAACTTGTGAGATGCTGCTGGCACAGATCATACCATACCCACTGCTGGTTGAGAGTTGTCTCCTTCAACCCTGTTACAGGGTCACGATTTGGACCAATAATGTGTCATACACAGAAAACTAATTCATCTTATGGTAACATTTTAAATTCAAAATCTAACCACAATAAATTAATCATTTCAGGCCGAGACAGATGAGGTAATGCTGGTTTCTAGCAAATACAAGCAGCTGTATGAGTGTCGTCTCCCAGCCCAGGCTGTGAGGTTTCACCAGGATCCTGCTTCTGAGCCTGAGTCCCAGGGGTACAGCGGGCCAGGCATCCCAGACCTCCTCAAGCCCATGCACAGTGCCCCCTGCCTAGTGAAGGTGAGACACACACACACACACACACACACACACACACACACACACACACACACACACAGACACAGACACACATACAAAATCTCAAAAGGGAAGTCCTGTACAGTCACTTCACTACCCAGTGACAGCAGTGCTGGTGATTGCACTTCCCCTTTATCGACAGTGAAGACTAACATGTCTTCGTTTCAATAGCCTGCCATGTACATATATGCCTAGACAAACATCTACCTGCCAATAAGCTTCCTCACATCACTTTATATATATGAATGTCAATGATCCATTGTTTTAGCCTACGTGTATTATGAAATGTAAAATAAGCTACTACTAGACTGACACATTGTTATTCCCTATGACTACAGACAAAGGACTGGTGGACATATGAGTTCTGCTATGGACAGCATATCAGACAGTATCACCTTGAGGGTAAGATTTCTCCACAACTGTTTTTCTCATTGTTACCTTCACTGGAATGGATGTAAATGGCATAGTCTACCACACTGTCTTTGAGATGACAAAGGATTATGTATGTTTTCGTGTATCTGTCCACAGACACAGAAATTAAAGGGGAAGTTCTATTCCTGGGCTATTATGATTCAGAGTTTGACTGGAGCAATGAAACAGCCAAGGTAACGGTTTGTATGGTCATATACAATCTCCCTCCATCCCCTCATAGGAATTTGTATTCATTTGAATGTGTTTATGTGTTTATAACTCCTATTTTGAATTATATTATATTAGCATACATATCTGATAGAATTGAAAAATCTCCCAACTCTTGTTAAAAATCTCCCAACTCAACTATTTGATAATCATTTTGTTTGGCACCCAAGGTTGTTGAGGTCGGTTTGCATGCTAGGCGGTCATGACTGCTTGTTATCTTTGGAACACAGCATGCACAGTAGCTGTTCTTGTTGTTGACATACTCAGTCAAAGAACAGCATGACCCTGTTGAGCAGAAATTATTGCCTCTCCAGAGACTCTCCAGCTGTGATGATAATAGAATGACAATGGTCTACAATTAGGGTCGGAAATATTTGGACACAATTTTCATAATTTTGGCTCTGTATGCCACCACAATAGATTTGATATGAAACAATCGAGATGCAATTGAAGTGCAGACTTTCAGCTTTAATTCAAGGAGTTGAACAAAAATATTGTATGAAACATTTAGGAATTGCAACCATTGCAACCATAAACATTTGTATACACAGTCTCCTATTTTCAGGGGCTCAAATGTAATTGGACAAATTAACATTATCATAAATAAAATGTTCATTTTTAATACTTTGTCAAGAATCCTTTGCAGGCAATGACTGCCTAAAGTCTGGAATCTATGGACATAACCAAATGCTGAGTTTCCTCCTTTGTGTGTCACATCATCAATAAACACAAGTGACCCAGTGCTATTGGAAGCCATGCATGCCCATGCCATCACACTGCCTCTACCGTGTTTTACAGAAGATGTGGTATGATTCGGTTCATGGGCCGTTCCAAGCCTTCTCCATACTTTTTTCTTCCCATCACTCTGGCACAGGTTGATCTTAGTTTCATCTGTCCAAAGAATGCTGTTCCAGAACTGGGCTGGCTTTTTTAGATGTTTTTTGGCAAAGTCTAATCTGGCCTTTGTATTCTTGAGGCTTATGAATGGTTTGCACCTTGTGGTGAACCCTCTGTATTTGCTCTTGTGAAGTCTTCTCTTGATGGTAAACGTGGATAATGATATGCCTACATCCCGGAGAGTGTTGGCTGGATGTTGTGAAGGGGTTTTTCTTTACCATGTGAAGGATCCTGAATCATCCACCACTGTTGTCTTCCGTGGACGTCCAGGCCTTTTTGTGTTGACGAGCTCACCAGTGCGATCTTTTGTTCTCTGAATGTACCAAACTGTTGATTTGACCACTCCTAATATTGCTGCTATCTCTCTGATGGATTTTTGTTTTGTTTTTGCAGCCTAAGGATGGCCTGTTTCACATGCATTGAGAGCTCCTTTGACCGCATGTTGTGCGTTCACAGCAACAGCTTCCGAATGCAAATGCCACACTTGGAATCAACTCAGACCTTTTATCTGCTTAATTGATAAAGAAATAACAAAGGAATAGCCCACACCTGTCCATGAAACAGCTTTGAGTCAATTGTCCAATTACTTTTGGTCCCTTGAAAAAGAGGGGGCTACATATAAAAGAGCTGTAATTCCTAAACCCTTCCTTCAATTTGGATGTGAATACCCTCAAATTAAAGCTGAGAGTCTGCACTTTAGGCCGATATTCATATATAACTGTAACTTGAATATGTTTTGGTAAACAGCTAAAATAACAAAAATTGTGTCAGAGTCCAAATATATATGAACCTAACTGTATATCCATACAAGAGCAGGCACATACAAACATCAGTTATAGATTATTGTGCTGCAGTGATAGGAGCAAACGTCCAGAAGATGTAGTACACACACTAATTAAGTGATCTCTCTCTTCTTTCTCTTGCTTTTGCTCCTCTCAGGCTTCCAAGCAGCACAGACTGAAGCGCTATCATAGTCAAACCTATGTCAACGGTTCCAAGTGTGACCTGAATGGGAGCCCCAGGGAGACTGAAGTCAGGGTGAGAGAGAATTGGATGACATAATTTAATCTTGGTCAGAGTTCCATATCTTTCCCAGAACACTCTGAATTATTATAATGAAGATCAACAAAGGCATCTGTGTTTGATTTACTGAAAAAGATGAACAGTAAAACTGGAAATGAGTCAATAAACGGATGCAGCTTTAATTCACTGGATGCTTATACTTTATCTTATATTTACCAGTTTGTGTGTGAGGAAGGCTCTGGGGATTATATCATCCGAGTGGATGAGCCCCAGTCCTGCCGCTACGTGCTGACGGTCCATACCAGCCGCACTTGCCAACACCCCTTCCTGCGCCCGCCCTCCACTGCCAAGCCCCAGGGCATCGTGTGCCAGCCGGCCCTCAGTGCCCAGCAGTACATGGACTACGTCAGGGCTCAAGTCTGTGAGTCCGCAGGGGTGTTGGGTCTTTGAAAAGGGTGTCCAGCCTAAATGTTGTATTAACCCTGGACACATGTCCTAATTGGTCGCCTAATTTCAGAAGCCGCAAGGAATAATGCCACCCTCTTCCTTACGCTCTCTCTCTCTCTCTCTCTCTCTCTCTCTCTCTCTCTCTCTCTCTCTCTCTCTCCCCTTCTCTTTCTGTCAGCTGATACAAAGCGTAAAGTGGAGCAGATCTCAGAAGAGCTGAAGAGTCTTGATGAGATGTTGGCTGGTGACAAGGGGACAGATGGCACAGTGGGTGAGATGACCGATGAGTTGGCGTCGCCCACTGATGACCCGGACATCATGGGGTCAGACACAAAAGGTGCATTTTCTAAAAATGGCAGGTGCTCTTATATTCATGTATTGTGATTATGAGCCCATGGTTAGTTTACAGTACTGACTTTATTCATGTACTGACCTTGTGTGAGAGGTGGTGAAAAAAAGATCAGACGGCAGATTTGAGTATAGGTGATGTGGGCCTGGGAGAAACTTTTCATTCAATCATTTCTCAAGGAGGCTTTTCCTGTGCATTACTTTTTGTACTTACATTTACGTCAGAATGTGCCTTGCAATATAATTGGTTCTCCACAAATAAAAAAATAACTTGTAACACAGTTGTACAATGGACCCTTCTTGCTCTGGCCTTCAGAGGCCTTCGTTCCCAGAAGATTGTGGGAGTGCAAGATGGCTTTATTTCTATTGTAAGAGACAAAGACCCATTGTACAAGCAAACACGTTATTCATGAATATGACATTTGACATATTTGAGTGCGAGTATGCATGTATCATCACATATTACAAGGATGCTGCATTAAGCAGGTGAAAACACAGCATCAATCAATCATGACAAATCAGTGTGATCTATTGCTACACTTTGTCCACTCTTAAGTTGACCTAATACCTGACCCTTCACTTATTCAGGTATCCTATTTATTTCAGTTGCAACTACCAATATATGTTCATTTCAAATTGTGTATGTGTGTGCTTGGCCTGTGGGTAGAGTGACTAGTGATATTTTACACAGCACAGATACTTTCTAATACTGATTATTATTTATGTTGCAGGCAAGTAAAAATGCTGATGAATGTGATTGCAACATAGATAATAACAGTGTTGTTTACATATTCCCATTGCATTGGAACAGATGCTGTTGTCACGTCTGATGATACTGTGGATGGAGAGCCAGAGGACTCTGATTTCTGGGAGGGGGTGACGAGGCCAGAGGGTGCCACCGCAACCGACATCCAATCAGAGCATGAGGTACCAAGTGACCGATCTTTTTTATTGTTTTTTATCGTTTTTTTATGTTTACTTCTTCTTATGCGACAAACGTATGTCTCAGTTTTATCTCTCCAACCCTACATTAATGGCTGCTTTCTGTGTCTATGGACAGATACATGAAAACATACAAAATAATTTGTCATGGATGTGTTGTGCACCCATTATTTTTGTTCCTAGATTCGTCCCTTTATTCTGCCTTTGTACCCTTGTAATTATGTCTCAGTCTCGGGGTAACACACATGCTCTAGTGCCTTGAACCCCCACAAGATGGCACTAAAAGGTGTTCTATTTTCACAGGCTGGAGATGATGCCCATGATGATCTGCTCACCGATAATGAGGTCCTAGAGGAAGGTAATGTATTTCACACTGGCCTTACAAACACAAAGATCAATATAACATTATTGTGAACACTCCTCACTGTCAGGTCTAATCCTTGCATTGATTACCTCTCCTGTTTTGGATTTGCAGGTTTTGGAGATGAAAAATTCAACTTCAAAATCATCACAGACCCTGCAGACCTGATGAAATTTGTCCAGCATCTCAAAGAGAGCAACAGAAAGGTAAGAGAACCTTTGTTCAGAATAGTTTACATCGTACATAATTCAGTGATTTCATAATTTGTGCATTTCATTTTATTATGACTCTCTCCCTTACTCTGTTCTCAGAAAGCACAAACTCAGACCAAAACACAACAAGCAGATGCTCACAGAAAAGAGGGGGGAAAGGAGGAGAGGAATAGTGAGGAAGAGGAGGGGGATGAAGATGAGCGTCTGCTGCAGGAGTTTGAAGAGGAAATGGGCGACCTCACTGTGTCCTCTGCCAAGATCGAGGAGATTAAGGAGGAAATGCAGAAGTCGTTTGACCACATCATAGACGAGGTACAGACAGAAGAGATGGCAATGAAATCAGATGAGTCGTTCATTTTGTCTTTAGTTGATATTGATTTTTCATTTGTGATAAACACTATCTGTTGTAGAATTTCTTAATCATTGTCTGGAATTTTACAGGTCTGCAGACTAAGCTGTGCCACCAACTTTTTCATTTGGTACCACCAGCACATGATTTGGTCGCACTAAATGTTATTCATGCAATTGAAAAGAGTGAGAAGGCAAATTATCTTAGAAATTATCTTGCAATTGCATTCAGAGACAACTTCTCCTATGTGTGTGCTAAACTTTCTTCTTGTCATTACAATGGTCTTGCTAATTGCCTATTCTTGATAATACAATCTTTTGATAAATCTTATATATATATATATGCCATTTAGCTGACGCTTTTATCCAAAGCGACTTACATTGCAGTGAGTGCATACATTTCAGTATATATGGTCCCAGCAGGAATCAAACGCACAACCTAAGTGTTGTTAGCGCCACGCTCTACCAACTGAGCCACAGAGGACCACAGAGCAACATCATGACATCACAATTGCATGCAGAAGAAGGCTTCCGGGCAGCATGCGTAACACTGACATTATAGGCCAAGACAAATCATATGGATTTCGAATGGAGAGAACACGTTAAATTAGGCTTTTAAACAACTATCCAAAACAGAATTAAAGAGTGTATACAAATTATAAGGCACCACAGATCATGAGATATCCTGAGAGAAAACCTAAGTGTGTTTTCTTCCTGGACATTTTGTGCTGCTTTGGTGAAAGTCTTCACTCTGTATACATAATGTGCATGCAATAAATAACAGGGCCATATACTGTATTACGATCCCCCAGAACGTATTTCCTGGTCTGCAGAAAGAATCCCCCAGAACGTAATAATTTGGAGACTGTGTTGGTGCACAGTTTGGGGCAGATAGCCTAACTTGCAGAACGAGATTGGTCGTCCTGTAGTTTTCCTTTCCCAACATCAATGTAGCAAATAATTTACTGGCTGATTTATAGTTTTTTTTTCATGATCAGCCTCTCTCTGTATTCCAGGCACAGCAGGAGCTGGAGACTGAGGGGTTAAAGGGAGAGTTTGATCGCACACAGGCCACTCAAACACTGGAGACTACTCTGGACAAGCTGCTGGACCGCCTGGAGGACAAAGAGACCCAGGACCCAGAGGCAGAGCCCCAGCCGGAGGGAGCCCAGAGGGCCAACGACCCAGCCAGGGGAAGCCCCAGCCTGGCCCCACGGCAGCCAGGTAACTGGCCTCTCACTCACCTCACTCTTGATGACCGGGTCTATGTGTGCATCTACATACTGTGGATATTCATTCATGTAGATGTTGGTCATAAAGTCATCTCATGTTCAGTACTCAGAGACATGTTGTTTAAGCTCAGGAAAGACCCAAACAACTCTAGGCTCTACTGGTGTACTGATAGGACAGCAGTCTAACAATAATAGAGCAAGGCTATCATAGACTACCATCAATATGCTAAATTACCATAACTTGGCTTTTTCTAGCCAATTGCCACTGTCGCCTAAGATATACCTGTTGGAGGATTAGAAAAGAGGCTTGTAATTGTGAAGTCATCTGGAAATCCATGTGAAAATGCACCGTACAATTGAATTGAAGTTTGGCTCCTACGTCCTGCCGTACACCCTGCTGCCCTACACACTTGTGTTGTCCCTCTTTTGTTCCGTCACCCCCAGACCAAGCGGCTGACGACCATGTTAAGATCAGAATTACTAAGTATAAGACGGGCGGCAGCCCTGATGGGGAGGTCAAAGTTCAGGAGATGGGAGAAGGAGACCCCCAGTGGCAGCACATTAAGGACGTGGTTAAAGAGCAGCTAGAGAAAGCGGGACTGAAGGCCGAAGGTAGGAAGGGGCGTGCCCGAAAAACACACGGCCTGTCTCTCTTCTGTCTGCTATCTATAGCATACAATCATATCACTCTCTTCTCATCTCCTCGGCCTATTTGGGTTGTGTTCCAAAAATAGAAGGGGCTCCCTAATAACACAGACAATCACACACAATCACCTCTATCACATCTATTCAAAATCTTCAAGCTTTGTAGCCTGATATCCCCACTTCTCAGGTGGGAAGAGTAGGAAGGTGCTAGAAGGGCAATGCTTTGGTGGAGAGTGTTCTGAAGACGCTACCGCGTGTGAGGGATAGCTGCTGTCTTTTGAGAAAAGGTCAAGCCGTTAAAAATGGGCGACACTTTAGGCTTCACATGCGGAAATGTAAGGGTACGTTTGAGATGCAATGGTTCCACCCATATTCATGGTCTGTCTTTCATGCACTTTCCATGTCCTGTTTCTCTGTGTGTTTGTTGACCTTAACTATTGATTTAAGTAAGTGCCGTGTTTGTGAGCATATATGCTTAGGTGTCTCAGAGACTGATGTTTATTTGCCAATGTCTGTCTGGTGTCTCTGTACTTGTGCAGGGGTGATGGGTGTGTTGTATTTACCTGTCTGCATGAGTAAGGGTGTGTAACTTAGCTAGTCCTTTTTTTCATTAGGTAAAATTGAGGTGAAAATATTAACACGGAGGACAGCAGAGGAGGCTGGGGACCAGTGGCTGACTGAAGAAGACACAAAGTCCTTCAGGGAGCTGCTTATCAACCTACTGGTAATTTAAAAAAAAAAAAAAAAAAAAAAAAAAGAAATGTTTATGTTAAGCACAGGTTGGTTTATTTTAGCATTGAAAGAGATTGCCATTGATGTGGGCAGGTACAAGCACACCAACCAAACGTACTCAATTGCAATGTAAGTAAATGTGTGCCATAATCTGCTAATTCCTTTGTCACTCAGACAGGAGGCACAGAGGAGGTTTACAAGGAACAAAAGAGGCAGCAGGAGCTGGAGAACAACTATAGGTTTGTGTGGGGAGAGTCGCAGGATGAGGCCCAGTCCACCAGTGCCTCTGATTCGGAAGATGTGGAATTATGAGTTGTGGGAGTCTTTTCCTTGCCGTGGGAACCAAGCACCTGTGAAGGCTAGAAGTCAGGGAGTTTCCCTCTCATCCATCAGAACTCTGAACCTAATACAAGGTCTCTGCAGCCACTGAGCCCTAGCTCATAAAAAAAACAGTGACCACAGAAACACCTGTTTCCACACTCAGAAATGTGTTTTGTTCACATCAGACATCATTTGTACCTTGCACAATGAAATCCAAATGTCTCAGCTGTGGTAGTGTAGTAGTGTCAGGGTTTGTTTTCTCCCCTCTTTTGTGGACGGTAATTTCTATGTCTTAAAAGACATAATTTCAATACCTGTAACTATCAGCTAATATGAGAGAGAGGTGGAAAGCGCCATGGACTGGACAATATGCACTTGTGAAAATTTTTCAATGACTTGGACTGAATATGAGGTTTAATTTAACATCTCTACAGAATGTTGATGCCAGTTCATTGTGTAACCAGAGCAGGAGCGTAAATACTCTGTATTTGTCTGCTGCATGTCACTGAGGTAATCACGTCAGTGGGTGATGCAATGGAGGAAATAACAAATGTGAAAAACTAGATGGATATATTTGCATAAGGGGCAATGTTCTATTCACTATTCCTTGGTTAACTAAGTGTTTAAGGTTTGGAAAGGACAAAAGAAACAGCAATTTCAGCTTCTGAAGGTCAAACCACATTTAGATATATTTTGAATTCAAACCAGTGTGATTTTTTTTTTTTAAGCTCTTTTGACTATTTAAGTTAATTTGGTATTTGTCAATGGATATGCTTGTTGAAACATTGACCATACTCCATGCATACATTTTCTTTCTGGAAATGTTGAATTTATGCATTTATCAACAATGGGACTGGAAGTTTAGAGTAATTTTATGTAAGAAATGGTGTGATGGCATTTATACACTTAAGGGATTTGAAACCAAATGATACTAGAACGAGTCCTGTGATTGGATCAACATCTGCCAACTTTATGCCAAAGTCACTATCTTGGCATAGGAGCACTGAAAAAGGAAAGTGCAATGCCAATCAAATGCAGAATTAACCAAAAATAATAACCCCTCAAAGAATTTTTTATTGTAGCCAAGGTTTGTTCAGAGTTGTAAAAGGGCTTAATATGTATATTTTCTGAGTAATTGTAGCTCCTTAAAATCTGGAAATAATTTTGCTTCAACATGTGAGGGGATTATTTTTGATTGAGTTAGCGAAGATCATTGTAAGCACCCTTCCTTGTGGTTTGAGGGGTGTAATTGGGTGAAGATGTCAAACAGATCAAATTTTGTTACATTGTAAATTCTTGTACACCAAGTCACTTTGAGCTGCCTTGTAAAGTCTTTGTATACTCATACTTCGCTAATGTAAATTAAAGATCTTAGAAATACACTGTCAAGATTTTTCTGTCAACAGTGTGTTCATATATCTTGGTGAATCTTCTAATGGTTGTAAAGGGAAACAACAATTTTGTGTTTAATTTGTTTAATTGCTAATTGTTTACCACACATTCTTGCTTAGTTTTCGGCTTACACACTTTGGCAAAATAATCTTATGCTCATAGGCATTAGATCCATTGTTGGCTTAAGAGCACCCACAGAGGCAACATCCTGCATAATGTGACTTACATTTTACAAGTTGGCCCTATCACTCACATCTTACTGTACGTGTCACCTGTCAATTAAATGATTGGTTGTGCTTGTTCCGAGTACATGCAATGGTCCAATAGGAATGTTATATAGTTGAAAGGGTGGGAACTAGGCAACTAAACAACCTGCTAACCAATACGAGTCGTACTGACACTTCTGGTCTTGCGTGTCTATCCAAGTTGGCGTTTCCTGTAACATTAGCTCGCCACCCGTAAAAACAGGTTTTTCTTGTGATGTGAGTTTTTCTTTTTTTTTTTTTTTACTAACAAGCAAATCTTTTAATATAGACTAAATCGAGATTGGTTTTGGATGATACTTGGAATTTCTGTCGCTGTCATTTACTTTACTTCACCATGCTACTGATAGCTAACGTTAGCTGGCCAAAAGGCTATTATAGCGACCATAGTAGCTAGCCCACAGTGTTAGCCTGGCTTCGGACATCGCAGGCTGTAGCTTGCTACCTCCTGAACGGCAAGTAAAACGTTGTATCTTATTTTGTTTTGATGTAATATGTGGCCAGTGCTATTGTGGTCGTGAACGAATCGATTGGTATTTGGAGCCATAACTGACTTTTCCTACAGTGGACTTTAGCTACTAGTTAGCTAGCAGTGGCAAGTTCTCTTTTTCACAGTTCTCCGGTTAATTGTTCTAAAACTCGATAGACTCGTCTGGTGGTCTGACGAGCACTAACCAATATAGGTGACCAACAATGGTATGATAAAGTTTGATTATTGTTGTCCAGAGATATGAACAAACATCAGCTCATTGCTAACTATGTGAAGATGTGATTACAGACGCTCATATTAACAACAACTACTACTACTAGTTTTATAGGTCCATATTGCTCGTCTTTGCAATTTAGGTGGTCATAGATTTTCTGAACATTTCTACATAAGAACATAGGGCACTTTATACAAAGTGGTGGCCTATAAAAATTGCCATTCCCAAACACATAGTTAAAAGCAAAAGGTTGCTGAATGGTTGAACCGAGATCCTTGGTACAACACTCTTTACTTTACGTATCACTCTCACTCTAACTTCTTGTCCTTGCTATTTTTAAAAGAAAAATTAAATCATTAGTCTAATAATCTGTTTAATTCATTGATTCATCTGTACAGCCCTAATTTGAACATTAGGGCTTTCTGACTCATGCTCAGCATGCCTGTGTTTCTGTCCTCATGGCCAGCATTCCTGTAAATGCCTGCCAAATCTTAGTTTCTCATTACCTTCCTCTCTCTCTCTTGCTCCCCAGGTCTCTGCACATATTGATTAAGTGTGAGTCACATTGTTTGTAGTTCATTATGAAGGCCCTGGGCTCGAGGTGCTCCTTCTACGTGGGCTTCCTTGTGGGGACCTGCACACTGTATGTGTTCCTGCATCAGGTGTGGTTTGAAGAGAGCTTCTCTGGACATCAGCCCGATGGCCTTGACAACACAGAGCCTCAGCTAGATGAACTGGAGGAGGAGTTGAAGAACTGGAAGAAGGAGAGGTCTGCCCTCTTTAACTTGAACCACCCTCACCACAAAGGTACAGCCGTTTTATTATCTCAGTATTTCTCTTGACAGATGGCAAATGACTTGACAAAGCATACACTAGAAGGTGTAGCCTAGGTATGGATGACACACCTTATTCCATTTGTAAATGTACGTAACCTTTGATCAGATGCGGCTGGGTTTGGGTAGGTAGAACACGGAAGTCATTACATTATGTTTTTTTTGTGTTTGCTGTCTTTTAAGACACACCTTACAGAAACAGGTTTTAAAGAAAGGTGAGTTGCAGAGAGTGACAAACAAGGCTCATATTGCCTGGTCTCCTCCACATGACTGGAGATCAGTGTAATGGCTTGGCTTCCATTCACAAGGTGTTATGATATGTGGTTGTCTATTCTATTTGTGGCATGGCTTTGCTGTGTCATTTGCCTGTATCATTCTACACATCCCCTTATTGTTGAATCAAGTCCTGTAAAACAATCAATCAATTAGGCACACCAATATGCATACACTGCGCCTCACATTCATATGAAGTATAAGCAATTAATTGTCACCATCTCCCTCCCACTTCAGGTGAGGACAGTCGTATAGCAGATGAGCTGTACAAGAAGGTTCGCATCCTGTGTTGGGTAATGACGGGTCCCAAAAACCTGCAGACGAAGGCTCGCCACGTGAAGGCCACCTGGAGCCGCCACTGTAACATAGTGGTGTTCATGAGCTCCGTGGACGACGTTGATTTCCCCACCGTGGGGCTTGGCACTAAGGAGGGCCGCGACCAGCTCTACTGGAAGACCATCCGTGCCTTCCACTACGCCTACGAACACCACGCCGACGAGGCTGACTGGTTCCTCAAGGCCGACGACGACACCTACGTGATCGTGGACAACCTGCGCTGGGTGCTGGCCAACCGCACGCCCGAGGAGCCCGTCTACTTTGGCCGGAGGTTCAAGCCCTACACCAAGCAGGGCTACATGAGTGGCGGGGCAGGCTATGTGCTGAGTAAAGAGGCACTGAGGAGGTTCGTGGAGGGCTTTAAGACAAAGGTGTGCACCCACACCACCCCCGTGGAGGACCTGGCCATGGGGCAGTGCATGGAGAAAGTGGGGGTGAAGGCAGGGGACTCCAGAGACACCATCCATAGGGAGACCTTTCACCCCTTTGTCCCCGAGCAGCACCTCACATCCAAGTTCCCCAAGAGCTTCTGGTACTGGAGCTACTGCTACTACCCTATCTCAGAGGCAAGTACAGGGGCTCAGGCCAGGGGCTGTTAGGGCTGGATGAGAACATTACATGGGTTACAACTTTCAACTTTTTTTTTTATTACATAATTTACACAACACTTATGTATTTACATTTATCTTCAACAAAGACGCAATCAAATAGCTGTAGGCATATGTAAGTGTCTATTAATGTGCAATCAAATAGCTGTAGGCGGATGTCAGTGTCTGTTAATGTGCAATCAAATAGCCGTAGGCGTATGCAAGTGTGCCTCTCCTTACGACATCTTATCTCCCTCACTTGATTTGTCAACACAGTATTGTTTGTTTTTCGTATTAGAGACACTTGTAAGCATTGTTTGTTCAACAAGCAGAGAGGTGCTAGGAGGTTTGGGTGTACATAACATATACATTATGTTGGGTGTACATTTCCTCCCTAACTCGCTTCCTCAGTCTTAGGTAATTATATGGATTACTGTTACTTGTTTAAAAAAGCAGGTGGGTAGAAAGTACTGTTCAGCAGTTTATTGATGTTTTGATTACATATGCACACACTTAATAGAATAGGTAATGACTGTTAAAAGAGCAGTTTCTAACATAACAGACCTTCACAATCAACTTTACTTCATTCATCTGCATCTTGTCTTGTTGATTGACACCCCGCCCTCCATCCTGGGTAATATATACACACACATTTCTCTGCTTGCTCTAATGCTGTTCTTTTCTTGCTGTCTCCAGGGTGCCAACTGCTGCTCAGACCTGTCTGTGTCTTTCCATTATGTGGATCCATCACTTATGTACTTGTTGGAGTACTACATCTATCACCTGCGTGCCTTTGGCTACAAGTATCGCTACCAGCCCCCGGCTCCCCTGGGCTATAAGACTGAGGGGTCAGATGTGGCCTTGGACATGGCGGAGAGGGGAGACGCCAAAGAGCCGGCTGCCTTAGAGAAGGAGAGGGGAGAGGAGGATGATCCGTCCAGGACAAACGGGAAAGAGGGCGTTAGGCGTTCTGTGGACAAAGACCCGTCTGCTGTTTTACAGGACAAGAAGCAATAGCGGCCTTTTGGTGTGCGTGTGCGTGTTTGAACCACTGTCTTAAGACACATTTTTATTGTGATTAAAGCAATTCCATGCATAGCTACAGTTGTTGTGAAAAGGTCATTTCCAGGAGTGACATTCACAAAGTTGAAGTGCAATGGAACACTAACAGAGCCTGTTTGACACCCTTGAGGCACTTAGCTAGAGCTGGGAGATCAGAAACTGGTCTTGTCAGATCTGCTTTATTTCTGATTTATTGTGGGATCAGCCTAAGCTCTTAGGCGTTGAAAACAAAGGTTTAAGATCAGTGAAACTGATATAGAAACAAGTGAAAATGTTGTCACTGACTGTCTGCCAGTAGACATACTGAAGACCAGCTCCTTTGGCCCACTCATGCTTATAGACAGTGATTGTCACCCCCCCCCCCACCCCCACCCATCAACCCCATCAGCTTGTGCCTTGTAAACCATGATTGTATGCACTGTCAGCTGCACATGACTCTGCACTGTGACTGTCTAATAATGAGAATCATGTATTGAGAGGAAGGAGATCTTGTAGTTGGTTTAGTATTGTCCCACAGATGTAGGCGGTATGAAGGCCTTAGGACCTTGGGCAGCATATCTGTGCATGGCCAGTAATTTTCTCTATCCCTCAGAATTGTTTTCATTTGATCAGTGAGAACAGTTTTTTTGCACCGTGCTTTAAATTCAACAATATTGTGTATTTTGCCTGATCCAGGCAACGGTATGGTAGATGTGATTTAGTTGTGGATGAGATGTGATTGTGGATGGGATATTATATCGAATGTGTATTGATTTTAGGACCTTTCATGATTTAGCTAAGCTCTTTTATCATTTTCAAACCAAACACAGATTAATAAAGTTTTTTATGGGATTATTTTGTGGGAGATGACCAAACATGGGTGGGGGACCTCAGTTGTAATGTGATGTCATTGGCTGGTGTCACTCTATGGTTGATTTTGTTAGTCAATGAATCATTGTGTTATTATTATACACTACATTATATATTATGTATACTGTTTTACATACAGTACCAGTCAAAAGTTTGGACACAGCTTCTCATTCAATGTTTTTTTTTTTTTTTTTTTTTTTTTATATTATTTTCTACATTGTAGATTAATATTGAAGACCTCAAAACTATGAAGGAATACATATGGAATTATGTAGTAAACAAAAAAGTGTTAAACAAACCCGGATATGTTTTATATTTTAGATTCTTCAAAGTAGCCACCTCTTGGCAAGTTTGTGTCCAAACTTTTGACTGGTACTGTAAGTGTAAATATGTTTTGGGTGAGGTGAGCCCTTCGTTGTCCTTTGCAACAATAAGCTGGACTTTGTCTTCTCATCTTCAATTCATAATAGCTATCATCATGCCTAATAAACTGGCCTGTATCTTCTGTGAATGTTAACTATGTCTACATGAGATGGTAGCTCTTCTCTCTGTACATGAGCTAACCATTCTGTACCAAACCTGTTGCCTGTGTATGGGTCAGTCACAATTGCACAAATGGGAGAGGAGGGGTAGTAGGCGTATGATACTGTATTTTACATGATAGACTACATTATAATAACAGATATATTTTAGACACATGGCAGCCTGTATTCAGACCGATTGTAACTCCTTCAGAGATTGATATCTTGTAAAATCACCAACAGGAATGACTGGAAATTTGACCCCCAGTATTTAATTATATTTCTGTATACAGTATGTTCCCCCTCTCTCTCTCTATGTGCTGTTCACTTTATGAAGTAACATTTTACAAAACTGCTCAAACCCTGCACAGTGAGAGGCAGGTGCCGGGAAGGTTCACTGCTGTATTACAGATGCATCTGTACCATCTTACCATTTTTTTTTTTTCTCCAGATTTGGCCATACTGATTGTATAAGGTTAGGATCAATGGATGTGAGTTTCTCCTGCTCAGATAACTGCCTGGTAACAGTCTCACTGACAATCCATCTCGGACGTCGTCTTGATCTTGTAAAAGGGAATGATGTACAGAACTGTATTTACTGTATTTACTGTTTATTTATGTTGGCAGAAATAGCACAATGTGACCATTTCCATCAGTGCGTATGTGTGTGAGAGAGAGTGTGTACTGTATCTGCTGTGAGAGTGACAGGATTGTGTCCGTAAAATCTAATCAATAAAAAGGTACTTTACCTAGTATATTAAAGAAATATTTTTTTTACTGTACCTTTGTGGTATATGTGTACCTCATTTTGTTTAAATAAGAAGGTCATAGCCACATCGAATACTTTGAGGAGGGTAAGGAAGTTACACAGCTCTCAGAAAGGTTCACATTTTACCAATCTATATGGCTGAGCAATGAAGTGAACACGAAAACATCTTAGAATCTTAGAAATTATTACTGTGAAAGCAGCACAAAGGTAGGTTCCAGAAGTTACAGACAGTATATTATTCAAATGTATATATTATCATATTCAGTATGACAGACAATAACATAAGAATAACATTAAATACAAAAATAACATATGTGCATTACAGACATCTTTCCATTCTCCTCAGTGAACCACATAATAGCTATTGGTGACATGGTAAGATGATGATTTCTTTCCTTCCAAGGAAATGATATTTAATGCAAATCAGGATATGGAAATGAAGTGTACAGTCTCGCTTGGTGCAGTGCTGTGATGGGTTGAAGAGGAAAAACATCTTGTTCTACACACTACGTTGAAACCTGAGCAGAGATATATAGAGAAACAGATGGAGAGCAAAACACTGGTTAGACACAGCACCACCAAACACCATAGCAAGGCTAGTACAGGGCTGATCGTTTACACCATCTCGAACTAGAAGCTTTCTGCTAGAGACAGTTATCAGTGTTGCACTGATTTCAATGACTGAGATGATCAGGCATGAAGAGTTCTTTTTGGGTAAAGCTCTCACATGCAAGAAGCCCCACTTACCTCAGTCTGCCTTCCTTGATGAAAATGCCTCCTCTTGGCTGTAGGTATTCCTCTTTCCTCCAGGGATGAGGGACGACTATTACCACACAGAGATCAGTAAGACAGTTGACAAACACCAACATATTGTACAGCAATTATCTACTTTGTTCTATAGAAATGCAATTATACCAATGGGTTTAAACCAAGTCGTCTTTTAATGGGTTTAAACCAAGAAATCGGACCCAGTCTTTGACTGCAATTTAACTTAAAAGCCACTGGAGGGCAGACTGACTTCAGGGTTTCCTCCAATATTCACCTGATCCGGAGCTCCTGCGACCCAGGAGACCAACAAAGATGTCATCCATGTCTCCTATGCAGAAGATGAAGGGCCAGTTTATAAAGTCATAACATATAATAAGTAACATTTTCATGAACAAAATTTGGATGAACAACAACAACATGTTCTTACTTTTTCGTGACGGAAGGGGATTTATACCTGGAAAAAAAGATGATCACACATTATTGAAGATAGCCTAATAATTATATCTACTGTAGGCTACAGATATACATAGATACCTAAGAAACCATATGATGCTTAACACATGCGGAGCAGTCAATTAGTTACCTATCCACTCACATAAAAGTTAAATAATGTTATACAAGCCAACTCTGTTCAGGAGAAAATTCAAATAAACTATGTTTAGGCTATTGTGCGCTAAAGAATAGCAAATGGGTTGTTACCAAGAGGATAACATGAAAATCTGAAGAAAAAAAACACTCCCTGATTGGCAGCTTTAGGAGCAATGAGAGAGGCGCCCTCCACGACCAAGATAGACATGACTCTCACCTGCGCTTCTCCTGCCCATCAGACCCACAAAGCTGTCGTAGTCAATGTCTCTGTACCTCTTCATATTTGTGAAATCATTGGTGTGGTAGTCCGGACTGTTCTGAGAGATCAGAGAGACGAAATCAGGCAAAGCGCGTAATTTTATTTGTAGGCTATCCATCATTACTTATATTTTAAAGTATTTTGGTTTGAACATGCACAACCAACTTTTTAATTACAAGGCAGTTAATTCTGAGGAAAATGAAAAATCCAGAGCTTTCTTGACCTCTGAAGAAATTCAATCTCCTACCCTACCTCAAGCATTGCGTTGTAGGAGTCCTCGTCACACCTTGACTCCATGGGCCAAGAGATGAGGATCACCAGGAAAGACAATAATGCGAGCGTCCAGCTGTTTCCAATCATCTTTGGCTGTTCTCCGCAAACTGGGGCTAAAATCAGTCAATGACACAACGGTGAGAACAAATTACAACCTTAAGTCAGAGTATAGGTATTTCTAATGCTGCTGAAACATTGACAAATACAAGATTTTATGTATTATATTGACAGTAGCCTACTAATAACATATAACACTATAACAATTGCAGGCAATAGCGGTGGTCTTTCCTCATCCCCGTAAAATGTCAGTAATAGGTTGGACCATGGGTTGGAACTTCCCTCTGCGCTCCTTGTCTTTAGTGCGCTTGTTGAAGCGCGATTTAGCACATCCCTACTGTATCATTAGGAGAGTTTAAATGAGTGAGAGTTCACAAAATCTAGCGTCTTGTGTTTCATAGACAAACATGACAGAATAACATGGCTGTATTTAACAGTGGTTTAATGTTTTTTCTTCTTAATTTCATGATAAATGGATTGACTAATGATAATCAATACAAAGCTTAAAGCCTTTAACTACAATAATTAACTACATTAACAATGTAAATGCATGCAGTAAGAATAGGCTACAGTTCAGCTTTACCTGTTAATATTACGCCGATAACAGAGAGAAGCTGACGACGAAGTCCTAACGTCTTTAAAGCATTTAGGCTATACAGTGAAAATAAAATGTCCACTCCCAACGTCGAAATAGCGCTTCAATCTCTGCAATGTCCTACCATTTATTATATGACACAGGAACGTACTAGTGATCCAATCAGAGTTCGACCCCCCCCCCCCTCTCTTTCTCTCATCATACCAAGCAACAGGTGCATGACATCATAAACACTGTAAAACTATATTTTACATGCACATTTGTTGTAAAGTAGAATGTATACACAACTAAAATAAACTTTTAAAACTATTTTACAGTTCTGTCTCCTCTGATAATGTGGCACTAATTTAACACAGTTGGCAACTATAATAGTACTTTGTGGTGTTGGCTTCAATTAATCTCAAATAAACCAACAGTAGTTAGTTTATCATGTTGCCATGCACCAAAAACCAGGTAAACAGCTGACTATAAAAAGGAACCAACATTTTCACACTTGTTTCATTTGATGGTCATTCACTGTGCATTACTGAACTGTTCAGACCAGGTGATTCTAACCATACAGCACCAGTCAAAAGTTTGGACACAAACTTGCCAAGAGTGCAAAGCTGTCATCAAAGCAAAAGGTGGCTACTTTGAAGAATCTAAAATATAAAACATATTCTGGTTTGTTTAACACTTTTTTGTTTACTACATAATTCCATATGTGTTCCTTCATAGTTTTGATGTCTTCAATATTAATCTACAATGTAGAAACACCATTGAATGAGAAGGTGTGTGCAAACATTTGACTGGTACTGTACATATCAATTTGCTTTCTTAACTTCGTTTAAACAGTTTCCTTTGGGTTGAAGTCAGTAGTGGGGAACTGAGTGGTGTAGCTTCGATCCTTGATGGTGAAGGGTGGCATTGACATGAGTCATTGGTGAGCCATGAGCCATGTAAGTATGTAGAATACAACGCACTGCTTCAAATTTGCAGTCTTGATTTCAGTCTTGGCTGCGTTTTCGATTCGTTTTCGAGACGATTCGATTTTGCTGTCTCATTGTGTTCAGGTAAAAGGGTCGCTGTGGTGTGGGATTGAGGCCACGGTTCTCTGAGGACGTCTGTCTCAGATTAATCATCTTCCGTCTTTCACTGCTATTTCCCTTTTTTGTGTTGATACTGATGAAAGTGTGCCAAAAGTGAAGTGACCGTGACATTTCCGGGCAAAGAAATGAGTCAACCATTGAATGAGGAGAACATAATAAAGCCCGATGCATCCTTGAGATCGATGGAGAAACAGTTAATTATGCCATTGAGGGCTGGCTGCAGTAGCCATTGAGTCTATACAGTATGTACCCAACTGCCGGCACAGGTCACCTTATAGGGCTTTCTATGAGCTTGTTAACTGTAGGTCTGTAGAAATACTATATTGTGTTACTTTTTATGAAGAGGTTACTTGGTTCAGTCAGGCGTCAGAAAATGAGTCAGTTTCGCTGGTCTTTCAATGGTAGGTGCTTGCGCACACACACAGACACACACAGACACACGCACATTTTAAATTAGAGGCACACATGTCGGTGCACTCAAGGTCTATTTGATCCAATTTTTATGTAACAGTCACTCGGGCTCTAAGCACATTAGTGTTTGACAAGTTTATTACTTCGGAGGCTGCTGGAAATGGATGCCTGAATGATTTCTGCTACGAGGGAAAACTCTCTCCTGTATCCTTGGGAATGATACAGTTGACAGACTCATATTGACCCGCTCAAAATTGGCCACAGAGATGGTATTGTATGGCTGATAAATGGAGAAAGGGAGGCTCCAAGAAGCTCATGTCTTCTGCAGACAGCTGCTGGACCCATACAGCAGTTTCAGGGGTGTTATAAAAAGCATAATAAAGGCACCGATCCACAGTGATTTACTCTGTTATTCATGAATAGAATGATATTGTTCACATGCCTAAATAGGTGTTTTTCCCTCTTCCTGAAATTCCAAGGGAACAGTAGAAGTGATATTGTTCTGTACAGTGGGTAGTCAGAGTTATCCTTGAGATAGAGAAAGAGTGTCTGGGTGATTTGGTGTGAAAGAGATAGCAAGAATGAGTGTCTGGCTGGTTTTGTGGGAAAGAGATTTGAGTTCAGATGTCAGTCTTTGTGCACCTGTTGCGAGTGTGGGTGGGTGTGCTGCCTTTGAGTGTGTGGACTCTGCTCTTAGGCATGTCAGCCTGCTCTGCTCTCCCGGGGACCGGACGCTGCTGGTGTCTTTTCACATTGTCGCCAGGATGTCAGACGTAAGTGGGAGCAGAAAAACACCCACACGCTCACAGGATTGATGACCAATCCACCTTTCTACCGCAACTGCCATCCATAACCGCCCTCCCGCCTCCACTAACGTAATTACACTCAGTTCATAACATGAATTACGCCTGGGTTTAAATCCATTTACCCTAGAGCAGAGTTACAGTGTTGTAATAATACGAAAATGAATAAGTATATTAGGCTTTCCATTGCCGGTACACCACACACACACACACACACACACACACACACACACACACACACACACACACACACACACACACACACACACACACACAGACACCCACACACACACATACACACACACATCCAGGACAGGTGACAAGGGAAGAGATAACATGATGACTAGACTCACGCTTCCCACAGATTAAACCATAATAACAGATAACCATGTTACTAAGGTGATGTATCAGTCTCTTTCTGTAGATAGATAGATAGATAGATAGGTACTTTATTGATCTCCGGGGCAAAATTACGCATTAAAGCAGCTCATATCACCTCACATGCGTCTGCTAAATGCCATAAATGTAAATGTAACAAACAACAACAGCAAAATAAAGTGACAATAGAATAATAGAATAAAATAAAATAGACATCTGAAACATTATATACAGTAAGAACAGTCCAGTATGATTTAACATCCCCCAGCCTGACTCTGATCACCCCGATCAAGCCAGCCGGAGGAGGAGTTGTACAGTCTTATTGCGGCAGGCAGAAAAGATCTCCTATAGTGCGCCTTAGTGCAACAAGGTTGTAATAATCTGTTGCTAAAGGAGCTTCTCTGCTCTGCCACAGTGACATGTAGGGGATGGGAGGGATTGTCCATGGCCAGGAGTTTGGTCCTCACCCTCCTATTGGCTACCTCCTCCACAGTGTCCAGGGTGACACCGAGGACAGAACCAGCTTTCCTGATAAGCTTGTTCAGCCTCTTGGTGTCACCTTCCTTGATGCTGCCCCTTCAGCATACCACTGCGTACAGCACTGCACTGGCCACCACTGACTGGTAGATCTTGTTCAGCAGAGTCCTGCACACGCCAAAGGACCTGAGCCTCCTCAGTTAATAAAGCAGGAGACAGCAGGACCCTACTCCTCCTAATGTTCACCACCATCTCCTTTGTCCTGCTGAGGTTGAGGGGCAGGTGGTTCTGCACTCTGTACTCAGTCTCCTGGCCTCCACTGATACATCCCACAATAGCAGAATCGTCCGAGAACTTCTGCAGATGGCAAGAATCTGTGTTGTGCCTGAAGTCTGAGGTATAAAGGGTGAAGAGGAAGGGAGTCAGAACTGTTGACTGGGGGGCACCAGTGCAATGTGTAGAAGTTATCAAATAATAGAAATAAATCATGCAAAGATAATAATCCCTAGTTCCAAACAGTATGTCACCTTCAATGAGGTCCTGAGCCTTGGTCTATTAGATTGTGTGTGTGTATTGATGTGTATTAGTGTGCAGGAAAGACTGTCACCTCTGAGAGGTCACTTAGCTTGCTTTATTGTTTTGTGTCTATGTGATCAAGTGTGTGTGTGTGTGTGTGTGTGTGTGTGTGTGTGTGCGCACTACTATCCATGGCACAGCTTCTGAAACAAAAAGCCCTTCTAGCCAACCCCCACCCTGATGTCCTTGCAGGCCAGAGCTGAGACCTAACAACCTCCCTCAGCCATGGAGGGTCCAAAAGGCCAATGAGGTCCAGAGCCTAGAGGGCACCAATAACACCCAGGGATTCTACAACGCCATCAAAACCCTCTACGGACCAAGGAAACAGGCCATCACCCCTGTTAAGTCTTCAGACTTGACCTGACAAACCCACACATCCATGTCACACTTCCAGACATTTCACCTGTCCACACCCCAGCACATGTCTCTGAAGTTCTCCAGGCCATGAAAGAACTAAAAGACAATAAAAGCACAGCACCTGATGGGATCCCAGCCTAGATCCTGACACAGTGCCTACACCACCTGATCACAACCATCTGGCAATAAGAAACCGTCCCCCAGGAGTGGAACGATGCTATTATAGTGGTCATCTTAAAAAAAAGGGAAACATTAACAAATGTTTCCCATGTAATTCAAAGTAAATAAAAGGGTAAGAAGCAAACACTAGGGACAGGATGTGTGAGAGTGAATGATTTCCCCGGTGTAGTCCTATTTCATAAAGGTAAACACAAGGGTTGAGTTCATTCCCCATGGGAGTGGGACAAAAGGTTATGTGTGTGTGTGTGTGTGTGTGTGTGTGTGTGCAATATGGTAGTGATGCATCTTGTCACAAATTATAGATAATTCAAATTTCACTATCGTCTCCCTGCTTTATTTAAGAATGCACATGCCATGGTACCAAGGAGGGTGACTTTGCCAACTGCTGATCTGTGTTTGTGTGTATATGTGTGTTTGTGTGTACATGTGTGTTTGTGTGTATATGTGTGTTTGTGTGTGTATGTGTGTTTGTGTGTATATGTGTGTTTGTGTGTATATGTGTGTTTGTGTGTATAAGTGTGTTTATGTGTGTTTGTGTGTGTATGTGTGTTTGTGTGTATATGTGTGTTTGTGTGTGTATGTGCATTATTCACCATATCCATATGTATTGTGTGCATGCGTATTGACTCTAACATTGACTCTAACATGAAGGTATTGTCTGTGTGTGTGTGTGTGTGTGTGTGTGTGTGTGTGTGTGTGTGTGTGTGTGTGTGTGTGAGTGAGTGTGTGTGTGTGTGTGTGTGTGTGAGTGAATGTGTTTCACAGTGTCAAACAGTGAGAATGAATCAGTGACACCTCATGTCTCAATTAACACCTCTAATAAAAGACTATGAGGCTGATCTCTCTCTCTCCCTCACACTTCCTCTCTGGAGTTGCTCCCTTTCATTCTCTCTGGTCTTACCTCTCGCTATCATGGTCAATATTATAGATCCAGAATCAATATTTTTTTGGGGAGATGGGGGGCGGGGGTTAGGGTTAGTCCAATCGCATTCTGTCACCTATCAGTACTTTTTTTTTTTTTGTTGTTTTTACTTTCGGTGCCAAAGAGAAAGACTCAAGGAAATAATGGAGACGGCTAGCTTGATTTAGCCTCTTCCATGTGTATCTCACCAAGCCATGGTTTAAATCGCCATATAACGAAATTCACCCCTTTTTATTTTTTTTGCCCATGACAAAAGTACATTTCACCCCCCCTAGTCCCTTTTCCACACCCCTTCATCTAACACTGGGTTAGGGTTAATGGGTTTCTTGTAAACAACACATCTGATACTCTTTCTCCTTTAACCATGTAAAAACGGCTCTTCTTTTCTTACGACCTGGTAAATAGCTAGCCATACTTATTTCACCAATTACCATAATACTACACAGGTTTCTATGATTATTACCATTAATCCTGCTAAATTTCTACCAGAATGTACTATGATAATCATACTGCTCGATATACAGTAAGTGTCCCTGAGGTGTGCTAGGTACCTAATTGTCCTCTCTTGTCCCTCCCCTAAAAAAGTTGGCCCTTTCCCAAAAAAAGCCCTAAAACCTTCCATCCCGAGTTGCTCCTCTTGCGTCATCATCACTTTCCCATACAGAATCAACCTTGCTTTGAGCATTCAGCAACACATGCTGTCCATTTTGTTGGTTAGCCTAAAGTACATGACAAGTCAAAAGTTTGGACACAAACTCGCCAAGAGTGTGCAAAGCTGTCATCAAAGCAAAAGCGAATCTAGAATATAAAACATATTCTGGTTTAACACTTTTCTGTTTACTACATAATTCCAAAATATGTGTTCCTTCATAGTTTTGATGTCTTCAATATTAATCTACAATGTAGAAAATAATAAAAAATAAAGAAAAACCATTGAATGAGAAGGTGTGTCCAAACTTTTGATTGGTACTGTACATGACAAGAATGTGAGAGCTTTAATTTAGCTCATCCTCCATCCATAAGGAGCAAGATAGACTTAAAAGTGGTAAATGTTTGAGGCGGTTGCTGCTAGTAAAACGGATGTTGGGCTATGGTGGGGCCCAGTCGTTCAGTTAGTTACACAGTCTGCCAACATGGAAAGGAGAGATGAAGGCAAAAACACAGAAAACAGATGCTGATCACAGAAGAGGGAGAATGCTAACCTGTGCTAATCAGTGTGATTACACATACCAAACAGCAGGCCATCACATCACCTATTTTACTTAACCTACCTGCAAGACAGGACTGGGCTGACACGACTGATGAGTAATTAAGACTTAGCAGCTGAGCTTTGCACTTTAATTTTGTTTGCTTTTCCACTGGCGCTCTGATTAAGCCCCCGGGGGATCCTCAGAACCTATGAAAATGCAACCGGAATTAAAATGTGTCAATTACTGTATGTCAAAAATTGAATTTGGTCATGAGTCATTTTCATGAGTCACAGACAGTCATTGTCTCCAAAGGTCCCTGCCCTTTTCTTTGTCAAACAAAAAAACAACAACGAATAGGGTGGTTTCTGATTTAACTGAATTAGAATACGAAAAGTTGATTAACTCATATAGCATAGAGTGACATCCTGTCTTGACTGTCAGTTTACATGATATTCTGTTCTCAGATGAGCAGTCTCTATAATTCCTGATGATGTAGGGCCTTATAGGATGGCAGTTACAATGCTAAGGGTTGGCAAGGACATTTCGATTTGTATTGTTAATAGCAAAGCATAACTTACTATTAATAATCTGACTCCAAGTAATTTAATGAACACTATGTGCAAATAATTTTTGAGTTTGTGCTGATGAGTGCAGGAATGGTCAAGTTAGAATGAATCAAATGAGGCTTTAATAATACTGTAAACTTATACAACTATTACAAGTTAAATACATTATAGAAAAATGTTACATTCTACCCTCATGGTAAATAATAGAATGACAGAAAGGTAGAGAGAGAGAGCTAGAGAGAGAGAGAAACAATGATATGTTACTGTACTTACAAAACAACACTGGACCTCTGACCAGGACACAAAGAGAGAGAAAGAATTTGCTTCACCTTCTGTTTTTATACCTGGCTTCATACATAGTATTTAAATTAAGAGCTGTATGCAAGGAGAACCAATGAGACCTCATCCTATCAATTCTATTCATATGACACCACAGCATCAACACATTCCTGAGGGCTAAGGCTTGTAAGACATCACAGTCATTTGGCCCATCGGGGCAAGGGATCTCAAGGAAGGGGGGCATGTACAAAATCCCCACTCACTTCCCGAATAACTGGCTTGTGTCATCGCGCTGCTTCAACTGTCCCTGCCCAGAACGCACTCATGCAACCACGCCACACCTCACGCGTAACGCAAACACCTGATGACAATCAGCTAATTAGAACCGCAATATAACCTACCTGGCTGCGAGGTGCCATCGTTTGCATCCAGATTGTTTGCCTGAGATCCCGACACGTCTCCTATCTCCTGGCCTGCGAAATTATCCTGTGTGCGTCTATGAAACGTGAGTGTGGTTTCCCTCTCCTCCTGCCTTTGATCTTGGCTGTATATCCAACATTATCCGACACCTGCATGTCGTTTGAAGTTCGCGCCTGCAAGTATTGTTTGTGTAGCAAGCGGTGATAACGTGAGCGCTATGCCGGTAACCGGAAGTAGTGATGTAAATATGTAAATATTCAAATCTGCAGTATATTGATTGATCCTTTGGAATAATTTATGTTAATGCTGCCATGGTAGTTATGTAACTTTATAATGATGTATTGTGCTGTTCGAACAGTTAGTTAATTAATTATGTGATTTGCTAATATGAGATGTTAGTGTGGAGGCCCATTTGGGGCCAAAACTCAACTTATGACACTGAATGTGAAGTGTGCTGATTATGAAGTGCCATGTTATGTATTCTTATTTCTGACAGCTATGTCTTTGCCTCTTTTGTTGTTACAGCACACACACGCAATGTAACCAATTTCCAGAAACATTAAAGAAAGAGTACTTGAAAGAAAATAATTATCAATAAATGCCCATTGCGGCTGAACTGGACTTCTCTCTGCCTGCGTCCTCCTTCCAACTCCCCAACCATCTGACCGTGGTCAGCCTGTTCCCAGTTTTTTCTCAGCGGTCTTCACCACTCTCTGCAGGCGTCTGCGGAGGTTTAATTAGCGCAGGTGTGGGTAGTTGCTAATTAACATTTCCACCCTTTTTCAAAGCAGCAGTGACTGGAGCTGGAGTGGTTCCTAGAGAGACGTACACGCCACGCTGGAGAGAAGCAGAGCGAGCAGCGAACCCAGCCGTTTGGACAAGCCCGCAGTTACCCGGCATCCTATGTTTATGTTTGGCTCATTTATGTTAAGCGTGCGTGGTGCAATAAAAGACGGGTAATACCCACTTCCCGACGGCATCTCCGTCAGTGTGCTTCATGGTACAGAACCCGCAGTGGCCGGAGTATTGCCACACATTCAAATAATAAAAAATGTAAACACAGTTTTCATTATCAATGTGTGACATTGATGAATGGGCCCCTTTATTGGCTCAGCTGCTGATTAGGAGTATCTGCCAGTTCTGGGGTCATATCCCTGCTGGACATTTGGCTTCACAAACAATACCATCTCTTAAAGTTGTCAAAAGCCATTTAAACTCAGACTGAATCCCTCACGAGGAAACACTGCCCTCTAGTGCCTGTTAACAGTAGAAAACATGTTGGGCCGGAGCAGTGAAGTGATCCAAACTGACTTATCCGCTATTCTGGCTTTTAATAAATAGTTTAGGATCCCTCTGTAAACCTGAACCTCCCCGCCTCCTCTGTCTGGCTTGACTGTTTGTTTTTGGTCACTCTGACGCCTTTGTCTGGCAGGGGTAACCTTTGCCCCCACGTTTGAAAGTGAACAAGAGGCGCACTCACTCAGAGGGAGAGAGAAGTGCGGGTAGTCTCTCAGCTCTGAGAACATGCACTTTGGCAGAGAGAGAGACAGAAAGAGAGAGAAAAAAGGACCAAAACAAAGCAACGGGCCAGGCATCTCATCGGCAGTCTTTTATCCACAATAAGGGCATGACCCAAATATATTGCGGATTGGTCATCCTGCAAACAAAATGTACAAAAACAAGACATACTGATCTAAATTCAGTTATGGACAGATCACAACACTGCCACCCCTAACCAACCTTTTAGACACAAACTGGACTACTTTGATAATGTTTCATTCATTAGTTCAACGAAGAACATTCCCCATGTATTACCAATACAGTGCCTTCAGAAAGTATTCCCCTTCACTTTTTCCACATGTTGTTGTGTTATAGACTCAATTTAAAATGAATTAAACTAAAATAATTTGCCATCACTCCACACACAATACCCCAGAATGGCAAAGCGAAAACAGGTTTTTAGAAATTTCAGTAAAATTGAAATACAGAAATGGGTCATTCTACAAAAATGGTGGAAGTGCTGTCACTTACTTTTGCAGACACCAAAATCCTTTAAGTTGACCTAATAATCACATTAATTATATATGTTCAATAAATAAAGATTAAAACAAAGTTTATTCATGTAATGTTCAATGTTTAATTTTAGCAATTTATTTAAAATCCCAAGTTCAAGGAATTGTCTTGTCACTTTGATCAAGTGGAGCCATATACTTTTCGTTGAAAAATATTTTTTTTCATGAATTAAATCTCCTTTCACATTTACATTATACATTAACATTATATATATATAAATGTAAATAAATGTGTATATATATATATATATATATATATATATATATATATATATTAAATAGAACATTGAAATGGTAAAAAAGAGCAAATTATTATTAATAATATCAAATAAATATCAGTCACCCAAAATTACGTAATTGGTGTTAATGCTACACAAAACACTTTTATTTTTAAATAATGCATTGACTCTTTGACATTCATCCTGGATCAAGAGGTCATTGGAGGATGTGCAGTAGACAAAGGCATATGGTAAGTCAGATGTCTAACTTAATTTGTTTAAAATGTCATGATTTATTTTTGAATTTTACACTAAGCTTTTAAGTCCGTCATTTGTGTTACTCATTTCATAGCTGAAATTCAGGGCTGAAAAATTTAAAAATTGAATTGATTACATTGAATAGTTTAATGATTTTTATATGACTGTAAACATGTGGTCTGACACATGGCAGCCATTTTGTTAAAATTGTAGTTTTTTTCTCCAAATGTTACAGTCACTGGTGTTGCTCCTCTTCCTGGGAACACGAGTAACACCAGTGACGTTCCTGTATGAATGAGCCACATAAAAGCTGCAAAAAGACAGTAGGAGGAGAAAAAAAAGTTTATAAGTTTTAATTATTGTCTGTTGTTATCGTAGGGCAGAGTACAATAGTATAAATACTATTGTACTTTTTCTTTTGTCAAGTATGGCGAAATTGAGTGCCGCTGAAAAGCAAAGACTATACAGGCAGTGGAGAGGTGCAGACCCTACATGTAGGGCAGAGTACTTGGCAAAACGGTATCAGGGTTATGTCAATGATATCCTGACCCAAAAGAGGAATAAAGTAGGAGATCTAAGTGAAAGGGAAAGGAGAGCTCAGAGAAAGAGTGTTAACCAAGCAAGACACAGACATTTGATGAGAGCAGTACAGACAGTCTTGACCCCCCAGTCTTCACCAGAAAGATCACCCAGCAAGAATACTGTCTTGTGTGAAGTCATTGGTGTTATTTTGCGTTACTAGTATTACTACATGTTTTTTCAGTGATGTGATGCAAATCAGAGACCCTATAAAAAAAGGTTATCAATTCCAAAATTACATGAACTATTATCCTTGCATTAAGATGGACTCAATTCCACTTACTGAGTGATTTGTTGATGACATTTTTGCATTTTAGCTAATTTTAAGAGTGTCACAGCAAAGGGTCTGAATACTTATGTACATGAGGTGTTTCTGTATTTCAATTTTAATAAATTTACTGAAATTTCAAAAAAATGTTTTTTCGCTTTGTCATTCTGGGGTATTGTGTGCAGATTGATGGCAAATTATTTTTAATTTAATCAATTTTAAATTGAATCTATAACAACAAAATGTGGAAAAAGTGAAGGGGTATGAATACTTTCTGAAGGCGCTGTATATCAAAATGCTTATTAAATCTAGATCAGATGGTTCAGTTGTTCCGTAAAAATACCTGGCCTTCTTAAGAGGAAGGATGGACCACTGGAGACACAACAGTACACTAAAGAAGCGTGAGAGAGTGCATTTCAGAGTGTCAACCCCATATGCCCCCATTGCTCACATACACTGATGGCATCCTCTGGGCAAAACTGTACTCTCCTGAAAGCTCCCATTGCCTAAGAGATCCGCTTTTATCCAGAGTTTCTATAGAGAGAAAAACTCAGTGAATAGGGCCTCTGGGGGAAAAAAAGAGGTGCATTTTCCATTAGAACAGGAGAGATTCTTGTTCCTGATAAACAGGGGTGTTGGAGTGTGTTAAGATGTTGAAGGGTACAGTTTTTGGATCATTTTCTGGGGCTAATGATTGGTAGGATTGATGAAGTCATCACCCCAGGTGCCCCCCATCCCTCTACTCCCACTCCTAGCTCCCTCCCACAACCAAAAAAGAAACATCTGCTCAGGGCACGAGGGAAGATTGCTGCCAAGTATCTGGGTCAAAAACAAAGCCCACCACTCGACTACAGTGCAGGAGAGAGAAAGAGAGCAAGAGTGGAGGAGAGATGACGCCAGGGCAAACAAACAAAACAGCTTTAGAAAACATGGACCCTCTCTACGTGAATCAATATTCTAACCATGTCCTCCCTCTCTTTTTCTGAAGAAGAGAGAGAGAGAAAGCGGGTAAGAGAGAGGGAGGGGTGAGGGGTGTCCTTGGTGAGGGGGGAAAAATATCTCTATATGTGTGCGTTTGGGTAAAAGCAGTGTAACACAGTGAAGTAGGTGGGTCTGAGAATCACACTTGGGATATCTGGACGGATACTTGAGGTATGTGTTAAATACAGCATATTTTTTATGCATACAAGAACAACAAAATTACTGATTTGTTGGAAGGCTACGGTTGAGAAACAAATATTCAAGTTAGATTGCAGAGATAAACAATGATCTTTGATGTTTTGCTTTTTTGCTAAGCTTTTAAATTCAATAGCATTCTTTGCATAGTGATTTGATAATGTGCACAGCGGATTCTGTAACATTGAACTGTCAAATATTTGTTCTATTCAGCCGTATCAAAACTCACAACAGTCTGGTAAATACAGTCACCATGTCTAAATCATAGCAGATACTGTGAGTTAGGGAATGAAAGAATAGAAAAGAGGCTTTTATTTGTTTTGCTATTTCTTTCTAACGCAATGTTGACGATGGGATATTCGTAACACTTCTTTTTGGAGAAATAGGGCAGTTGCAAAAACGGCTTTGCTGTGAGCTACTTGGCAATGAACAAGTTGGAGAGAATTGGAATTAAATTCCTTAAATTACAGACAGGGCCTGATACTGTATAAAAGATTGTACAATCAGACTTGATTTTTCATCATGTAACACGTGTTGAAAAAAAGTTTCTACATTTAACCAAACAAAACAACAACAACAATAACAACAACAAAACGGTTTACTTCAACTGACTGTCCTCCCTTGACTGTTGTCTTCCCTAGACTCCTGTGTGCAGCTGTATTGCCGTAGACCTCTCACAGGCAAGAATGATGCACTCTAAAATGAAGTGGCTGATTCTGATCCAGCTGCTGCTGACTGAACAAGCTCTCTGCAGACTACCATCACCCCAGTCTCTGAAAAACAGACCTCTTCCCAGCTCCTACATCCTAGAAGATGAAGACACTGCTAAACAGGGGGAGCAGTTGGCCCTAGGGTCCCAAAACCAGCTCAGTCTCCCGTCAGGAGCAGAAGAATTTGTGGTTCCTGGAGAAGATATGGTGCAGGCGGAAGCCAGGGTCCAGTCTGCCCAGCGTATAGCCACCGCACTCACGGCAAAGCTCCAGGGCCCGATGAAGGGCCGAATTGTCCTCCAGGGAAACGCCAGCTGTGAGGAGCTGCTGTCCGCCTCCACCCTGGAGGACCCATCCTCTGGGCTGTTCCCCCGGGAACTCCTGGGCCTCTCCCTGGTACCTGTGCTGGTGGCGGCAGGCTGCCCTCAGGAGGCCCAGATCTTGGTGCTCAGGCTATATGACCTGCTTGGAGTGGAGGACACAGAGGAGCTATTGGCGGAGGTAGAGGATCTGATGGAGAGGGGGACGTCCCGCCCCAGGGCCACTGCATCTCCTCCGTCGTCTGTGGGGAAGGTTCAAGCAGAGCGCCACCTACAGGCGGTGATGTTTAACATCCAGCAGCTGGCCAGGGCTGGAGAGAGCGAGAGGGAGCAGGATGCCTCTGGAAGGGGGAGGCAGGGGGAACAGTGTCAGGGCTGGACCAGAGTGAATGGGACCCTGCTCTTAGGGGAGGTAGTGGAAGGGGCTACAGGGGGGCTGGAGGAGGCTGTAAGGGTCTGTGAGAACCTGGGGTCCCAGTGCGCTGGTGTGGCCCGTGGTGGGGCGCTTAACCCTGGGTGGTACCAGACGGTTCTGAAGACAGGGAGCCGGGTCGTGCCCTCAGAGCACTTGGACTCAGAATGCTGGATCCGTCAGTGCGAGGCAGTAGAGGACGATTCGTCCTCCGTGGCCTCTGGGCGGCGAGCACGACGCAGCCCTCAGCAGAACTGCGTGAACAAAAGGGAGGAGAGAGTGTACAGCGTGGTGGAGTGGATCCCTGCCGTCAGCACCCTCTACAACCTGGGCACGGCCGTCTACTACGCCTCTGTTAACTGCTCCGAGATGGCCAAGGAGAGAGCCATCCTGAGCGCTGTCGACCTGGGCACCGATGCCCTAATGGCTGTTACCGGAGGGACAGTTGGTGTTGCTGGTTACGCGCTGGGTGCAGGGGTGAAGACCGGGGTAAAGGCCGGGATCAAGTACCTGCTCACTTCCATGAAGCAGGAGGATGACGTGATGGTGAACCAGTACAGCTGGGAGGAGGGAGTCATCACCATACAGTAGAGAAGCAGGAGCCTGGTAGCCAGATATGTCTCTGCTTTGCCCAACTCCATTCTCTTTGTCCTTTTTGTGGGACATTTTTGAGCTTGGCATGAGCTACGTGCTGCCTAGATTCTTGAATCTGTGAATCTGTTCTCAAGCAGTTGAACAAGGAAAAATATTCAGTCTTCAGTCTCAATTTCAACCTCTGATTTACTCAAAGTGCAGGGACTTTTGTATCGGTGCAGTACTATATATATTGTTTTGTCTCGTCTAGCGATAGATCTTGTCTAGCCAAATTCAAGGCAAGCTGTGTATTTGTAAAAATGTCAACTGATATCAGCCATTTTTCATTGACACGTGTGTGTAGCAGCCCAAGTGAGAAAAACATGTTATGTAAATGTATTCATTTTTTTTTTTTTTTTTTTTTTTTTTTCACTACTACTTCTGAGTGACTATTTGGACCAAATAATCCACTATCCACACTATTGTCATATCAGCGTTTTTGAGGGATTCTTGCAGGGGTAAGATAAGGATTCAGTCAACAATGACAGATGTAGCTCAGCCTCATACATTCAGTTTAGTCACACACAAAAATGCAATGAGATATTGTACAGTTCCCTACTTGTTTCTGTTCTGTAGCAAGGACAGCATTATGCAGCAATACATTATAACAAAAATAGGTAAAGTGTGGCCAAACTGTGTTTGAAATATCAATGCTGACTTGTATATTTGGCCATCTGCAGATTTGGAATATTTTATGGAAAAATCTTTTTTTTTTCTTCTTTCTCCTTTTATTTAATGTTTTTCATGAGCAATACGTTCCTTTAAAACCTACTTCATTGTTGCGATAGGCAAGTGGCTAGGATGGGAAATGTATAACCAAACCATTTATAGAAGTATAGTGTACATTTGGAATAGAAGGCGTTGATTTGAAACGGTAGCAGGAACATGTAATCACATTTGTTTTTGTATCTTGTACGTTGCGTAAACCCATCTTTAATATCCTGTGCCAATAAAGAAAAACAAAAGTGATTGTTTTGTTGTATGTTTGTGTATACAAATCTTGCACATATTCACTGACAAATATATATCCTAGTCAACATTTAAAACATTTATTCCCAAACACAGAATCACTAGTAGGCCTGATTGTTTCTATAAGACAATTAGCAAAAAAACACCCTGGGACGATAAGATCTAGCCAACAAATAGCCATAGGCTAGTATACACAATGAACTGATCAAATAAAGTATTTGATACTATTAATTAATACTAACTATCCTGCTATGCGTTTTGATCAATATGGAATTTGAATAATAGTGCCAGCCGCTACAGCGTCAGCAGAACCAGAGAGAGAGGGAGGCGGACCTTTTCGTTTTCATACTCACTTTCATAACGTCATTTCTTGGAATTTTTCATTCGCGAGCCCATCGGTTTCTATCTTGCTGTTCCTTTAATTGCGTACTCCCTCTGCAAATTGATTGACACGTATTTTTGACCAATCCTGATCGCTACACAGTGTTTTGCGATTTGTCAAGGAGGACACTGAACGGCTTGATAAAACCATTTCGGTTCACAGGACGCGAGAACAACAGCCTTCAAAGACACAAAATGGAGCCCTGAAGTATTGGTTATAGAGACCAATTGGGAGGGAATACGCAAATAGCCAATAGTTTACGGTGCGTCCTTTCCCAATGCAGTTGCGTACGGAGGGAGGAGAGCAGAAGCGCACGTATGTAGACGAAGTGAAGTTCAAGTCTGATTGTGTTTACGACCAGTACGATTGATAGAAACATACTGTATTGTCAGATAATGCACCAGCCTTAAACCTCAGAAAATTGCTCACGGCTCGCCAAAAATCGGAGTAATTTACAGGTGAGTGAAACAGGCTGTCTTCGTGATAATTGCAGGTACAGTAGCAGCTAATCAACTGTAAATTATACCTCCTGTTCATCAAACCTGTCTAGCAACTATTCAGCCGTCATCATAGCCGACTATTCTACATCATACTCACGGTTGACACAATAATACTTCTTGTTGACAAAGTCACATGCTGCGAATACATACATACGTTTGCATTGTTTTCCAAACTCATCAACTTATCCCCGAGGTAGACCTAGAATAGATGGCCTAGAATAGATGTTGTCAGTGTCAGTTTTGCTATATGTTCTAGTATTTTTGTTCGTTTTTGGTTTTGGGATTGACAATATTAATTCATGCAAGAAAAAAAAGAGACTTTCTCAGAACGTTATGTAAATCACATTGTGGAAACGCCCTCGGGTCATTCCTGGAGTCTGTTTGGACCACTGCAGTGGTTTCCTGGTAGTACAGTAACCAGGAAATACATAATTGTTTTTGTTCTTATTTGTTTTATAACATTTTTGTTTGAGTAAGTTCACAATAATGTTAGTTAGTTCTTATTAAACAAGGACAATGTACAACAACATGACAATACATGGACTTACATTTACAAGGAATGAAACGTCACTGTGTATTCGCAAACTTGCATTGATTACAAGTGTAAACATCACCATTTATCCCACTCCACCCTTACTGTCTTCTTTAACATCCTTTATTGTATTACACAAATGACACATATCATGACATACATACCATTTTTAGATACATTTGCACCTTTACAGAATTACACATACCTTGCATTGTTAGTGAGATTGTACCTGTACTTAAAACATCTGTGCAAGTGTTATTAGGCACCAACCGCTCTCACACACTCACACTCACCCTTTCTGTACCCATTGTTGTGATCTACTTATGCATATCTGTCTGTTTGTCCATTGTTGTGATCTACTTATGCATATCTGTCTGTTTGTCCATTGTTGTGTGTATGGTTGTGTGTGCTTCACCTAGCCCAGGATGGCCATGTGGAAGAGGCTGAGGCAGCTGGACTCTGTGTACCTACAGCAGGTGGATGAACTATACGATGGAGATGCGTTTCCTATGGATGTGCGGCACTATCTCGCCTCCTGGATAGAGCAACAGGACTGGTGAGTCACCAGGAATCAACCTTCAGCCCCTATCCCCTATCTTAGGGAATTGGATTGGTTTAAAGTGGCAATCTGGGATCCAAACAACGACAAAGCGGTCACCCTGCCAGCCACTCTAAAACTAATAGACGGACTGACCATGTTTCGAAGCTATATACAGTGTTTGTTTACAATTACGTTGTTTAGAAACCGTTTTTTATATTTGTTCATATTTTGGGTTCTGATGGGGTAAGACAGTTGAACTATGGTCATAATAAGGCTTTTATATCCTTCAAGAATCAATGTCTATATATAATTAGTTAAAAGTCAAATTGATCTACCAATTACAGATTGCCTCTTTTTTTCTTTCTTTTTTTTTCTTTCTTTTTTTTTTTAAATATGTTTTTCGGGCATTTCTGCTTTTATTGGGATAGAGACAGTAGAGATTGACAGAAAGGATGGGTGAGAGTGAGGAGGGATGACATGCAAATGTTGAGGGTCGAAATCGAACCAGGAACCTTGTGATTATGTGGTATGCGCATTAGTGTGCTATGCCACTAAGTGCCCCAACAGATTGCCTCTTTAAGAAGTTTGGTAGTAGCTCTGCCTTCTCTTCTGATGGTCCAGGTGGAATTCTTCGCCATATGGCTTACAGATTTTCTCACATTGGCCTTGTTTCCACAAACCTATGCGACTCTAATTGAGTCGTAGTCCCTAACCAGTGTTGTGTTTTGGCTCTTAGGGAGCGTGCGGCGTCGAATCATGAAGTTGCCATGGTGCTGTTCCAGGTGTTGCTGGAGAACCTGGATATCCAGCACAGCCGCTTCCTACAGGAGAGCGAGTTCCTGCTGCAGCACAACATCCGACGCTTCAGACAGAACTTCCAGGTCTGTCTGCCTCCTGTTCCATTCCATAGAGTTCATCTGATCCATAGCACTGTGTAGAGCACAAGTGCCCAACTCCTGCCTGTCCTCATGGGCTGCAGGTTTTTGTTCTTGCCATTTAATGAGCTACTGGAAGCAGCTGATCAGCGAAACCGGGGTATGTGTGCTATCTTGGGAGTAATTGAGAAGAGCCAGCCACAAGTTGTGCACCCCTACTGTAGAGCAATCACGTACAAGTAATTCAGTTACTTGCAGTGAATTGATGCTGATTATTTGTATATGCTGATTGCGTACAATTTGAGTTATTTTTGGTTGAGAATAGGTTCCCGAGAAAGAGAAAGTTTTAAGATACAGTCATATCTCTTGATAACCTGAACATACCCCTGGCTCTATTCTCTTCCACAGAGGTACCAGGAGGAGCCCTGTACTTTGGCCAACATCATTCTGTGGGTCCTGAGGAAGGAGAAGGAGATCCTGGAGAACGCAGAACTCGCTGAGCAGGTTAGTCAAGCACAACTCCCATTGTCGCTACCGCACGATTTACGTGAAAATCAGAGTTACACACTAGTTATACACTCACCAAATACTTTATTAGGAACACTATACCTACTGGGTAGGGCCTCCCTTTGCTATCAAAACAGTCTCAATTCTTCGTGGCATTGATTCCACAAGATGTCGGAAACATTCCTTTGAGATTCTGGGCCATGATGGCATGATTGCATCACACAATTCCTGCAGATTTTTCAGGTGCACTTTCAAGCTCTGAATCTCCCGTTCTACCACAACCCAAAGGTGCTCTATTAGATTCAGATCCGGTGACTGGGAAGGCCACTGAAGAACACTGAACTCATTGTCATGTTCATGAAACCAGTTTGAGACGACTTTTGCTCTGTGGCATGGTGCATTATTATGCTGGAAGTAGCCTTTAGAAGATGCGTAAATTGTGGCCATGAAGGGATGCACATGGTCAGCAACAATACTCAAATAGGCTGTGGCATTCAAGTGATGAATAATTATTAACGGGCCCAAAGTGTGCCAAGAAAACATTCCCCACACTATTACACCACCTCCACTATGAGAAGGTGTACAGGTGTTCCTAATAAAGTGTTCGGTGAGTGTATATCAAGTTAGGATACAGCCCTCTATGCCACATAGAAAGTGTTGTTCAACATCTCATTTCAATACTTACATTTACATTTATGGCATTTAGCAGACGCCTTTATCCAAAGCAACAAATACATTTGTTTAAGTAAGTCACCATAAGATAAGAAGTAATCAATGCTCAGACCAGGGGCCATTGGCAGTCACAATGCTAGAAGAGCATTGTATCTGAATCCACACTGTTGGTGAAGGAATGCTGATCCGGCTTTAAGCAACGTTGTTTAAACTTTGTATATGCATTAAAACTCCAAACATCGTTTATTGTTGTTCACTGAAAGATTTCCATCACAGTCTTCAATCTATGGCGGAAGATACTGTAGCTAGCATTGCTATTATCATCGTTATCATCACCATCACCACCACCATTGTCCTGACAACCACCTTCTCTTCGTCCATCTCCTCCTCCTATCAGGTCCAGCTTCTGCAGGTCCAGCAGAACAACATGGATACCGACAGTCAGCAGAACATCGAGTGCAAGATGGCCAGCCTTAGAAATAAAGTGCAGGTGAGCTTCCTTGTGAAAGTCTGTGTTGAGATTGTCATGCCATTTTATGAACTTCCTGTTCTTATTATAGAGTGTCTTTGTCAATGTTACTGTTTAGTTTATATTATTGTTATATAGTAGCCCACAAATAGCCCTGCTTTTCTGACAGATTTGTGAACGTGTGTTTTGTATTTTTGTAAATGCAGCGCATGGAACAAACAGTGAAATGTCTGGAAGAGCAGCAAGACGAATTTGATTTTAAATATCAAACCCATCAAATGGAAGGTGAGCTAATTTTGTATTTTTGTAAATGCAGGGCATGGAAACCAAAATCAAATATTTGGAAGATCAGCAAGATGAGGATTATTTTAAATACCAAATCTAAATGTAAAAAATAAATAATTTTCCTCTTCTTTAATTCACCTGTTAAATAAATGTCTGCATTCAAGGACTTACGTTTTTGAAGTCACTCATTCTACAGTGTTACATCTGTTAGCTCTCTTGCGGTTGTGGCTGTTCTGTCTGAAGACTTAAAGATGACCTAGGTCTTTGTCTGTGGGGATTCTGTCTGCAGGGAACACAAACGATGCAGAGAGGAAGAAACAGCAGACAGTGCTGCAGAATCTACTCAACAGACTGGACGTATCTCGGAAGGTAGAGGGATATTCCTCGTCTTATCATTAGACATGCTCATCGTATGTCATTTTCAGACATTGAAACAACATTGATACAAATTGCATTTCTCTCTCCCTTTTCTTGCCTCTACTACTCTCTGCCTGGCTCTCTTCTTCCTCTCTTTCCCTCCCTCCCTCTCTCTCTCTCTCTCCCTCCCCCCTTGGTCCCCACAGAGCATGTTGACAGATCTGGCTGCACTGCTGGACAGTGTAGAGGAGCTGTGTGAGCTGGTGAAGAAGGAGCTGGTGGAGTGGCAGAGGAGGCAGCAGAGGGCTTGCATCGGAGCCCCTGACAGCACCTGCCTGGACCAGCTGGAGAAATGGTACAGATGACCAACTTTCAGCCCATGTTTGCCTCAGGGTTGGGCAGTATCCACGTTTTCTTATTCGCGTTTCGTTACTTCAGGAAAAAAAAAAGAAGAAAAAAAACTAAACTAAACTGCAGCACATTTGTGTATGTGTATGTGTATGGTTAGGGTTAGGGTTAACCCTAGATGTGCTTGGCCTTATTGGCCTTGTGCTTGGTGGGACCCTGCACTTGTATGCACATATCTTGAGTTTTAGGCACTTTAACAGACTACTTTCGGTAAGAGAACAATATCACGATATGCTCTAAATATCACGATATGCTCCAAATATCACACTATTTTATAACATCTATTATCCGCCCAGCCCTAGGTTGCCTTGGCCTGCTCAAGGTGTGATTAAACCCCCCTCCCACTCACCAAACAAGCAAGCCTCTCTTTAACATGAAAGAGCTTGTGTTGACAGAAAGCGTTCCTCAGCTTTGACCTTTGACCCCTCTGTGTGACACCCTGTATGACTTTGTTTGACTGATCCTGCAGGTTCACGACGGACGCGGAGACTCTGTTCCTGGTGGGCACATTTCTCGGGAAGCTGGAAGAGCTGATGGGGAAATTGACCTATGAGCATGACCCTGTAAAGGCCCAGAAACCTGCCCTGCAGACGAGAGTCGACAAACTCCTCATTAACCTGCTTAAGAGGTCTTACACTCAATCATAATACATGTGCACTTACATAAAGATCACACACACACACACACACACACACACACACACACACACACAGATACTGTAAACACTAATTCTGGTGGAAAATGTATTATTTTCTGTCCACAGACAGTGTATTGATGTATTGTTTATTTATCATTATTTAGTGCCTTTGTGGTGGAGACTCAGCCATCCATGCCCCAGGGGAAAGGTCCCTTGGTTCTACGCACCAACGTACAGTTTTCTGTCAAGACCAGGTCAGTATTTCAGTGTGACAGTCCTTACCACAGCTATAGACAGTGCATACCTGAAGTGTGTGTGTGTGTGTTGATAGTAGCTGGTGGTTGTTATTGTTTTTAGATTCCTCGTCAAATTTCCTGAGCTGAACCATGCCATGAAGGTGAACGTGTCCATCGACAGGTGAGATGGTCCTCTGTGTCTTAGTTGGTAGAGCACGACGCTAACAACGCTTAGGTTGTGGGTTTGATTCCTGCCGGGACCATATATACTGAAATGTATGCACTCACTGCAATGTAAGTCGCTTTGGATAAAAGCGTCAGCTAAATGGAATACATTATTATCTATAGATGGAAACTTTGTCAAAGGAAATTTGTTGCTCCTTGTGTATTATCTGTCTCCTTGTGAAGCGCTCTCATTCTGTAAATTTAGACAAGCCGAGTGTTGTTCATTAGTATTTGTTGATTTGTTGATCATTGTTTTACCAGTTCCAAAAGGTGATTGAACTGATGTTTTGGTGCCAGGTGCCCCCATACTGGTCATTAATTATACCGATATGTCTGTGTCTCTCTCTCCTTCCTCTCGACTCCAGGGAGGCACCGCAGGTCAAAGGGTGAGCAGCCGTGGAGTTCTGACATTCCGACGTTTTACAGAAGTTGATTTGTAACATAATGTCCAATGTCTATAAGTGGTGTTTTTGCAACGAAATGCATGACTAGTAATTAGCATGTTCTCGCTTAACCGGTCTGTGTGACGCTTGGCTTTAGGTACCGGCGCTTCAATGTCCTGGGCTCCAACAGCAAGGTCCTGAACATGACAGAGAGCATGAGTGGAGGCATGGTGGCAGACTTCAGACACCTGGTGAGTGGGTGGCACAGGGCTTGGTGTGGTGAGAGGTGGGGGAAGGATGGAGGCCAGCGACACACAACTCTAGATGGAAATGTACCCTTAAAGTTGTGCAGTAGTCGACTCGCTTATGAAGGTTTGATTGAATGCATGCGGTCATTGTTGTATTCATCAACTGATGTGTTACAGCTGATACAACGTTATTGTCAAACCACAAACGTTCATCGTAATGTGTCATTTAGCCATATTGCATATGTATATTTTTGTATGTATTTTCTGTAAATAATATTTACAGAATAATGATTATAATAACGCAATGCACACACTAACAGAAATAAGGCAATAACCACCAGACAAAATGAACATCAGTCTTGTTGTATTTTGATGACCTGAGCTGGACTAACCTCCTTGGTGTGCCTGCAGACGCTGAAGGAGCAGAAGTCTGGAGGAGGTGGCAAGGGAATCAACGACGTGAGTTGACGTCATCACGCCGCGACACATCCACTCAGAACACCCAAAACACTGAAATTCAAAACCAACCTCACTTCAGCCACACCTTTCAAACAGAGATACTGTACATGCCAGCTTGTGTGATGAGATCCTCTCTGTGTTCACAGCTCTCTCTCAGCGTCACAGAGGAGCTCCACATCATCAGCTTTGACACAGCTTTTCACCTGCATGGCTTGTCAGTCACCCTGGAGGTTGGTCTTACCGTCATTCCCTGCTGCTCTGTTGGCTGGTTATGTGTCTGTTTGCCCCACACCTGTTGTATGATACAATAATGGGTGTCTGGTCTGAGATGTTTCTCTGGACACAAAATAATGTAAAAGACAGATGTGTTAATGTAATATTGATACTTGCCCCCCCCCCACCCCAGACCTCCTCTCTCCCCGTGGTCATCATCTCCAACTCCAGCCAGCAGCAGAGTGCCTGGGCCTCTGTACTCTGGTTCAACATGCTGTGTCACGACCCAAAGGTGAGAGGTCTCCAAACAACCAATACTTGAGGAGATTGAGCAGATGCAAACTTTAGTAATGACCATTAATAATCAATAACTTGTGTGTGTGTGTGTGTATGTTTCTGTGTGTGTATGTTTCTGTGTGTGTGTGTGTTTCTGTGTATGTGTGTTTCTGTGTGTGTGTTTCTGTGTGTTTGTTTATGCGTTTGTGTGTGTGTTTGCTCATGCGTGCGTGTGCGGTGCGTGTGTGTGTGTGTTTCCAGAACATTCTGTTTTTTGCCAGTTGTCCTGTGGCTCCATGGCCAAAGATGGGGGATATGTTGAGTTGGCAGTTCCTCTCTGCCACCAAACGAGGCCTGGACTCCAATCAGCTGGACACAGTTGCGCACAAACTGTTTGGTATGTCTACCCCTCTCAGTACATCTGAGCTGCCTTTATTACAGTAATGGCACATCTTGGTACAGTATATCAGGTACACTTTGTTAGCAGTGCTAACACTGTTGAGGTGTTGTCAACAAGTTGCAGTGTTGTCCATTTATTGCCAGTATTGCCGCTTTGCCATCATATGGCTGTCTTGAATGTTTGGCAGTGAGTGTTGTTTGTTGTTTGTTCCTGGAACATTGTCTTTTGTGAGGTTAAACAGAGAATTGTTTTTCGTCCCAACAGGAAAGCAGGAAAGTTATGACAGCTGCATAATGTCCTGGGCAAAGTTTAGCAAGGTGAGAATTGTGTGCTCTCTACATGATGCTGAAAATCTCTACATGATGGAAGGGAATCAGGAACGGTATCAAACACATACTGTATCAAACACGTGTTTGAGACCATTCCTGATTCCATTCCATGTGTTACAATAAGCCTGGCCCCCAGTTTCTACCTCCACTAGCCTCCCCAACCTCTGCCATTCTTGTGTTGCAGGAAAATGTTGTCAACACCAACTTCACTTTCTGGGTGTGGTTTGATGGCATCCTTGTTATGGTGAAGACCCAGTTAGAGAACCTGTGGAATGATGGGTATGTGTAATGAGCGAGGAACATCCACAGCAGTTCAATCAAGAGGCTATGACTTAGACAATCATGTTATTGCACAATAGAAAATAATATAATCATATAAAATATGCCATTTAGCTGATGCTTTTATCCAAAGTGACTTACATTGCAATGAGTGCATACATTTTTCAGTATATATGGTCCCAGAGAAGTACAATGGCCTTTTTAAATCATCATACATTTGTATAATGTATTTGACCCCTGTGACCTGAATCTAAATCCTAGTTTTCCTAGATATTGCTAATGGTTGTTTGGGGCTGGGGTGAAGATTGACACTTAAATGTATATTATTTTCTGCATGGCTGCATGCATATTTCGCACACAGGTCCATCATGGGGTTTGTGAGTAAAGGCAAAGAGAAATCCCTCCTGAAGAAAAAACAAAGAGGCACATTCCTCCTTCGCTTCAGTGAAAGCATCCGAGATGGAGGCATCACCTTCTCCTGGGTGGACTACTCCCCCACAGGTGAGAGGCTAGGCTGGGTAGGGTGTCCGGTGAGAGGCTGGGTGGGGTGTCAGGTGAGAGGCCGGGTGGGGTGTCAGGTGAGAGGCCAGGTGGGGTGTCAGGTGAGGCTGGGTAGGGTGTCCGGTGAGAGGCCGGGTGGGGTGTCAGGTGAGAGGCCAGGTGGGGTGTCAGGTGAGAGGCTGGGTGGGGTGTCAGGTGAGATGCCGGGTGGAGTGTCAGGTGAGAGGCTAGGCTGGGTAGGGTGTCAGAAGAGAGGCTGGGTGGGGTGGGGTGTCAGGTGAGAGGCTAGGCTGGGTAGGGTGTCAGGTGAGAGGCTAGGCTGGGTTGGGTGTCAGGTGAGAGGCCGGGTGGGGTGTCAGGTGAGAGGCTAGGCTGGGTAGGGTGTCAGAAGAGAGGCTAGGTTGGGTGGGGTGTCAGGTGAGAGGCTAGGCTGGGTAGGGTGTCAGAAGAGAGGCTAGGTTGGGTAGGGTGTCAGGTGAGAGGCTAGGCTGGGTTGGGTATCAGGTGAGAGGCTGGGTAGGGTGTCAGGTGAGAGGCTAGGCTGAGTAGGGTGTCAGGTGAGAGGCTGGGTAGGGTGTCAGGTGAGAGGCTAGGCTGGGTGGGGTGTGATGGGACGGATGGAGTTGTGAAGTAGAAAAACCTTTAGATTAATTGACAGCTTTCCTAATTCTCTATGTGCTATCTCCTATATTACATAGTGCTCTCAGTAAATGTGTGTTTGTCCTTCCTCTGTCCACCCATCGTATTCATTTCATTCTTATGTTCTTGTCCCATACACATCGCCACCTCTACCTCATCATTCGTTCTGTTCTTGTTTTCCTCGTCCTCCTCTAGGTGAACCTGACGTTCGCACCGTGCAGCCCTTCACCAAAGTAGACCTGGCCCAGATCCCCTTCCATGAAATTATCAGAAACTTCCAGATCCTGGTGGCAGAGAACGTCCCAGAAAACCCCCTCGTCTATCTCTACCCCAACACACCCAAAGACGAAGCCTTTGGAAAGTACTACACAGAGAAGAGTGGCGGTAAGAACCACAAAGTGGCAGTGTAGAACTATATTTGTTAGTATAGTATAGTATTGGTATATTTATTGAGTTGAACCATTCAATTAGGCATGGTTTAGTATGAAAATGATATCGCAGGCATAGAGTTTGACATCCTTCCTCCTCCAAATTGTGAGGTGATTGATATGAATCTGAATGAAAAATGTTCACCTTTGTTTTTCAGCTAATAGTCCTTACTTTAAGTACATCAAAACCAAGCTGGTCTTTGTCTCTAAAGAGTGAGTATATATTTCTATTTTTGTTGAATTTGTTAAATTTAATTTTTCAAACCCATTCCAGCATGTAGATTCGTAGTCACCTGAAGGTCGATGAAATCGGTTTTCAATGGGTTTCTATGCAGGACCGGAAGCTCTGGAAAAGTCTGAAATAAAATATTGACAATTTCCTGACCTGGCAAAAAAAAATCTGGCATATAATATATGCTAAATTCGGACCAGAAGAGTTCAGAATTGTATTCAATATTTTTTTAAAGCCAGATCATTTACACAGATCTACATTCCTTCATTAACATAGCATTAGCCTGTTTTATTTTTACATTTAAATTACATTTATGGCTTTTAGCAGACGCCTTTATCCAAAGCGACTTACAACAAATACATTTGACTAAGTAAGTGAATCATCTATCCATCAGTCATCATAAGAAAAAAATAGCATCTAGCATCAGGGGCTATTGGCAGTCACAATGCTAGAAGAAAGGAAGATTTTTATTTATTAATTTATTTACAGGAGAGAAACTTGCACAGAGGGGTAGTGGGGATGAAGAGGTCTTTAGGAGTTTTTTTTTTTTTAAATTATTATTTTCTTTTATGTTTAACAGAGGATTTGGCAGGTCACGCTACACACACACATTTTTGACAGATGTGGCGAAACAGAAAGTCACTACTCAACAACAAAAATGTAGGTCTGGTAAAGTCTGGAATTTTGAAACGGATAATGTGTAGGAACCCTAAAATGCACACCCGAACCCCTTCACCCCCTCCCATTTCACCTTCACAACAGGTGTTATTTAGCGATCACAGCTTTCGAAATGAAAATGCTCTGGCTCAATCAAAAAAGTAGTGTAATCCCTCTCTCTCATTGGTCACTTCAGGAACTGGTTATAATGGCTGTTTATTATTGATCACTGTAGGAACACACTGGAGGCTAAGTCACCCGCATATTCTGACATGGCGGAGGGTGAAGGCCCGGGGCCAGTGAACGGCCAATGGGAAGAGGCCTCTGGTGAGTCATGCCTCACCTCGCCGCGGCATCCAGTCAAAACCCAGTCAACCGATTCCTACGTAGTTCAGCTACGACCTTGTCGCTTAAACCTTTCCTTATGTGTCCCCGCGCAAAATCATCCTTATTTATTTTATTTTATTTCTTACTCTTCTGCGTCTCAAACCGGTGGTCACAAATAAGGGGGTTCAGAAGTCCCCCTACTGACTAGTAAACCAGGGATGAGAGGGCATTTTATTTTTTCTGGGGTCTTAGATTACAGCATGGGATTGGTAACAGTGTTTACAGTACTGTGTTTGTTACTCACCAACCTTCCATAATTAATAATAATAATAATAATAATAATAATAATATCAGATTATTACTAACTACTTTTATTATGTGGTGGTTTCTTCCTTTTTTGAATGCACATTTTAAGTTGAATTGCTGAATGACTAAAACCAAAATCTAAAATCTAAAATCTCAAAAATGCAAATGTGATTTCTTGGCACCCTCTCTCCTCTGACTCTCTCTTCCCTTGTACCCATGTATGGTATGGGCTAACAGCTAACAACAGGTTAAGTCTAACCAGTGTTTTCAACACAACAACATGCCTGCTTCCTTTGTTTGCTTAATCACTGAGTTACCAGTCAATAGTTTGGACACACCTTCTCATTCAATGGTTTTTCTTTTCTTTTTTTTATTATTTTCTACATTGTAGATTAATATTGAAGACATCAAAACTATGAAGGAACACATATGGAATTATGTAGTGAACAAAAAAGTGTTAAACAAACCAGAATATGGTTTATATTTTAGATTCTTCAAAGTAGCCACCTTTTGCTTTGCACACTCTTGTCAAGTTGTGTCCAAACTTTTGACTGGTACTGTAAATGACTGAAACTCTCTCAATCTGAAAGTCAGAAGCCTTAACCAATACTCTAGAACTAGAATTGAATACCATTTTCAAATGATTTTGCTATGAACACAGACCAGGTCATCTGACCCTACTGTAATTCTGCCTGTTTATTCCCACCCTAAGGCCCAAGTGGGGACCCTCTTACCCCGGACCTTCTTCTGAATGCTGACCCAGACCCCCTCTTCAGTGCAAACCCAGACCCCTTCCTGGGTGCTAACACAGACCCCCTCTTCAATGCTGACCAGGACCCCCTCTTCAGTCCCGACCCGGACCCCATGTGTCCAGCTTACAGCGTGGAAGAAGGAGAGGAAGACCTGCTGCCCACTCTACAGAGTTTCCTCAACGACCCCAACTTGTTTGAGTGCCAGTCTGATGAGCAGGTGTTTCCCGACCTGATGTACACATGTACATCAACCCTCCCCTTCAGCCCTGTGGGAGCTTTTACCCATAACCACTCATACTGTACTGCAACCTTCATGGTAGACCAAGCTAACCATACTATATCAGACATACCATGTTCTTCATCAACTTAACCTACAGTATAACCACTCAAACTACAACCCTGATAAAGCAAGTCTCACCAAACTATATCTACGTACCACATTCTTCATCAGTTTAACCTATTACCACTCGCACTGCAAGTTCTACCATGCACCAAGAATAAACAGTAAGTATAGATCCAATTCTTAGACCATAACCTAGTCATACCTTACAGCCAATAGTACACAAATGTAGGCTCTTAACCTGTATCTGGAATTATTTAAATGCTGGTCCGTCCATCCTGTTGCCTTGAGGTGTGAATCACCCCTTTTCTATGTGCAAATATCAACAATGCCAAGGAATGTATAGAGACGAGTTTGTGTCAGATGTCTTTGTACTTTAATGTGAATCACATTTTAGATTTTTATGATGTTCACATAACTGGAGCATTTTTTGGCGGGGGAAATGGCTCCCTCAAGGTTTGTGAAAAAGGTGTTGAAACTTGCACTTCTCCCTGTCTTCTGGAAAACTTGTTTTTTCCCGCTTCGTGCACTGATTAATAAAAATAATGTGGTAATCTAACGTATATGTTGTGTAAATTAAACATTATTACGTTCATGTTTAGCTTCTAAGTACAAAAACTGTGTTTGTAATGAGTCTTTTCCACCTCAAAGCTCTCATGCGGTATCTGTGTGACACTGACCTGCATCCAAAGCCAATATCCTATTTAATTGGATTAGAATTGTCACACCCTCCTGGCCTGTGCCAGGCTCTCTCTCCCCTGTCTGTCTGTGTGTGTGTGTGTGTGTGTGTGTGTGTGTGTGTGTGTGTGTGTGTGTGTGTGTGTGTGTGTGTGTGTGTGTGTGTGTGTGTGTGTGGGTGTGGGTGTGGGTGTGTGGGTGTGGGTGTGTGGGTGTGGGTGTGGGTGTGGGCGGGCGTGGGCTCAGGCTCCAGCTGTCTAAGTCACTTCATCCACTCCACCTGCTCGATCTACACACCTGCGGTTCATCATCTCATTCACCTTGCAGTATTTAAACCCCGGCCTCCCATCCACTCATCGCCAGATTGTTTGTTGTCCTTACACACCAGTCTCGCTCTCGGCCGCTTAGTAGTGTTTATTTTTCAGAGCTGTTCTGTGTCGAGTATTTGACTAACCACGCTGTGTCTGCCGGCCCTGCCCTGCTTGTCATTTTACCCTGCCATTCCGTTCCCCCCATTCCTTCATTAAAACCTGGTTCCTTTTATACAGTTGTGGTCAGAAGTTTACATACACTTGTAAAGAACATGTATGTCATGGCAGTCTTGAGTTTCCAATCATTTCTACAACTCTTATTTTTCCGTGATGGATTGATTGGCACACATACTTCTTTGTCACAAAAAACATTCATGAAGTTTGGTTCTTTTATGAATTTTTTATGGGTCTTCTGAAAATGTGACAAAATCTGCTGGGTAAAAAATATACATACACCACCTTGAATTATCAATTTTGGTGATGTAGAAAGTTGTGTCAATCAAATTAGCTTTGTGGCATGGCCTCTTAACTTCTTATGAGTGATTACGATTGACTACAGCTGGTGACTTATTTCAGCCCATTTAAATAGGGCTCGTTTGATACACTCATTACACTCAGCCAAAAACCCTACAATGGGAAAGTCTAAGGAGAATCAACATTTATGGAACAGGATTGACAAGCTCCATTTATTGTCACACAACCTAGGTTGGGGGAATCTCTTTTCAGTACAGCATGGTGGACATACACTGCAATGAACAGAAGACAGACAACACAATATAGTCCAATGCACTATAGATGGCATGGTCTTTTCATCTCTTTGTTCACTGTTACGTGGTAATGTTTTGGGTACAGTCCCATGCCTTTGTGACAGCATAAGGTTATAAAAGCTTTAAATACACTTTGTTAGGTACACCTGTTCAACTGCTCGTTAATACAAATATCTTGTGGTGTGGGGGATATTTTCTTGGCACACTTTGGGCCCCTTAGTACCAACTGAGCATTGTTTGAACGCCACAGCCTACCTGAGTATTGTTGCTGACCATGTCCATCCCTTTATGACCACAGTGTAACCATCTTCTGATGGCTACTTCCAGCAGGAAGCTCACATAATCTCAAACTGGTTTCTTGAACATGACAATGAGTTCACTGTACTCCAATGGCCAGTCACCGGATCTCAATTCAATAGAGCACCTTTGGGATGTGGTGCAACAGGAGATTCGCATCATGGATGTGCAGCTGACAAATCTGCAGCAATGATGCTATCATATCAATATGGACCAAAATCTCTGAGGAATGTTTTCAGCACCTTTTTGAATCTATGCCACAAAGAATTAAGGCAGTTCTGAAGGCAAAAGGGGGTCCAACCCGGTACTGGCAAGGTGTACCTAATAAAGTGGCCGGTGAGTGTATGTGTTCCTGTCTGTAAACATTTCCCTGTGTGATATCAAGGTCACTACTACAAAGATTACTGTAATAATCCTTAGATCATGTAAAGACTTGATTCTATCAATCACTGTGTAACAAAGAACTTTTAATTTCCTTCCTAAAAGTACTTTTTCAGATCATTGGATAGACATAATTTCTGTCTCAAGTAGGCTAATAATGCCTGTGTAGCCATAGTGTTTGTGTATGTCTGTTTCACAATAAGTCTGGTTGTGTTACAAGTAGAATAGGGGTAGGCTTACGTTCTATCATAATTCAATAAAGAATGTGTGTAAACCACCAAACATACACCCGCACCAGTGTTTCCTCAGCCTTTTGTCCTAAGTAGGGGCACATAAGCCTCCAAATCAGCATCCAGGATTGACTTTTAGGACTGGTTTTAGGTGGGGCACAACAGACCTATTCAATTGAACACTGACCTGCTTATTCTTCAGTATGCAACCTGACCTCTGTGGGTTTGTATTATCACTGAAGAGTATGAATTAGGCTTTTTGAGAGAAGCTTTGAATCCTAAACAACCTACCCAGTGGTGAGTACGTGTTTGAAGTACAATAGATCAACATACAGCATTATATCAGATATCAAAGCTGTGTGCTGGAAAACCTCTTAAATGACATCAGGCATAAAAAAAATTATTTGTTATGTTTTTAGGGCATTTCTGCTTTATTGGGTTAGAGATAGTAGAGATTGACAGGAAGAATAGGTGAGAGAGAGGAGAGATGACATGCAGGATATGTTGATGGCCGGAATCGAACCAGGGACCGTGCGATGATATGGTATGCGCCTTAGTGTACTACGCCACTGAACGCACCAAGGCATAACATTTTAAACATGCTATTTTAATTACCAAAAGTGTGGATTGATGATTGAACAGAACCGATGTGTGTCTGTCTGTGCCCATAGACTCCTTTCCAGATAAGGAACCATATAGGTGATTTTGTAAATATGGTGAATTATCCCTTTTCCATGCCCAGAGACGTGTGGCAGCCCTGGTCAGCAGGGCCCGGCCAAACTGGTGGATCATGGCAGTGTAAAGCACAGGGTTGATGCAGCTATTGAGCCAGGTGATGTTGGCACAAAACATGGTGGTGCCTGGTGGTTCTGCTTATCAGCAATGTGTAGCAGGAGGAAGGGGGTGAAGCAGCCCACAAAACACAGGAAGACAGCGAAGGACATGCACGGCAGGGGAGGGGGAGGGGGCAGTGATGGGAGCAGGAGTGGCCAAATGGGGCGCAGGGGTGAGAGCAGGGGGGGGCTCTTCTACCCCTGCTGGGTGAGCTGAATGTGAGGTCAAAGCAGAGCCCAGGGTAGTGTGGGAGGACTTCTCCTGCACCTCTCCACCTTTGTTTTGGGCTAGTTCCCCCTGGCTGCTGACCTCACAGCTGTGTCTGGTGGCCATCCCACTCCCCACACCACTGTTCCCCTCTGTCCCCCCTCAGCCTGCTTCCTCCGGGAACGAGCACCCGGCCCAGCCTGTATCTGACCACCCAGACACGTTGGTAGATCAGGCAGATGCAACCCAGGCCGATGAAGAAGAACCAGAAGAAGAGCAGCATGGTGGTATATGGGGGCCCCCTGGGGCAGGTTTACTGTCAGGGTTCGCAAACGGGTGTCTGTGGCGACGGCCAGCATGGTCAGCACGTTCCCCAACATACAGATGACGGTCACGGCAGATCCCAACAGCATGTTGATGTTCAACGTACTGTGAGGAAAAGATAGAAGGTAAACATTCTTGTCCATTAAGAAGAAAAATGACCTACAGTGGTGCTGTAGAAGAGTAGATACAAGTTAACAAGTTATCTTCTACACATGTAATACACATAGCATAAACATTGTACATTTTCCCATTAGTAAACATCACATCATTTATGATATTAAACAGAGAGAAAGATTGGAAATTCCCTGTCCATCTACAGTATGGGTTAGCTGTAGATGACATAGGGAACTCAGTCTCAGGCGTGCATACTAGACTTCCTCCATGGCAAAAATCCCCCCATCTGCTTGGTGCGAAAGCAGTCTGTGGCCTATTTAAATTTCCCGTGTGGGTGTTCCACATACTGTGTTCCATCATGGTATGGTGTTGTATCATGCTGTTTACTTGTTCTGTGTTACTGGTAAATTAATTTCTAGTGACTTCTTTAGTTTGACACCTCTATCAGTATTCTGAGGTTTGAGACCTCTACCTCTACTCTGATACATTTGTACCATAGTCCTCTCTGAAGTGAATCATTAACTCACATTTACAGCAACGACTTGCTCTGATAGTTAGAGATACATAACTTATCATAACCTCAATATCTCCATTGATGATTTCTCTGTCCCTCTGTCGAAACAGACACAACCCCAACACATTAGACACTCTGACACCCTAGCCACCTTCAAGAAACACCTCAAAACACACCTGTTCAACCTTGCCTATTCACTGTAATGCCCTATGTCCTGTTTGTCAGATTTTTCCTAAGTGCCCTCTTTTTACCTTCCTTGTGTTCCTGCCCTTCTGTATGTGATCTGTCCTGTGTTGGTATAATATCTCTTAAAACATGTTTTTTAGTTGTAGAAATATATGTATATTTTTGTACTGTATCTGTACTGTATTTTTACTTGCTTTTATGTAAGGCGACTTTGAGTGCCTTGAAAAAAAAAAGTATTGTTATTATTTTAAGAGGTTATGTTACTGACACAGCTATAGTAGTTGGTACAGTATCAAACCCCAGAAAAGACAAAAGTCTCACCAGAAAAGACAATAAAACTTAAGGTTGCCATACCTGAATATTGATATGTAAACTCTCTTTTCTGTAATCACACTGGATCAATAATTCTCTGTTGCATTTGTTCTGTAGGTGTCTTGCTCTTTTCACTGTAAATCTCTCAACTGCTCTGTCTCTCAACTGTCTGCTCTCTTTTAACTTCCTCTGTGCTTCCCCAATTGTTGTCACTGGTAGAAGTGGATGACCACATGACATGCCATACAATATGCGTTTATTCAATATGAGAGTGTTTTTCCTATGTCATTAAGTTCCTGTTGCTCAACTCTGGCAGTTTAGTATAGTTTTGATGATTTCATCAACAGGGAATAATTGGGTCAAAGTCATTAATGGGCTGTTGGACTTTATAACTTGATATGAAAACATGATGCACATGATAATAACATTTTAGAGAACCACATATGGACAGCTGGACTCTCTGCACTTCATGTGTTGCTGTGTTGTTGATGATGATGATGATGATGAAGATGATGATGATGATGACGAAGATGCTGAAACCGCAATAAACTTCCAGATGTATGTATATTTGACCTTCCTTTCCTTTCATACTACGATCTCTACTTTTCTCAGATTTGGTACCAATAAATGTAAAAGGTTTTAGTAACAACTTTTTTATTAGAAAGATTTTATTGTGGCACCCTCCAATAATAGTGGTGAAGAGGGTGTAAAGAGGGTACTCTTCAGTGCAGTTGTTGCAGTTAGATACCATGACGTTTAGTGGTAGAGTGGTAGTAATGTATAGCAGTTGTGGTATTTGAGATGAAATAATGTGGAATAAAAAGTAAGCAGTTCAGTTGAGCAATGAGTTATATTGCCGGTTTCCCAGACACAGGGGGCAGAGCTTTGCCAAGCCCCCAGATCGCGTCGCTCACCGGCCCCACGGAATTCCACCGATCGACCGGCCCACCGGGAATTCTCCCGCTGCCCCAGATGGCTACTGGTATCACCTTCCAATCATGTCAGATCTGTCATTTTGTAAATAATATATTTTTATTCAGTTTGTTTATTCAACAGTAAGGAAGCTCCAAAGTCTTTCTCTTTTGTTGACATTGCTAAAACACTCTACATTTACAATAATGATTCAATACACTTCTCCTAAATAACATTTAATATATTTATAGACATATTTCATTTCTTTATTGCAATAAACACGAATAGTTAGCAGGAGTGCAGTAAGTATTGCTACAATTTCCCAGTCTCTTTCCTTTCTTGTACTGTAAGAGAAAATCAATAACTGCTTAGTGACACAAGGCTCCACCCCAAGCCTGCTCATAAGGGTTAGGTACGGCCAGATGAGGCAGAGCAGAGTAACAAAACAAAACCAGGTTCTTTACTTCTTACAGTGAAAATGTATGATTATGTTTAATTACTCTGGAAGAAATGTTGGCATCATATTGCATACTACTTTCCATCACTGCATGTGATGATGTTGTGTGAGAATAACATGTAAAGGTAACAGGTAACAGGTTAACGCAAATAAAGTATGGACAGCAATTATCCAATTGATAAGCTTTAAATCCTAATTATTATGAGTGAATTACAAATATGATTGACACCTCATAAATTGGAGCGCTATCCATACTTTATTTACTATATTCTATGAGGATTCAGCACCCGAACAGTACTTTTGAATAATTTGGAGTGAGCACGTCGTTTCTGTAAAAAGACACATGGTCCGAATTCTCTCTGCTGTAAATGGTCAATGAACGTTTTATTTTCCCAGTTCTGTGAAACACAGTGTATCTTCACAGTGTATCTCACCCCGACATCAACATACAAACTGCTTTGGATGGGGTGTGGGAGGGGGAAACACTTCAAACACATCATAATCTCGCTGTAAAAAGACCAACCACCTCATTAGTCCCATACACCCTCTGCTTTTCACAGTGTCAGTGATTGCTGTTCGAGACACTAAAACCCCACTATGTTGGGCTCTGGGATGGACCAGACGAGAGAGAGGCAAGGAGAGGTGGTCACCATTGAGGCATAGCTGTAGCTGTGTGCTTTGTCTGTCTTTATCTTGAGAACACACACACACACACACACACACACACACACACACACACACACACTCACACACACACTGTTGAGTTTGACGCGACTCGCGAGTCACATGATTGAGAACGTGTGGACAAAAACGGGTGGAATGCTCAAGGGTATCAACTGACTACTCAATACAGTAACATCTTCGCAAGTGTCAATACAAGCACAACTCGGGCACTAAGCACTGTTCTACACTCCCTCTCTCTCTTTCTTCTCACAGACAGTAAGACTGAATGCAGATGTCTGCAAGGAGAACAGCCCTTTAAGCCTTTATCAAAGGCCCATCATCACTTATTTATTTATAATTCCAATCCGTCAAAATGATGAAATCTCTCCATCCTGGTGCATTCAACGCAGATATCTCCTTTGAGACACTGTGGGTATTATTCCGCCCTCTCCTATTCCGCAAGAACATAGAACATGTTTTCCTTTCTATCTCTCCCAGAGAGGTACACATAGACTAACATCTATCATCCACAATACTAGAACAGATACTTAGAACCTGGAAATATACAGTACAAAGTACCTTGTGCCTGGACCTGCAGAACAGGCAACTAGTCTAGAACCCAGAACTACAGTGTAGATATGTTGATCATCGAACACCCTAATTTTGCAACCTACATACAAAACGGGGTTTTGCAGTAATGCACTATTGGTTCGACTCTACCATGAGCGATGAAATATGATTAGTATCAGAGGCAGCGACTGTGTCTAACATAATGTGTTAGGGTTTGGGTTAGGGTTAGGGTTAGGGTTTGGGTTAGGGTTAGGGTTAGGGTTTGGGTTAGGGTTAGGGTTTGGGTTAGGCTTTGCGATGGTACTGATATTGCAGATGGCTTTGGGGGAATCACTGAAGCGTAACTACAGTGATGTGAGGGTGACAGGGGAAGACACCAGAACCCAGTCTCAGGGTCTCAGCTCAGTCAGCCAGGGTAGGGTACACATCTGACATATAGACATTTCTAAAACTTTTTTTTTGCTACATGGAGGATCTCAGTCAACTGAAGATGAGGAAGAGGAGGAGGAGGAGGAGGAGGAGGAAGAGGGTTAGGGGAGTAGGAGCGCTGACAGAAAGTCCATCTGAGTCCCTCAGCCAGTCCATTCCTTGCTTTGGAAGTCGTCAAACAATAAAGGGAGGACCGGGGAAGTAGGTGAGCGGAAGAGGCATAGTCTTTTCTCTGTTCAAAAGTTTCAGTTTTAAATAACATCTGTTGATTATCTTTCAATGGTTTTTTTTCCCCGTTAACTTCACAGTGTGCTTCTTCCTGATAGACTGCCGTCCCACCACCGTCAGTAAGGGGAGAACAGGATTGGCCCGTGGGTGGTGCGCATGGGCCCGGGCGCTGGCCGCAGCAGGCTGAGGTGCGTGCCCTGTAAGAGGTGGTGGTGGAGGTGGTTGTGAGGGGAGGGGACGGACGCACGCAGAGCCAGCTGATTGGAGGAGGCTGCAGCTGCCATCGCTGCTGCAAAAGCCATCGGGTTGGGCAACAGTCCAGCACCCAGAGTTTTTGTAAGGTCCTTTGAGAAAGTCAAGGAAGACTGAGAGATAAAGAGAGAGAGAGAGAGAGAGAGAGAGAGAGAGAGAGAGAGAGAGAGAGAGAGAGAGAGAGAGAGAGAGAGAGTGGACAAGTGGAAGAAAAAAAGATTTGACTTTAATATGCTATCAGTCTCATAATCCAGAGCTTAATTGCTGACACATCATGAAATACTGTAAAGATAAGATGACGTAATGCTGACACTGGCATTTCAGTAGTGAAATGTGAAGGGTGAGAGCAGAGCTGTGTGTATGTATCGCACACAGAATGTATCGCACACAGAATGTATCGCACACAGAATGTATCACACCGTACCGCAAAGTCTGTGCGCTTCTTGTGCCGACTGAGGAGAGGATTGGGCTTCCCTGCAACTCCATCCCGGTGCCTTCGGCTGGATATATGCTGGAGAGAGATGGAAAGGTTTTTAATTCCTTCCCCAATTCGCATTTTCATCTCTCAACACTGTGCTGATGAGATGTACTGAGGGTGGGTGGTCATGGGAACCCCAGCTCTTGCCCACCTGTTTGAGCTGCAGCTCAGAGTTAACCCTCACGTTGCAGATTTCACAGTGGAAAGTGCGTTCCTGAGTGTTGGGATCCGCGGACAGCCCCCCTCCTTGCTCTGGGCTGGGATTGGGGCCCAGCCGGGGGTATGCCTTGATGGGGCCCAGCCCACTGCGAGCTTCCTGGATGGTTTTGTGTTTGGTACCTGTGACCCGTGAAGAGAGGGATAGAGTCAAGAGTCAATTCAGCACTTTTGTGTATTCGAGAAAGTGAACAGCCCCACGAAAAGACATAAGACCTAGGCCTGTATTCCGGTCAGCTTCTATCTCATATCAATAGAGGCTCTGGATGGAAAGGCTGGCTGTCATTTCACAAAGTTATCCAAGTCCTTGATGATATCAAGCAGATGATTCATTCAGCATTTGACCTTTGAAATAGATGAGGATTAAGAGGTGTGATGATATGACAATTGTAATAGATTTTTTTGTATTAGAGAATATTATTATTTTAAGCTTTTTGGGAACTGTAGCAGGACAACAGCTGTAGCTGGCCTTCCTAATTTAATGCTTCCTTTCAAATATTCCCTTTTAAAGGTTTACATGGCTTTCTCCTGTGAGTAATGTAAGCGGTGAATGGCTTAAGCTTTATCGATTTCCTCGTTCGTTCAACTGCATTTGATTGTATGATGCCCTCCCTGGTAAATTAGTCCCCAGTCACCGTCATACATGTACAGTACCAGTCAAAAGTTTGGACACAAACTTGCCAAGAGTGTCCAAAGCTGTCATCAAAGCAAAAGGTGGCTACTTTGAAGAATCTAAAATATAAAACATATTAACACTTTTTTGTTTACTACATAATTCCATATGTGTTCCTTCATAGTTTTGATGTCTTCAATATTAATCTACAATGTAGAAAATAATTAAAAAATAAATAAATAAAAACCATTGAATGAGAAGGTGTGTCCAAACTTTTGACTGGTACAGTATGTATGCTAATTTAACGATAAACTGTAGTTTAATTACTTCACCATAGAGAGATGCCAGAAGGTGTAATGACATTTGCATACCACTAGAGAGCAGTAGTTGCACAGCAATTTTTTGTCATCTCTCGTTCTCTTCCTTTCTCTCCGGTCCTCTGTTCTCTTCCCTGATTGGTCAGTTTGTTGCAGGCAAAGTACATGTTTTTGTGTTTGAAGCCCCAATTACTTTACAGGAACTCCATCCTCCATTACTCACAATCATTTCCAGCATAATTTTTTTGATTTCCAAACTGATACTCAAGCTTCTCACTCTTATGTTGTCATTGCTTGGGTGAACAAAACAACATGTTAACGTCTGCAAAAATGTAAAAAAAAATAATAAAAAAATAAAAATTCTTCAAAGTGTGTGTAACATAAAGTTTCAGGTTGTTTTCGTGTCTTCTGGTGCGTTGCCACTTTGTAATCAGGTAGGCCTATGGATGTGGGGAGAACTTACTCAAGTTTGGCTATTCCAACATGGCTTAATATGTACCGTTCTGTACAGTCTAATTAGCTACAGATGTAGCTATTTGCGTGAACTTACTCTGTTTTAGGAAAATGGATTTAGATAACACATGTTGCTGACCTGGCTTATGTAGCCTACATTAGTGAGAATGTGAACAAAAACTCCTCAGTGAAAACAGTTTTGTGAAGTCAAGCAAACATGCTCCTCTTGTTTCACATAACGTTTCAGAAAAGTGGTGTAATTTGAGTTTAACTTTTAATGTTGCTTTGATTGCACTGAAACATTCATTAGTGTGTGTGTGTGTGCGTGCGTGTGTGTGTGTGTGTGTGCATACACATGTGTGTGTGGGTATGTGGGTGTGTGTGTGTGTGTGTGTGTGTGTGTGTGTGTGTGTGTGTGCGTGTGTGTGTGTATGCGTGTGTGCATGCGCATGTGTGTGTATGAGTGTGCGTGTGCACAAGCGCGTGTGTGCTTGTGTGTGTGTGTGCATGAGTGTGTGTATGTAATGTATGCTGTTCTGTTAGTTAACCCATCGAGGGAAGGAACCCTACCTTTGTTGTGTGCCTCTAGTTGAGAGAGGGAGTTGACAGCCACTTTGCACAGAGAGCAGTACAGCAGCTTCTTTGCTTTGTCCTCCTCTGACTCCCCTGAAGAGGGGCTGGGGGCCGGGGACGGGGTGTCAGGAGGGACCTCCATAGGTGTGTCGACAGGGGGAGCACCCAGGCCCGAGGATGGGGTAGATGGTATGGGTGTGCTCAGAGGGGGAAGGGGTGGACACACGGGGAACAGGGGTGTGTCTGGGGTGGCCGGGGAGGACGTCGGGAGGGGGCTGGGTGTCAGGGGCGACCCGTTTGAATCGTGGCGGGATTGGACGTCATCTGTAAACACGAAAATAAAATATTGGGAAATGTGAATAGAATGTTATTAATAGACAGTTTTCAGAGAATAATACAATCTGGTGAGGATGATGATGATGATGATGATGATGTTGCAGCACCAGGGCTGTTCTCTGACCAGACCCTCCACGGGGCCAAAGCTGTGCCCCAGGGCACACACATCTGCTGCTCTATCTGGAGTGAGTCCGAGGAAGACTGCAGGGTCAGTTCTGGCTATTTTGGTTTTGAGACAGTCAGAGGATGGTCAGTAGTACAATACAGTACTGTGGATGTTACTGTAGAGGAATTACTAGGCTAGGAACTACATAGGAACTACATAGGAACTACATAGGAACTACATAGGAACTACATAGGAACTACGTAGGAACTACATAGGAACTACATAGGAACTACATATCAGTGGGCCTGGAATAGACGGGAAAACTCCCTTTAAAGGAAGTAGGCCCAGTATTCTCATACAGTACCATACGCAGGATTGAGTCATAGACTGTTTGACATCTGTGTGTGTGTGTGTGTGTGTGTGTGTGTGTGTGTGTGTGTGTGTTCTCTCCCAGTCTGCTGTGTGTGTGAATGTGTCAGGTGAAGTTCTCTGTGCTGTGTCAGGTTCTCTTCTATCTGATGACAGGCTCTGAACATCCGTCACCTCCCCCCCCCCC
>NC_139658.1:19749900-19752400 GCF_951799395.1 Argentina silus | reverse complement strand
CGTAGTTGCAGGCACCCAGTTAGTATTATGAATGAAGACAGGCAGCGTCATTCTAAGCTGTTGTTTATTTACGAGATGATTTCATGTTTAATGAAGTTTACAGGGCTAAGGGCTAGTTTCGGTCTTTATGACTGTATATTTCAGAAGGCAGCCAGTCACTCCACAGAGGCAGTGTCATAAGTCCCGTGCTAGGACTGCCCCCCCCCCCCCCACCCCCCACCCCCTGCATATAAAGTTAATGCCCCACAGCCTACAGCGGAATCTGTGCATAACCATCCAAGATCCTAATCACTTTTCCATGCCGAAGAAAAGCTCTGAGTACTGCCTCAAGGCACCACTTCTATCAGACACCAATCACACACACACACACACACACACACACACACACACACACACACACAGACGCACAAGCACACACATTCACACACACCATGGTTATATCATGTTAATTAGCTAAGCCGCAGGAGCCAGAAAACATCTTCTGGATGTATATCTTATGTGATTTATTTGTTATTTAACTGTGAAGGCATCAGTAAACACTGCTTGCTCTTTTATGGGGACGCTTAGACCCCCCCTCTTAAATTTCATCACTTCAGTCTTCAGTTACACTCCTCCCTCACCCCTTGACTTGGGAAGGTGCCCTCTCCCTTAGACTGAAATGCAAAAAATGTGCTTCCTCAGCTTCTTTCTAATGACCAGATCAGATCAGCCATGGTTGATTCCTCTTGCTTCATCCTCACTCACACCCTCCAAGCACTCCATGACACAGAGGCATCATGAAGACCCCCACCAGCCTGTCTGTGTCCGTAGCCTCAGTTAGACACACACACAGAGTCACATACACACACACATACTCACACATACTCACACTCACCCCGGCCCACCTCAGCCAACATGCCTTCCATCCCCACCCCCACCAACACCCCCACCCCCACCAACACCCCCACCCCAACCCACACCCCCACCCCCACCCCCATCCCCCCTGCACAGTTGCACCTTCTCGACTCCTTTCTGGGAAATGTCAACAAAATGGTGTCAAGCCCTGGACAGAGAGAGCTGTGAGGTAAGCTAAGCAGGGGAGTTTCTCTCCCTCCTTCCCTCCCTCCCTCCCTCCCTCCCTCCCTCCCCCTCCCCCTTCTCTCTCCCCCAGGGCTAAAAGCGGAGTTGAGAAACCGCAGACACAGTTCTCACCTGCTCCAGCAGTGCAGTCAATCACTTGACGTTTACTTTGATTTAGGTCAGTGGATTTGAGGTGCATACATCAGGGGAGGGGGGATGGGGGAGGGCACAGCTCCAGTCAGCTGTCTGGTATTGATACTAATTGACCAATCAAGCGCTCTCAAGGACATAGTTATTGTATAGTTTGTATGCACCCCTGGTGAGTATGTGCTGTGTGTTGAATATGGGATTCACTCCAGACTAGCTCCCTACCTCTGAGTTGAAGCGGATTTGGCAGACGTTGCAGGAGATGATTGGCCGTTTGGTCTTCACCATGGGGGGACCAAAGGTGTGGTTCATCACCGCCTTCTGTACCGGGTCCATCTAAAAGGGGAGGGAGGGTTAGAACATCGTAGTTACTGTATGTGGGGGAAGCAGGGTGATTTGGTAGGCGGTTCGTTAGCTACCATATGATACCTTGAGTTTGAAAAAATCTCCTTTGGTTGTTGAGCTGCGGTTAGTGAAGTGGATTTACATCCGGTAACAGAACAATGATTTAAATCAATGACATTTGTGGTTTTCAGTGTCTCTTTCTTCACTGCAGGAAAAGAAAATAGCCTACAATTTTGGCAGCAAAAAAAACGTTATTGCCTTTATTGTCTGCAACTGGTGTGGGAAGGATCCTAAGCATCTGTCTTAGGGACATATGTGTCAGTGCACTCTTTAATGATACATCCTTTGATATCCTTTTTGTTGAAGTGTGCAATATGTATATCATCCTTCTTAATGGAAGTTACTTGCGCTACATAATTGTGTGAATTGCTGCCTTTGCTTTCCCCACTGTACTCAACAACAATGCGGTCTCCATTTATTAGAGCATGAGATGAGGATGTGGATGCGGTGCTTGGTGAGGATGTTGATGCGGTGCTTGGTGAGGATGTTGATGCGGTGCTTGGTGAGGATGTGGATGCGGTGCTTGGTGAGGATGTTCATGTGGTGCTTGGTGAGGATGTTGATGCAGTGGTTTGTAACTACTACTGTTTGATTTACCACTGTTTTGTGTTCTGTCCCTGTGGAAGAACCTTTTTAAGTTCCATGTAGAACCCTTTGGGTTCCATGTAGAATTCTCTGTGAAGGGTTCTACATGGAGCCCAAAAGGGTAGGGTTAACAATTTGATTTGGTAATTCTGTTACCGATTTGGTAACAGAATTACTAGTTTTAATCCCTTATTAATTCATAAACTAAATTGATGTCAGTGCTCCCCATGAGGCAGAGACATTTTTAAATAACTTACACTTATGTGGGTTATCGGTAACAGAATGACATGGAGACTGGGCAATG
>NC_139658.1:19743484-19744700 GCF_951799395.1 Argentina silus | reverse complement strand
ATGCACTCATACACACACACACACACACACACACACACACACACACACACACACACACACACACACACGCACACACACACACACAGCCAATAAAACATGACACACAATTGACAGGTGCAGCTTAGGATTTTACAGTGGGATGCAAACAGAAATAAGACACCAGTAAATACCCCACACAAGGACGCACACAAACAACACACACACAGTGTGCAACACGTACTACACTGCTGTAACACCGCCTACAGAAATAGACACGTTTGCTAATTATGGGTTACGCACTATATGGATGAAAGTGGTGGTGTCAGGTCAGGGAGCTGTTTGTGGTTTTACCCTTTACGTCTTTTTTGGGAGTTGAATCTGAGCCACAGGCGAGGGTCAGGCAGGGTTAGGCAGGGTTAGGCAGGGTCAGAGTCAGGTACAGGGACAGTGGGTCAGGCAGGGTCAGAGTCAGATATAGGGACAGTGGGTTAGGCAGGGTCAGAGTCAGGTATAGGGACAGTGGGTTAGGCAGGGTCAGAGTCAGGTATAGGGACAGTGGGTTAGGCAGGGTCAGAGTCAGGTATAGGGACAGTGGGTTAGGCAGGGTCAGAGTCAGGTATAGGGACAGAGGGTTAGGCAGGGTCAGAGTCAGGTATAGGGACAGTGGGTTAGGCAGGGTCAGAGTCAGGTATAGGGACAGTGGGTTAGGCAGGGTCAGAGTCAGGTATAGGGACAGTGGGTTAGGCAGGGTCAGAGTCAGGTATAGGGACAGTGGGTTAGGCAGGGTCAGAGTCAGGTATAGGGACAGTGGGTTAGGCAGGGTCAGAGTCAGGTATAGGGACAGTGGATCAGGAGAGAGAGGTGCTCACGGGTCCACAGATTCTCCAGACAGCGCCAGTGGTGTAGTGGAGGGTAAACCCAAGTAAACTCAGTTGACCCACCTTTTTATTGTGGTGAATAAGGTTTACCCTCCTTTTTAGGGGTTAGGGTTTACCCTCCTTTTTAGGGGTTAGGGTTTACCCTCCTTTTTAGGGGTTAGGGTTTACCCTCCTTTTTAGGGGTTAGGGTTTACCCTCCTTTTTTCCGCTAGGTTACTGTTATTTGCCCACCTATTCTAATTTTATTTTATTTTATTCATTTATTTATTTCTTTTTATTATGATGACTGAGGTATAGATGATTCACTTACTTTAGACAAATGTACTTGTTGTAAGTCGCTTTGTCTGCTAAATGTCAAA
>NC_139658.1:19733484-19735984 GCF_951799395.1 Argentina silus | reverse complement strand
GACAACAGCTAACCCACTTTAAACAACAACAACAACAACAACAACAACAAAATATATTTACAGTACATGTCAACAGGAATGTACATAAATTAGAAGCTGGCACTGTCCTGTTTACCATGCCACAGTACAGATATGTATGGAACAGGTTTATAGCGATACATCCTCTCCTATGCTATCAGTTATTACAATAGACCGTTTTGTAGACAGTAGACGGCTTCAGTCTGGTTTCCTCTCTCCTCTCTCATACAGTCTATTTGACAGGCCCAGTAATGTCTGCTGTCACAGTGGTGTACTGTCCCCCTGCACCGTCAGCAGCCAGCACTCTCACAGTCTCTGCAGTCTCTGGATATGTCCCTCAGTTCTGGGATAGAACATTTTTTATTTTTTTTATTTTTTTTATTTTTAAGTTTCGTTGCCAAGCGCTGTATCCACCATTTAAAAACAAAAAAAACTAAACTACTTTATTTTCTATAAAATTATTGCTGTCATGACAGGATCGTTATGATGCATTTAAAAGACAGTAACCATGTTTTGTTGTTATGCTTACATAATTAACATATTCTTGAATTTGTAATCACTCTTGATTATTTAGATTTTTTTTTAACATCACATCCTGCAAATGGATGTATGTAGTGTTTTGGAATTAAACTCTTCAACTGTTCATCCATATTTTCAGTGGATCGACTATAGCTAGAATCAGAAAGGTGAGTTCTGCTGTTGTTCAGGCTTTTTCTTCCAATCTCACTCATCCGTTCTCTCTCTTTACCCTTCTCCCCTGTCCCTCCCCTGTCTCTCCCTCTGTCTCTCCCCTGTCCCTCCCCTGTCCCTCCCCTGTCTCTCCCCTGTCCCTCCCTCTGTCTCTCCCCTGTCCCTCCCCTGTCCCTCCCCTGTCCCTCCCCTGTCCCTCCCCTGTCCCTCCCTCTGTCTCTCCCCTGTCCCTCCCCTGTCCCTCCCCTGTCCCTCCCTCTGTCTCTCCATCTGCTAAAGCCTCGTTGTCTTGACTTGTTGATGTTGGAGGGGTCTGTCTGATGTGAATGTTAGGCCATGTACCCAAAAGACAGTGCCCTCTCTGTCCTCCATGTCACCCCCCCTCTTTACCCCTCTCCTGCACTCCTTCTCTCTACTCCTCTCCTGCACCCCCCCTCTCTACTCCTCTCCTGCACTCCTTCTCTCTACTCCTCTCCTGCACTCCTTCTCTCTACTCCTCTCCTACACTCCTTCTCTCTACTCCTCTCCTGCACTCCTTCTCTCTACTCCTCTCCTGCACTCCTTCTCTCTACTCCTCTCCTACACTCCTTCTCTCTACTCCTCTCCTGCACTCCTTCTCTCTACTCCTCTCCTACACTCCTTCTCTCTACTCCTCTCCTGCACTCCTTCTCTCTACTCCTCTCCTGCACTCCTTCTCTCGCTGCAGTGATGAATGTTGAGACCGCTTGTGAAAGGGTCAAAGGTCACAGGTTTAGAGTGAAAAATGTTATCGTGTTAATCATGTTGCCCACAACAGAGGGTTGCTTGTGTGTCGTCAAAGATAGACAACCTCAGAGGACGCAAACACACTTTAATTAATTTAATTTAATTGCATTGATTGTACAGTAATAGAGTTGCAGATTTAGTTTTTACACAGTTGGAATCAGGCAATAACGTAGACACCAGAGGTGTCATGCCCCCTCAGATTTGTCCTGTTTTTAATTGTTTTGATGTTAAATTAATTACTATAATGTAAAGTTTATGCTTTTTTTTTTTAATCGTAATTATTTAGAAAAAACACTGGTCACTGGGGACTGGTCATATACAATTGACTAAAATATTATTAATTAATTTATGTTATAAGAATATAATAAATGAATTATTGGGTTATGATATTATACGATATACAAGTGGAAGACTTAAACACATAAGGCAACTGAAATGACCACTGAAGACTAAAACAAGTATGCTTAGAAAACCTATGCAGAAAATATACTTATTGTAGACATACAATTAGTCAGATTGCATGAAAAAGCTGTTTGCGATAGGATAGGTGTGCGTTAGGATACCTTCCTCATGCCCTTGGTGCCCCCTCGAAAAGATCAGGTGCATGAAGCCCCTGAATGACACTTAACTTAAGTTACTACGCAATTATAAAACAATTACGCCTCCGACATTACAGAACGACTACGCATATTGTTACCTTAGCGATTATGCGTTACGACAGAGCTATGAGGAACTAAAGGCGCTTCCCGCAAATAACTGTATTTCAAATCCTTGATTAAAAGTACAAAATAAATAAATAAATAAAGTTCAGAGATGGTTTTGTGTATCATCATGATCATAATTCTATATAAAACAGGGCTTACAACATTTAATTATTAGGTACAATAGTGAAGAGTGTCCTTACCTGAGCCCCACATTGGAAGCCTGTCTGCTCCTCTGCGGTAGACAGGATCCAGTAAGTCAGATTTGTAAAGATTCCCAAGGACAGTGTTAGCGTTAGTGAGGCGAATCCAAGCAGGTCACATGT
>NC_139658.1:19718484-19730984 GCF_951799395.1 Argentina silus | reverse complement strand
CCATCTGAGAGCATGAAGATAGAATTACAGTGACACACACTCCCTCTCTCCCTCCCCCTCCCCCCCTCCCTCTCCTCCCCCCCTCCCCCCCTCCCTCCCCCCCTCCCCCTCTCCTCCCTTACTTTCACAGCTCTCCACTTCTCTCTCCCTCTAATAAAATGTTCACTGGCCATTAAATATGGCAACTTAACGGAGGACATCTCATTCCTCCCTCTTTGATCTATATATGACCCCTTAACTATGTTCCCAGTCTCCCCAACGTGTGTAGTGATCTCTTCATACCAGCATACCACCTAGTATGTATGTATTCAGCACACCAGCATTCTTAAAAACCGAACAATGTAGTTTGTAACATCTCTGTAACAGGTACGTTTTGACTCCTATACTTCTTACGAATGTCCACATTTAAAAGGAAACAAGTTGCAGGACTGTATGTACTGTATCCCAATATTTATTTTACCATATACAATTGATGTTCGGTCACACTTGCATGGTTCATGCATGCCTAAGCAGTTGTTTTGTGAAAGCGCCACTCCACAGGACATGCCCATTAGTGCTGCCCATTTACAAATACTGTAGGAATCAATTTCCATGTTAATCATGCAAACACATCTTCAAGGATATAACTATTTCCACTTCTTTATCTCTCTCTCTCTCTCTCTCTCTCTCTCTCTCTCTCTCTCTCTCTCTCTCTCTCTCTCTCTCGCTAGTCTCTCCCATTTTCCTTCAACGTTTCCTTTGAAGATGTAATCAGATTTCCTTGATTAATCCTTTTTCATGTCTTACCACGGTTATTAATGATAGATTGTGATGATAGTGCAGGACTATGCAGATTTTTCTGATCTTGCCAATCCCCCTGGTATCTTCATTAGCCTGATTATTCCATTCCAGAGTGGAACTCGTTTCATCAACCAGTTAACATGCAAATAGGCCCGCTCCACTCCACGGAACTGCACTTCAGTGTTAATGTCTAAAGATCAGAAAATGCATTCCAGGCGTTATATTTTGACTTTATTTCTAATGAGGAGTATTTCAACACACCAGATAGGACGCGTCTTTAAAAGACTAACCTATCTGGGAAAAGGGTTTTGATGTAGGAACGTATGGTGCTTTTCATTGGCTACTGAGGTACATTTTAGCACCTGCTCAACCAATGACCTGTAATGGAAGGCGTTAAAAAGTGTGACACTTTGGAGTGTGGAGTGTGAGGCCAAGTAGTCCCCAACATTGTTGCTTTTTTGAGGCCTTTATGCTGCCTGTAATTGCAAGTGATCATGTTTGATTGCATCCACAATCAGTAAGTACTTTCGGTGATGGTTCCCATATCTCTTGTATTGTGTATGGATATGCTAACTTGTTCCTTTGCTGTTTGCACATTCTTAAAGGGGAAGTTTACCCAAAATCCATTTTCATGTGTCTTTCTGGTCAATCCATAATGCATACCGTCTCGATCTATCACCATTTTGCGTGCATCTACATCATCTATCGAAACGCGAGGTCTGTGTTTACTTCCTAAAAAAGTCTCATACCGTGTTAAAATACATCACAGGAGAGTTTTTGCACTCTGACCCTGCTCTACTACGCCGGGGATTCCCAGAGAGCAGCACACACTAGCTCTAGCACTGTTTAACAGAAGGCCCTGGCATGGGAGGGAGAGGGGAACCTTGGGAGTTGTAGGAACTGACTCAAATGGGCAATTTGGAATATCAGGACTGATCAGGGCATTCAAAGAGATATATCTTGACTCAGAGATCATTTTAAAACTCTATTGACTAATGGAAACAACAGTCAGCATTCTGCATTCTGTCAGCAGCAGTGGCCATACTTTTGAATGCGTCCTGTTGTAGGTAACTGGCTGAGCAACCATTGGTGCTGGTGATGAAATGACTAAAAACATGATTATTCCCACACTTTTTAAACACTTTTCTGACTGATAAGTATTTTTTTAATGAGTACAGTAGGAACTCATGATGAGGAGTATATCAAAACACCCTAGAATAGGGGACTCTTGATGTGCATCAAAAACGCATAGTAGATTAGGGACTCCTAATGAGGAGTTATCCACATATCATTAAGAGTGTTTAGAAACTTCAAAAGGGAAGAGTGTCTTCAAGCTCCAAAAAAAGAGGTATTCTAATTCTGCACATGAAGTGATACGAAACACCATGATATGGCTGCTCAAACACCCCTAGATAGAGTTTTGAATCCTTTCAAGGTGCTACAAAACTTGATTCCTTAGTGTAACAACATGTCATGTTTCGAAGCATCTCATCTCACATCCTAAAACGTCTCAAAACCTTCACAGAAATGCGGACGCTTTAAATGTGTGGCAGCTCAGTTGCCTGTATGTTGTCATGCGAGACAGGTGATGTCTTTTGAGGAGTCTACAGAACCTCGTTCATCGCTTGGTGATACAGTGTTTTGACTGATATGGCCACCTAGTGGTCAGACTGATGAACACCTCTCATAGTCCCAGTACAGAGTAAAAAGCCTGCATGACAGCAGTCTCACCACACGGTGGCACTGTGATTCTATTATCCAAAAATACATTGCTTGGATTTGACAGTTTACCTTACACCTACTCATATCTTCCTGCTTTGCAATGCAATTGCAATGTATAATATCAGTCACCCAGTTCTTACAAAGTACATTCTTTATTCAAGAAACTCGTAAGCATCAGCATGTCAATATGAATTCAGGATGATGTAATCAATATGGCTTAATGTGCCTGTATTACTGTCTGTTCTTCCTGTTTATTATTTGTGGTGTGTTGTTGTTGTTGTTTGTGTGTGTGTGTGTGTGTGTCTGTGTGTGTGTGTGTGTGTGTGTGTGTGTGTGTGTGTGTGTCTGTGTGTGTGTGTGTGTGTGTGTGTGTGTGTGTGTGCGCGCGCGTGCACATCCACGTGTGCATGATTGTGAGTGTGTAAAAGCACTTACTTCTAAAGCCTTGTTATGACTGTATTTAAGTACAATGAGTGCATAATATTGTCTATTCCAGTGAGAGGATGAGGAGCTGCCCCTCCTGCCCCTCGTCTCCCGTCAGGATTAGTGTGTTAATGCAACGATTCGGACACTGAGCTCTGATCAGCTGCTTAATACGGCTTTATCCCTTACAACACACACATGCACACACAGACACGCACTCACACACACACACACACACACACACACACACACACACACACACACACACACACACACACACACACACACACAGACTTATGGGTAAGCTATGTACTGTATCATGTATGTTTACACTTATGATGTTTATGATCATAGATCATCCTCAGGTGGTAGTGTCCCATCATAACAGACAGTCATCTGTGTATATGATGCCATTTGAACACCCAGGAAATGGCAGATGTCCCGAAACCAAACTTTCACACAGATTTATGAACAAAGACGCCCCTAAACACGTTGTTTGTGCCCCATCTGCTGCCCCTACCCCTCCCCCCCCATAATTTACCCCCTATAACTTCACTACCTCACATTCAACCCTAAGTCCCTCTACTTCTGTCATTTTCTCACATACTGATCAGTGCCTCAGACAGATCAGAGTGATCAGTAGTCAATCAAATGTTGACTCTGTTACAATGTGTGTTGAAGTTCAAAGAAACAAATATAGGAGAAAACACACGCATACTCACCCCCTGCTACCCCCACACACACACACACACACACACACACACACACACACACACACACACACACACACACACACAAATACACACACACACACACACACACACACACACACACACACACACACACACACAGGGGATTATTCTAATCCTTGTAAAAACAAAGCAATATATTTCTCCCAAGCCAAGTCAAGCATGAGATGTCCATCAGCGTTCATATCAGGATTATGGACATTTCATCCATAACCTCCAACATTATCTAATACTGAGCCGACATTAATATAGGAATGATTGCACATTTGTTGATGTAAATATTATAGAGGCTACTGTACCAGGCACAAGTCATGGGTACATGGGTTTATGGTGTGGAGTGAGTGAGTGGCCACCGTGGAGCTCTTTGACCGTTCCCACCAATGACCCCTGACCACGGGTGACCCCTCGTGACCTCTGCAAACTGACCTCCCTGTGGGTGGTCTCGTCTCAGACGAGTACAGAGGATGGGTAGACAAACAGAGTGAGCTCTGGACCACCTCTTTGATAGAATCTCTCCTCTCACTAACTCCACCTCTTTGATAGAATCTCTCCTCTCACTAACTCTTTTTAGTGTTTCTCTCTTTCTATTTCTGTTTCTCCCTCTCCCTCTCTCTCTCTCTCTCTCTCTTTTTTCTCAAACGCGCTATGTCTGCCTTATCTCCAGTGTCCCTTCTTCTCTTTTCCTCTCTTTCTCTCATCCCTCCTGTGTGTGTGTTCACATTACTCCCCCTCTCCTTCAGGCCCTCTTGTAACTCTCCTCTCTACCTTGTCAGTAACGGCCTCCCATCTGGCCATCCTCTCCTCCTCTTCCTCTTAGTCGGCCTCTGTAGTGGAGGAACGGTGGGGCGGGGAAGGGCGGGGAGGTCAGGGAGGTCAGGGCAAACACGCCCACTCCCACAGACCTTCCACAGCTCTTTAACCCTCTAAACCCCCCTCTCAACCCGCACCTACACCCCCTGACCTGCACACACACACACACACACACACACACACACACACACACACACACACACACTCTGACATAATACTGTGAAAATATAGTTGTGCGTGTGCGTGTGCGTGTGCGGGTGCGGGTGCGGGTGCGGGTGTGTGTGCGTGTGCGTGCGTGCCTGCGTGTGTGCCTGCGTGCGTGCCTGCATGCATGCGTGTGTGAATACTGACCTCGGTTGAATAGTACAGGATTATTACAACCTAGCCTCGGCGAGGAAAGCCTCCCAGCACAGTCAGGGCAGCCTTCTTAATCACAAACCTTTATCCTGCAATCCAGCCTCCACACATCCACCCTTTCATTAAGAGGGGGGGGGCAGCCAATGGATTAGTTTAGCTAAACCACAAGATAGAAAGAGAAAGATGAGAGATGAAGTTGAGGGGAGAGAGAGGGGGGGTGGGGGGGGGGTAAACATGAGAGGAAGAGATTGAGAGGAAGAGATATGGGAAAGTAGAGGAGGCGGGCAATTTGGCTTCAGGAGTGCTGGTCATTGGTCGGTCATTGGAGAAATCACCAAAGGTTTCTGTGTGCTTTTCTGTATGGTCTTTCATTGGCAGGAATTAGTATGTCGCAAGATAGATGTGTGATCCACACTCTAAATGTCAACCCACAACAGTCACACAGAGAGGGAGAGAGAGAGAGAGAGAGAGAGAGAGGGAGAGAGAGAGAGAGAGAGAGAGAGAGAGAGAGAGAGAGAGAGAGAGAGAGAGAGAGAGGGAGAGAGCAGATGGACTCGGCCGTGAGTGAGTGTCATGTCTCTCAGGAAACAGTAGAGACACACTATGGAAACTGTCTCTCTTTCTTTCTCCCTCTCTCTCCAGGGGGGGGAGCTATAGGTCAGTCAGCCCCCCCACCCCCCCAATGCGCACACACACACACCCACACACACACACACACACACACACACACACACACACCACCACCCTCAGGGCAATTGAATAAGAGCACATGTGCCTCTACAGGAAGAAGGCTTACTGTATGTGAGCAGAGATCTCTGACAATGTCTGTCTGTATATAATCATGACTGTAGGCTGCTATGGAATTCATATGGGTTTCTCAGTAGGTGACAGCGTCAATTGGTGCACATTTTTTGCAGTTCATAGCTTCTGACCAATGGCGTGCCCAGATTTGCTCGAATAATTAATCAAATGTAATCTAATCCCCAAACAAACACTCTATTGTCTTTATGGGAACCACAAATAATGATATGTTCCCAACAACAAAAACAACCACACACACACACACACACACACACACACACACACACACACACACACACACACACACACACGAACACTTGCCTAATGAGAAGAGCACTCTCTAGGCACATCTCGTTCTTCCACCTGTCTCTATGCTTGTGTGCATGTGTGTGTGTCTATGCGTGTGTGCATGTGTGTGTGTCTATGCATGTGTGCATGTGTGTGTGTCTATGAGTGTGTGCATGTGTGTGTGTCTATGTGTGTGTGCATGTGTGTGTCTCTATGCGTGTGTGCATGTATGTGTGTCTATGTGCGTGTAAATTTAGATGTCATTCCAATGTGTACTGAAGAGGAATGGGATTGTTCAGAGGTGGGGCTAGAGGAGCTGTAGCTCACACTGTCACTGTCCCCTCCCCTGCCTTTGGCCACCCCAGCTGTCCATCAGAGAGATGTCCCTCCCCCTGTTCTCCCAGCTGTCCCTCCTGCTAGAGTGAGCAAGCCCACCACAATGCAGGGTCAGGGGTCAAGAGAAAGAACAGGCTGCGTTTACAATGGACCCTCGGAGGCCATTTAGAAACACAACTCTCTTTTATGCACATCATTTTTCATGTCTGTCTCAGTTTCTTGCTTTTCTTGCTCTTTTTTCGTTCTCTCTATCCTCTAGGGATCGGAGAAACAGGAGCTCTGACGTTGATGTGTGTGAGTGCGTGCATATGTGTTTGTGTGTGTTTGTGTGTGTGTGCGTGTGTGTGTGCGTCTGTGTGTGTGTGTGTGTGTGTGTGTGTGTGTGTGTGTGTGTGTTTGTTTGTCTCAAAATCTTTCCATATTCTCACAGACAGAGACACTCTCACAGACACCATAATTGCCATCATTGTTCCCTGACTCTCTATTGGGAGTAAAAATAACACTTATATCATTGCCATGGTACAACCAGACTAACTAGCTTAATCGTTAAGACTCAAACAATCCCAGTTTGACACAGAAATACTTTGTTTAAATAGTTTTAATGCATTAAAATATTTTTGTTCAAAAACATAAATCAAAAGTTTGCATCTGGGGGGAAATATTTGCATTTTTTACATTTGGCAAAGGAGAGAAAGTATCCGAACAGAACACAATGTACATAATATTAACACAAATTATTTGTCCATAGATACATTTGAATAATTAATATTTATTTTAATGAGATGACATGGATTTGATTATTAATCATTTGCAAATGATGATCATATTTGGTGTTTCTTTTATTTTTTATCTAGCATAGGTTTACTTTATGGACTAGATATCTGAATATAAACATGGCATATTCAATACAACAGCCTCTCCTATTTCCTCTCCTCAGACCCTACTCCCTGAAAATCTGCTACATGACTCTCAAAATGGTAAAGAATTGTAAGTGCCAAACAGGAAAACAGTGACAACATAGAAGAGAAAACAGGCACACTGAGTGGTAAACAGTGTAACCAAGACAACACATACAGAGAAGGCAAAGAACAAACAAGTAAAAATACGTAACATAACTAACAGTTCATATAAATATTAAATAAGATAATAAATAAATGTATTTCAATTGATGTGGGTGATCTGTGTCATGTTCCTCGTGCTGACCAGAAGTGCTTGGGTCATCGGTTATGATGTGGTTGCCGTATCCAAGCGGAGTATTTTGGTGATCAATTCCACAAAATAAACAAGTGGTTCAAAAAAATGTTTCAAGTCAACCGTAAGCTGATTTGTACAGTGTTGAGCACAAACCTACGACAGTACTTATGCACCACACAAATGTAAGCAACAGTCCTCATTCTACTACTATAACTACCCAGTTGTTCACAAAGATAGGCTGGTTTCACAGTGTTCTGTTCCAAGATGGGTCTCTCATATCAAAGTCTGCTTTTTCCCAACACTTCTGTCACTGGTAAAGATTGAGCAAAGAGAGCAAAATACGGGCAGTATGGCTTTTGGGTTGGGGAAGAGTAGAATCTACCCTCTGTACCAGGCCCACCTCAGTCCCCGTAGACCGTACCCATCTGTGGGGGGGCCATGTGGGGTGGGTGGTATGAGTCGTAGGGCACCTCCAGGGGCACGTCGTAGCGGGCTGTCTGATACAGGACCTGTCCCTGGTGTCCTGTCAGGCCCATGGAGGAGGGGGGGTAGTGGTGATGGGGGAGGTAGTGGGGAGAGGGCTCCTGCTTGGGCACCAGGTTACTGCCAATGCTAAGGGGGGGCGTGGGGGGGCCATCATAGGGAGGAGTGCCCACACCACCACCGTTACAGTCGCTTGGGGAGTGGCTTTCATAAGGACCTCCCTTCATCCCCCTCAGGTGGAGCAGGTGGGCGGAGTCCAGTGTCCCGTAGGGGGGGCTTGGCAGGCCTGGGGAGGAGTAGCTAATAGGCCCCCCCATCCCGACCCCACCCAGTAAGGTGGGACCCCCCCTCCCCCCATGCCTGTCATCAGACCTTTCTCCACCAATGGGGGATGGTCCCAGCTGTAAACAGCCTGCCACTAGGTTGCTGGTGGGCTGAGAGAGCCCCTTACACAGGGTGTCCATGAAGGCCCTGCTCTCTGTGGACTGGCCCCCCTCCAGGGCCTCTGACAGGGCACAGATGTAGTTGCGGGCCAGCCGCAGGGTCTCGATCTTGGACAGTTTCTGGGTCTTGGAGTGGCAGGGCATGATGGCGCGTAGGTTCTCCAGGGCGTCATTGAGCCCGTGCATGCGTGAGCGCTCCCTGGCGTTGGCCTTTGTGCGCCGCGCTTTGAAACGCTCCACCCGGGCCTTCGTCATCCTCTTCCTCTTGGGCCCTCTGCGTTTGGGCACGCCGCTCCCGTCCCCCTGGCCCTCTTCCTCCTCTTCCTCCTCATCCTCCTCCATGTCCTCACTTCCCAGCTCCTTGCCCATGTGGCCCATCCCGCCGGCCCTGTAGCGGTGCGATGAGATTGGTGCGTCTCCGTCTGGGGAGCTTATGTCCTCATCCATCCACTCCAGAGAGCTGACCAGCTCCGTCCCCTCGCCTGGCCTCCCGTATGGCTTGGCCATCATAGTGTCCTGTAAGCAACAGAACAGCTCCATCAGACATGCTCATATAAGCACACATATTTTTGAAGACATCTCAACTGGAAACTATTTCAACAGTATATTTAATTTCATAAGGCTGTTTTGGATTCTCTTTCGCCCTGAACTGTATGAAATGCTAACATTGCTTGAATGTTACGTATGATAAAAAGCTTAGCAACTACTCATCATGTGTAGCATGTTTTTTCTCCGACTAAGTTTGGACATCCCATTGACCCTATCGTGGTCTTGATGTCCAGTGTATTTATAGCAGTCTAATCCCATGGAGGCCCAGTGACCTTTGTGCAGACTACTCTAATAACCTCAAGGTGAGTGCTGGCCTTGACTAGTCTACTTATTCTACTCAGGTCCCTAATCAATTATCTCCTCAGTTTAAGAAGCCAGACTTGTCACAAATCATTAAGAAATGGCTCTGAATACGATTTTTTTCGATTGTGGAGAAAATACTTCCATCATTTGTCACAAAAATATGAGAACTGTGTGCAGTATATTTGTGACAAACGAGTGTATTTCTATCCCGGCCGGTTCAGCACCATGTTTATGAGGACAGCTCCCAGTGCCCTTAGGACAGCTCACGCGCGTCCAACGCTACAGGTGTCTATTTTCACTAATGAAGGGATCAGTCCTGGCTGTGCTTTCATACATGAAGATCTTGAACAAACCTTTACTCATCACAAACTCTGTTGCTTATACTCAGACTTTAGGCTACAACTGCAACCCCGAAACAAACCCATCCGCCTCGCACGCCCCCCCCCCCCCTCCCAAAGGGTTTTAGATAGACGATATTAATCCGGGGGGAGACTTGATCGCTGGGGACTTCTAAACTCTGTAAATCCACGCTGTTAGGTCGCCGCGCCGGGATGCACTCTCAATCTGGGGCATTGCGGGATTTGCTCCATGGATGAAGCAGCGACCATGGGATTAACTCAAGGTTAGACCATATTCCCGGATCAGTGACAGAGAACTCAGAATAAATGCGCAGGAATATTACTCTCCAATTGTGTTTTGTGTTTTGTGATAGTTTCCATCAGCGTGATTAGTTTGCTCAGATTTCTCTGCCTTCTACAAAATGAAATTTATCCTATAATTTTCAGACAGAAGTGGTGAAGATGTAGCCTATAGGCTATTATCATTCGAGAATTCTGCCAAATTTCTAGGCCTAATTTGCACATTATAACTTCCATCTATTGATAGAAGTGTGTTTAGGCAATGTCTCGCAGTGGGGCAATGTTTTGGAATTGGAACATAGTTGGTTATCTCGCATAGGGCTACAGTATGTGTTTTTCTGAAATAATCAACCTACTTGAAACTATTCACTATTGCGATTAGGCTCAGTGAATTTTGGAAAGTAATTAAAAGTATAATTACCAGTTTGTATTACAGTGATTGCCTCATTTGCTGTACGATATTTGCTTAGGCGATCTATGTTATTCATTCTTATTTAACCCAGTTACTGAGCACTGCCTCAGGTGTAACTCGTGAGGCCCTATATATAAGTAGACTCTAACGGGCATTTTACATGAATTGTCACACAAATAGAAATAAAATATTGGAGAAATTCATTCAACTGTGAAAAATGATTTAAGTTTAGACCTACCTGATTTGAAACGACGCTTCAAGGACCTCCTGCGAGTTAGGCTACTGATGGCTGTAGAGCAGGCAATATTTCTCCTTTCTAAGGGGAATATGCCTAGAATGTTTTTTCCATCAACTAGTCAATTTAAAACTTTTTTCTCTGGCGTCCTTGCTCCCTGTGCAGAGTTGTTGTCAGTGTTCCATCACAGATCGTATCTCTGCCGGGCGGCGGGGGCTCGGGGTTTTAGTCTTCAACTGGCTCCTCCTCCCGCAGTCATCCTGCCGCATCCAATTCATCTGCGCTCGAGCGCGCGCGTGGCCAAAGTCATTAAACGTTCCTGGCCCCGCATGCGTTCGTCGCTCTCTCTGTGTGTTCAGGAGGTTAAGCATGTAAAAAAAAAAGTACATCGATAGGCCACGTTAGCCAATATTAGGCTATGGGATGCGTTGACAACCTTAAATACATTTACATAATTCTCATCTGTTTTACATCACGTTTTTTTGTAGACCTCATCAGGTGGCTGTGTTGTGCGAAAGATATAGCCTATACATTATAATTCATAAAGCAACCCAACTTTTGAGAGATGGAGAGGCGCGCTCGATGAGCCTAACCGAATGTGACAGCTTGGAGTTGCGCGTGAGCAGGTGTTTGCGCCATTCCCTCGTCCATTCATACATCCGCGAGCTGATACTGGCGTCCGGCGTGCGCTCATTGCACCCAATTAAGCTCATTAAATAGGGCTCAACAGACACCCCTCACGAGACGGGACAGGCGCCCACATCGGGGGAACGGGAGGACAGTCTGAGTTGAAGGAAATATAAGAGCCTTAAGATTTAGCCTATCTACCCCATAAGTTATGGTTCAAGTAGGCTTCACATATTTAGCCGAAGTTCTTAACAAACCCCATTGCCTTATTCCATGAATTAGTTTAGTTTTTTCTAGTTTTTTTTTATCTTGCATCTTTAGCTTTGCAGACTTCAATGTCAATAGGCCAGAGAAGACAAAATACGGACAGGAAGGCTATAATTCTTTGTGTGTGATTGTGTAAAGGGACAGAGAGACAGAAGGGGTGCTGCCATCCCATGAGATACACAAATCACATGTGCTCATAGTGAGGGGTGGGGGATAAGAGGAAAGGGGGGACAACAGGGAGGGGAGGGGGGGGGGGCAGTGCACCCAGAGGATGTGCCTCACTCTCCCCAGCCCTCTCCCCCTGCCCTCCCCATGGGTCTCTGCCTATCCTATTCCACACCTGCAGCCCGGAATGGGAACAGCAGAATCAGGCTTATTGCTTCCCTAGAGTGTGAATGACGTGGGAATATCCAATATCATTCTTTCACACCCCCAAATACTCACACTTTGGCCTTCATAAACACACTGAGTAAAATGTATGAGACGCAGTACTTTTTAAATGTAAATTCAATGTAGGTAGAGTTGCCTGCTCACATTTCAGTGTCAAACCAGGACTCCCAACCCCCACTGCCTGGTGGCAGTTGGACTGAGCAAATCATGGTAGAGGAATACTATGATAATGTGAAAGAAATAGAAGGGTGAAAATACAGGAATAAGTGAATGGAAAAGATAATAAAAAAACAAAGGGTCAGTCTCCGTATTCAAATCTTTCTTTGTTTGTCCCATAACAAAAAGTCAAATTGGGTTATTGAGACAAACTGCCCTTTTTTTCCAACTCGTCTTGTCACCCATTCCTTGTTCTTCTCATCATCCCATTTGTTCGACACTTCATCATGATGATGATGATGATGATGATGATGATGATGATGATGATGATATATGAATTGGACGTTCTGAAAATAGATGGAGCTCAAAGTTCCACAAGTGGTACTAAGGTAACCATGTTTCCCATGATGTCCTCTGGTCCCCTTAGTGTTGGTCATGCACTATGAACCTCTCTGGCAGATGGGCCCTACTTCCTCTCCCCCATCCTCTCTCATTCAACACCAATCAACTAACGGCTCAGATGCACTTGTAATCTCT
>NC_139658.1:19685984-19713484 GCF_951799395.1 Argentina silus | reverse complement strand
GCTGCAGCAGTTGTTGTGATCTCCACACAGGACAAGACTATGAATTACTGTGCCCTGTGTGCAGTGTTTTCAAAATGCTATGAAAGTAGCAATGTTGGAAAATCAAGTGATGTGCATGATCATAGACACTTTACATTGCGCACCAATGACCCCTAGTGGCCACACAAACACACGCATTCTTTGTTCCGTTCAGATGCCTTTACTGGATTGGAGCCTGTTTGGGGCAGGCAGTGTGGCTCAGCAAACAGGGGGATGGACTGGTAAGAGTTTTGCTATAGCGAAGACTGGTGCCATCCCATAATTGGGATGGCACCAGTCTTCGCTATAGAAATCCCCCCCCCCTTTTTTTGTTCGTCCACTGTGTGAATCTTACCAGGTGTTGTTAGCCAACTGCCCTGGGTGGAAAATATCTTTCAGCGATATCTTTCAGGGACAGAGGCTACGTTTGTAAGAGATGACATGTACACCCTTCTTACCATCACAGAGCTTTGCGTAGTCGCTGCAGCAGTTGTTGTAACTTTGACACTTTGAGTTGCAGTGGCATTTGTTCTGAGAGTTGTATTTCTCTCCACAACGGCCCTGGCACGATGTAGAATCTCCTGGAGAAAATGAGTGAGACTACTGTTGACATAGAGAGTTTACTCAGTGCTTCTCTTTTACACACACAAAACATTTCTTTACAGATTCTAACAAACTAACAATGAATGTAAAGTGACACAGTGTATAGGCCGAAAGGACAGTTGTGTATGAGTTTCCATGGCAAACTGTCCAGTCAGTCTGCATAGGTTAATGAAGTTTATGTATGTTCAGGCGGGACACTTTAAGTCGAACGGCGCAGCTGTTCAGGTGACAGACAGCTGATTGACAAGTATGCAAAACATCATCACATGTCTCAGAGACGAGGCTTAAAAGAGCCGAATATGCAACACTCCACTATGGGTAACCAGGGTAACGCCACTGGCCATGAAAGTCACTTGTTGGTCGTCCTACCCACCGCTCCAGCCTCCACCCACCGCCCCAGCCTCCACCCACCGATCCTAACCCTACCCCCCCCTTGTGTTCGTCCACTGTGTGAATCATACCAGGTGTTGTAAGCCAACTGCCCTGGGTGGAAAATAGTAGCTCAAACTGATAACAAATTTCATGAGTAGCAGCACAGGCGATATCTTTCAGGGACAGAGGCTACGTTTGCATGAATAAGAGATGACATGTACACCCTTCTTACCATCACAGAGCATTGTGTAGTCACTGCAGCAGTTGTTGTGACTTTGACACTTTGAGTTGCAGTGGCATTTGTTCTGAGAGTTGTAATTCTCTCCACAACGGCCCTGGCACGATGTAGAACCTCCTGGAGAAAATGAGTGAGACTACTGTTGACATAGAGAGTTTACTCAATGCTTCTCTTTTACATTTGTAGAACACATCACACACACAAAACATTTCTTTACCGATTCTAACAAACTAACAATGTATGTAAAATTACATAGGCCGAAAGGACAGTTGTGTATGAGTTTCCATAGTTGTTCAGGTGACAGACAGCTGATTGACAAGTATGCAAAACATCATCACATCTCTCAGAAATGAGGCTTAAATGAGCCGAATATGCAACACTCCACCATGGTTAAACAGTGTAACGCCACTGGCCATGAGAGTCACTTGTCCGTCGTCCACCGCCCCAGCCTCCACCCACCGCCCCAGCCTCCATCTTACGCCAGACTTGAATGTACTACCATTTTCATGAAACAAGATTAAACCGACGCAAGCGTCCTGACTGAACTCATGTTTTGTGTTACTCACCTTTGCAGAGGCTGGCATAGTCTGAGCAGCAATCATTGAAGCGCTCACAGGGAGAGTTACACTGACAGGTGTAGTTAGGGTCAGTGCCGTAACCACAGCGATTCTGACAGGAGTCCAGGGTATCTAGGGGTACATTACAGAGCAGAATGTTGCAGAATGATTAGGCAGATGTCTTCAGATGATCAAATGAATTATGCTTTGGTCCTATTGTATGAGCCTTATGAGATGTACCATTCTCAGATAAAGATATCAAATCTATACTAGTCATAATAAGCTGCCTAGGTGTGCCCATACTTACTGCTGTATCCCTGAGAGAAGAGGGTTACCCCCAGTGTGAGAAGCAGAATTATCCTCATCTTAGCCCCGCAAAGGTCTGAAACAGGGTGTACTGTCGAAAGTATGGATTTCCTTTAAATAGCAAGTTAACCTGGACAATCAGAGGTTCCAATGCTCAGAAAAGGCTCCACCCCATAGTCAGTCTGCCAATCACTCCGGGGATGTCAGTTCCTACTACACACTGATTACATGTAGTACCTGTTCCATATACTGTACATTACATACCCCTAACCCTACTACCCACGTGGTTCCATTTATTACCTAAATAAAGCTATGTTTGTTAGTCTTATCATTGCTGAATCACCTGGAAGGATGAACGTGGGTTGTTGAATCATAGTGGCCTCATGGTGATGAAGAGGGGTTCTGGTTTGACTTGTGTGTGTGTGAGTTGAATGCAAATTATATTTACCATCTCATTTGAAAAAGATATAAAAATGGAAGGGGAGATATACTGTAAGTTGTGTATGTCATTCCGAAAAAATAAAAGGAGAAGGACCTGGATGAAGTTAATGAATATGAGAAATGAATGTGAGAAATTGTACACCTGTTCAATACACACAAGGATGAAAGTACATCTTATCAGATTGTTTTCTGGTACCTATCATTCTGGTTGTTTTTATTTGTCAGGCTATATGATTTCAATGTGATACTACAGTATATTGTTAGATCACATTAAAACAAAATTCTAGTGATGTTTGAAATATTCAACAGTAACCAGATAGTTCCATAAATTGACCTTGTTTAACATTGTCATTATTACAGCTTATTTGGACACATCTGCTCTCTTTCACACTATTATGTCACGGAGTACTGGTGGTGGCACGTGTTCTTAGTGTCAACCCAGGCACGTGAAAAATACAGGAATATGTAAGTGGAAATTTGCCCTACTGTCTTTGGCCGAAGTTGGGCCCCCTCTAAAAAAAGTAAACTTTAGCACCCAATAATATCCCATGCATATTCTCTCAAAATCTATTTAATAGTCATATACCATGTCTTTGTATATTCAAGAAAAAGACATCAGCCATACATTGAGTAGACCAGCAACAAAGAGATTTAAGAAAGATTAAAGTTGTACATATTTGAAGTTCACTCAGAGTCTATTTCTGGTTCACTCATCAGACATCCAGATATGTCAATATGCATTCCAGTACTGAAGAGGGCGCTAAGCAAAACAGTTTATCAACGAAATTATTAGCGTTTTGCTCTGTTTGGCCCTTCTCCGTTGCCGTACAAAGCGTGGTTCAATGACATTCTAGGTTTAGTAAGGAGAAATCTTGTAGTTTCCATTAAAAAAGGACCTGAGGATGACATTAACCAATGTTTTTAGATCGATCAGAACAGAGCTCTCAAAGGTAGGTGACAAATGGAGGCACATATGATATCTTGAGCTCTTCTTCATAGTTATGTATTGATGTCTTCTACGAGCTGCTGTCATTGTCAGCTGATGATTTGAACTAAATCATCAAACTATCCAGCCGGGTGCTAATGACCAGGAAGATGTCCTGTACTGTAGTGCAAATATAGCAAAGTACGTTATGAGCATTGTTAAGCCAGCTAATGACTTTTTAAGCATTGTTTGTGACATCACATTTTCCTTGAGCAGAGGCCAAGAAAGTATTGGTGCACTGTTTAGCCAGCTACGATGCTGGTTTCTCCTGAAATGTGATAACTCTTCCTATGTCACCCGCAGGTCTGCATCAACCAGCATGTGCAGTCTTTACACACGGGTTGTCCCCTCCTCGCTGCTGAGAAAGCCCTTCTCATGAAATTACGGAAAAGCACTGGCTATACTTTCATCAACTGCAAGAAAGCACTTGAGAAATTCAACAATGACATCACACAGGTAAATCCATCAGCCATATCCTCTCTGCACATTCTGTACTCACACCAGGAGGGTCCAATCTTGGTCCTGGAGGACAACTGTTTGTGTATTTGTTTGTTCCAGCCATGAACTTGACACAGAGACTAGCTGAATCAGGTGTATTACTGCACAAAAGCCTGCACACACAGCGGCCCCCCAGGGCAGGGATTGGTCACCACTGGCTGTCTGTGTCTGTGTCTGTAAGTAATATTTCCCTAATTACAGGCAGAGAGCTGGCTAAATGAGCAGGCCCAGAAGGAAGGCTGGAGCAAGGCTAGCAAGCTGGAGGGTCGACGGGCCAAAGAAGGTCTGATCGGACTGTTTGTTGGAGACAAAGCTGCAGTCATGGTAGAGGTAAGCACAGTGACTCAGTAGATCAATAGGAGGTTCTCACTCAGACAATATGTTTTAAATAGATGAGTAAGGCATTTAAAGACAGCATTTGAGTGGTGATGCTATCAGTTGCCCTCATCATTGTTGTTCTGAATTTACCATCTCCAGTTTGTTGTACAGTATGTGTACCTTATGTTTAATGTTGTCCTAATGTTCTCCACTTTTGTGTGTGGTTCAGGTAAACTGTGAGACAGACTTTGTTGCCCGTAATGAGAAGTTCCAGCAACTGGTGAAGGATGTAGCATTTGCCACCATGGCTCACCACCGCAGTAAAACCCAAGGCCAGACTGGATATGTGAAGGTATGGGCCCTCCCTCTGTAGCCACACAATCCTAATTCTCAAGCACATTTCACATGCTCATGCACATGATTGTCATAATGTTTTGTATCTTTCAGAGTCTGCTGGCAGCAAAGGACCTCTCTAAACTGAATGTGGGTGAAGGAGCTTCACTGGCTGATCAGCTGGCCCTCACCATAGGTGAGTCAGTTATAAACAGAAAACCTGTAAATCTGCAGCATCATTCCTAGAACCCCCCCCCCCCCCCCCCCCGGAGAAATCCAATAGTGCTGTGTTATGGGTGTGTATTTTTCTATTATGTCATTGCCTCTCATCTCCCCACTCAGGTCGACTGGGTGAGAACATGTCTGTGAGACGCGCGGTGACAGTGGGTGTCCCTGCAGACTGGCACATCGGCTCATATGTGCACGGGGGTGTGGCCGGCCAGTCTGACATGGCCATGGGGCGCTACGGTGCCCTTGTGGTATTCCGGGGAGGCAAGGGTGGAGCTCAGGAGACCCTGGGACGTAAGCTCGGGCAGCACGTGGTGGGAGAGGCGCCCGTTTCCCTCGGCAACATGGATGACCTGCCATGCGGGGAGGCAGAGACGCGCCTGCTACCCCAGAGCTTCCTCCCAGACCCCAGTAGGACAGTGGCCCAGTACCTGACCGAGCAGGAGGCTCGAGTGTTGGACTTTGTCCGCTTTCAGTGTGGAGAGGCGGGCAGTGATGTGGCAGAGTGAAAAGAGGGGAAGAGAAGAATCTCAGGACCCTTATTAGTCATGTTTTGTTTTCTGCCTTTATTTGTATGTTTAGGATTTGGCCAGTGCAGATGCCCAGTAAGTGTCAAGCAAATGCACTGAACCATTTTCAATGTCTCATGAATTTAAAAGCCTCATATACTGTGTGTGTGTGTATATATATATATTTATATATACACACACACACACACACACACAACCAAGGACTTGAGGTATAATGAATTGAACCATCCCAACAATAAAGTGACTTTTAGCTGTAATTTACACTTGTCTGTGCAATATTTTTCTTGATTGATTTATTGTTTAATAGAATGATACCTGTTGCTCGTTAGCGTGAGCACAAATGATCACAGTTTTGTCTTCTGATTCACATATACCCTAATAACAGAGCCGATATGTACTGTGCTTGCCTGGTTATGTATCCGCAATAGTTTCTGTAACAGAACAGGCCCATATTTTCCTAAACACTGCTTGTGTATTGCATGTTTTGTATATGATATTTTGCATCTGGAAAAGCCAGATGAATGCCTACTCGTGCCACACAATGGCGATCTCGACCAGACTTTCATTAGCGGCATTATTTTCCAAATTTTAACACAACAAAGGATTATTACTTAAACGCTAACATACACAGATGTGTCATATGTTTGTACGCGTTTACAGATTTGAGTAACATCATAGGGATTATAAAGACAGTTTTGTGTGCCCATTGATATGCGCATGTCTTCTAATTTTACGGTAAATAATCCAAGGAGCCAACGCCTGCAAAATGTGATTGGCTTGTACAGTGCATTGGATTAATAACGAATGACGTCAAGGGGATAGTCTCTCTTGTCAACGTTCTCTCCAACCCCTCTCCTACATTCCCCGACCTCCGCCCGAAGACCGGACAGAAACGCAGCCCAGACATGGTAAATAGCCAGCTACATTTGTTCAAGATTGGTAGTTATGTATGAGAGATTATGTGTACACCAGCGCAGATGTTTTAGCACGATGGTATTTTCAATTCGTTGAAACAAAGCCAGTTAAACCCAAATGTTTGTGTAGACGTTGCAAATACAGTTGCTAATGCTGGCTCAGGCTAGCTAGCGTTAACTAGCTCGCTAAATTAACATTATGCCAGCAATTTCATGCCCTCATTCGATAATCCCATTTATGTGTGTTTTTCTCTTTTGTTTCTCAACCAGTCTGACTTCTCAGAAGACCAAATTTGTGGTGAGTTACAACCAGCTTTATATAATGACTGAAAGCTAGCTAGCTAGCCTACTGTCTATCCAAGTTATTTATCGCCTAATCTCTCATCATTCATCCTCATTCATTGTGGGATAGCTCTTCTCTCTTGTCCTGTGACTGCGTATATATGTGTCTTGTGGGAAACAGCTTGTTCCCTGCAGTCAAGCTGAATTAAAACAGGAGCCTAGGTGAGTTGTGCTGATGGACCAGGTTGTGTGTGGTTTGAGATGGCCAGCCTGAGATACATGCATGCATCAGTGTGTGTGTGTGAGAAATATGCCATATTCTCATATTAACATTGACCTAACAAAATGACTGTTTGCCCAGGCCAGTGTTTTCTCCACAATAGCGGATTTGAGTGATTGATTAATGGAAGCAATATGAATATCAGATTCAGATTTTAGCTTCATGGTTGTTTAGTTTATAATGTCACTAGCTCAATATATTTGCAAAGAATGTTGTCTAATGATGTGCTGAAGCATGTCTGTGCAAGATAACCTGATGACTTTTTCAGCTGTGAAGATTCTGATTGTTATGAGCAAGTAGCTAGTGTTTTTAGTGTTATGAATCAGTTTCAGATTTTTTGGTTTCATCTCTGTACTTGGAGCAGAGTAACCGGAATGCCAACAATAACGAGGGCAAGACATATTTTGGGAGATTTAAAGACACGACTAGTTATATTTCAAGTTCTCACAACACTCGTGTGGAAGCTTGCTCATTGTGTGACCGGGAAATGACTAAACCACTTTTTTCGAGCTACAGCTTGAAGGCGTGGCCCAACTAAACCTTGCTTGCATGGTTTGTTTCTGTTAGTTAGCGAACTTTTATGTGTCCAATGTAGATACATAAATTACAGTATCTGTCGATTGTTGGTCCCCTGTTATTTTGTTCTGTACTCGATCGCCTTTTTAGGAGCACTGTTGCGCGGTTGATAGATTTCCTTTGCGCTCGTTTGTTTTAAAAGATGGTTGACAGATTACTCGGCCAGCGCTTGCTCTCAATGCCATATATGGGTAAATGAGTGGCTCGCCTTAGTTTCAGATGGGCCGTCTCTGGAAGCACCGCATACCAGCGACGGGATGCAAGCAGCACCATAACAATGACAACAGGGAAATGACCCTAATTTCAGACAGCATTCCATTAGAAGTCACTGCTTGTAAATTACACACATCAAACAACCAAATAAAAAATAATAATAAAGTAAAGCTCTAGCGGACTGAATAGCATGTACTGTGTAACAAGGCTCTATTTATTTATTACACAACTTAACCACTCATCCTGTTCACTCTTTGTCTATCATCTGATTCATTGTCTCCTTCTACCTGTCAGAGTTTAAGGAGGCCTTCCTGTTGTTTGACCGGACGGGGGATGGGAAGATCAGCTTCAGCCAGTGTGGGGATGTCATGCGGGCCCTGGGCCAGAACCCCGTTAACGCCGAGGTGCTTAAGGTCCTGGGCAACCCTAAATCAGAAGGTCAGCCACACTGCTAGCTCCTGGTTGAATAATCACTGAAAAAAGAGCAATTGGTCACTAATCTACTGACTGGCTGAATCACATATATAATGTAACATGGGTTCACATTTAAAAGCTTTTATTTAAGATTGTTTTGTTTCCTGTGTGACATTGTTGTTATGTACTCAGGTTAAGGGCTGGTGTGTTTTGGTGTCCTAGCTGTAGCCAACACCTCCACAAAACCAGTTTGATGAACTAATTTGTCTTTAACCAGCCAGGTGTAATGTGTCAACTAATGTGTCTTGAAAGCCATGGAAGTTTGAAATAGAATTCTCCTTAGCAGAGGAACCTAGAAAAAGTTAATACAATGTGAAGTACACTATGAATATATCTCTGTGTGTAATGCCAGATATCAAATTCAAAGAATGCCTAAAGGTTTCACCCTAGGAGGGGGGGACATTTGGAATGTCCCTTATCAGTCAAAAACCCAGAGCATTGTTTTGGTTCACTCCCAAAACAAGCCCTGTCCTGTTCTTACACGGAGAGTAGATGCATCTTCTAGATATGTGAACATGCTTTGATAATGTAACACTGATAATGCATGTTATTTTAGTCTGTCAAGATTTGTGGATTAGTTCAGTTTCTTGAAAGTTGCCTAAGAATGCAAGAGTGCCTCCCTCCTTTTGGGGACTTTGGAATGCTTATCAGGGATCTCCTTTTCTGGGTTTTCTCCCTCACTATGTAGGCCTGGTCATAAATGACTCGGATGCATCTATTTAATTTCACCGACAATACAGTATCTACTGTAGACTATTGGAAGTAAAATGTGGTTGTTTTTGTCATGCTCCCCCTCCAGAGATGAACCACAAGATGCTGGACTTTGAGCAGTTCCTGCCCATGCTCCAGGCCATCGCTAAGAACAAAGACCAGGGCTCGTTTGAGGACTTTGTGGAGGGTCTGCGCGTCTTCGACAAGGAGGGCAATGGCACAGTGATGGGCGCAGAACTGCGTCACGTCCTCACCACGCTTGGCAAGTGCTCAAATACACCTTATTAAAGGCTTGTGAGGCCTCATTAAGCAAGCCTTCACAACACATTCAGTTGTGTTTGAGGAACTCTGTCATTTTGGCTCAGTGCCTTTTCTAACTTCACATTTCCAACAATTTGCATAAGCTAATGTTGTCATTACGAAAACCCACCTAATGATGGTATGTGGTAAAATTAGTAATTCAAATGTTTCACTTTCATGACGTCTCTTCCTGAATTTGCGTCACATGAGACACAATCTATACATTCCCCAAATTCTTATCTAACAACTCAACCCGACTTAAGTACCAAAGGTCTTCAATGTCTTTAATCAGCAATTACCTCTTAAACTAGTGACTCCGTGCCCTGTCTTATCCATATTGACCCCCTCATTTCCATACTGACTGTGTCAGTAGGACAATTATGCAAAGTAAATGACACGGGACATTTGTGTGTGTCAATAGTTGGATGTGTTTTAGCAAAGGTGAGTTTCAATTCAGCATTCATTTGTTTAGCGAATAATCTAGTGCGGATGAAGTTTGAATAAAGTTTGCGGTCCGTCTGCCCAAGTACAATTCATGACCTTTATCTGTCCACGTTATTTGCTGTTGCAGGTGAGAAAATGACAGAGGAGGAGGTGGAGACTCTCTTAGCAGGACACGAAGATGCAAACGGCTGCATCAACTATGAAGGTAAAGCAATGTTGTGGAGAGGAGGTGATGGTGTAAAGTCCACGGGATCACTGTGTCAAAATGTTCTATGATTTGCCATTTTCCCCAGTTGTTATTGCTACGAATAATAATAAATGTTATTTGGTACAATGGCAAGTGTCTCTAATGGAATGTACATGTTTATCCTCAAGTAAACACAAACCCCCTCGTCTTATTAAGGAGCGTCGGTGTGTTAGACTTGATGGAGGCTGCATGGTGGTATCTCATCGTGTGTGTGTGTGTGTGTTACCTCACCCTCTTGTGTTGTCCCCTTCACTGACTGCCTGTTCCTCTCCCACAGCCTTTGTCCGCCAAATCATGTCCGGCTGAGTGGAGGGTATGAGCTGACCCCCCTCCCCCCCAGGACCTGCACCTAACCCAGCGGTGGGGTCTCCTCTACCCTGGGGGAGGTGACAGGGGGACCATGTTTGAAACCCATTGCTGCACAGAGGCTCCTAGCTTTACTTCCTTCAAACAGTTTATACTGTATGAAAGCAAGTAGTTAAAGAGTTCCTTTTTTTTTTACGGAAGTAGCCGTAACCTTACTCATACACATTTCAAATGCATTGGGCCCCATCAAGCAATATAAACTGAGTAGATTAAACGCTATGCTACCGTGTGTGCAGAAGGGCGTCTCTGTGCAGTGATGGTTTTGTCAGAAGTTGTGGCGGAGTGGGTTTGGAATGGTTCGGCTCTGTTTATACTCTAAACTTCCTCTCCTTGCAGAGCCCCTTTTTCCCTTTCCTGCCTCCTCCCTCCTCCCTCCCCTGGCTGTAGCCTGCATGTAGCATCTCTGCATGTGTCTAGGTGGCTCCTCTGACCCCCGTGGACACAGTCTGTCTGACTGAATGAGAGCAGGGCCTGGGTTGTGTCAGGAGGGTAGAGGGATGACTGTTCAATTCTGAATGGAGCGGGGGGGGGGAGCGGTGTACACCAGAGTTGGGTGATTGTCTCCTACAGTATAGTTGTGTTCCTACTAATGCAGAATTGCAATGAGCAGCTCCATTTCCTTGGCTGGTGATTTCGGTTCCCTCCCACCCTTCTCTCCCCATGGAAGCTGCTGCTGCTGCTGCTGGTAGACTGCTGCTAGACCTACAGTTTTGTTTTTTTCCCCCTCTCCAGATCTCTGCCCCCTCCTTTTCTCCCCCCTCCTCTCCCTGTTTTCTTTCCTCTGTTAGATCAGCCCAAATAAGGAGGAGGCTTGCTAATCCTAAAACATTCCAGGTCCTGAGGCCTGGGCAAATACTTGGCTGTTGTGGCTCGCTAGGAGAGAGATCTTTTTCTTTTTGTCCCACCCTCCCTCCCTCTCTCATCCCCCCCCCACTCCTGTCTTTAATGCTGACCTCCGGTTTAATGCAGATTCTCTCTCTCTTCTGACTGACACGTGAAGTCTCTGGATCAGACTCAGGCTGCATCATCCAGCTCCAGCATAGCAGTGCTCATGTTGGGGAGGTAAACCCTCCTCGAGGTCCAAGTCACTAAATGGACTTGACTCTCAGTTGATGATCTGCTTTTCATATTGTGGTTTTTAATGTACTGTGAAGGCCATTGATAGACCAAGGAAGGATTTTTCGAAGATTTTAGATGTTTTATATATTGGTATTCAACCAGTCAATATTAAACCATGCAGTGTAGAGTGTCAGTCTGAGACTCTCGGGAGTGTGACGAGGCTGTAGCAGTGCTGGCAGATGCTGGAGGTGGAGTTTGTTCCAGGAGGTTCCTTCTTTCTCAGACACCAACCGAGCCTGATCTGATGCTGACTGCTGCCTTTTCTCTGTCCCTCTCTCTCAGAACTCGTCCGGATGGTGATGAGTGGTTGAAGATTTCACAAACACACAATCAGTTTAATTTTATTCCAAAATGTTTTTTCTATTATATATGTCTGTCTCTCATTCCCATGTCAACCAACCAACCAACCACCCCCCCCCCCTCCCCTCCAAGACCTGCGTTTCATTGTTTTGTCATTTTTTAATTTTATTTCAGAAGTGCCTTTTCTGTGTCTCGAGTTGAAAAGCCCCTTTTCATTTCACTTCAAAATATCATCCAACCACAGAGGCGCATGCTATCATGCCAAGCTTGTGGACAGAATCGGCAATAACATTCCCTTGTTTATTCCATACATACATTCCCTCCCTGTCACTCAACCCGTGTCAATCTCGTTGCCCAATAGCTGTGTTTTTATACAGAGGAGATGCATGTTCATTGGCTGAGACCAACTGTAATGTCGATTTTACCAGGCCAACCAATCATGAAATGGTAGATTCTGTACTGTCTCATGTATATGTTGTATCAAACTGTATTAAATAAAAATCCCCAATTTCTGAAAAGCAATATTTGTATGGTTTTTTTTCTCCACCTCATCAGAAGCAATAACACAATATGTGGAGATGATGCAAGGCACGGTTTCCAGAGACCAGTCCAGTAATAGAGAGGTAGCATGTATTGTTAGTTATGTTGTCGTGCTTTATATTTTGACACATTGAGAAAGTGATATTCAAATAGTTTTTTTTTAATCTATTATATACTGTATATTGAGGGCATACATTGCTTTGTCATGAAAAATGCAAAGGAGTTCATTTGTTTATTCTCTTGCCACAAAGTTGTATATTATTGATATTTATATTGTCTATAAGTTATAGGATATTGCTTGACTGCTATCATGGCTTCTGTAACTGTAACTTCTGCAATCTGCAAACCATCCCTTGTACAAGTAAAAATGGCAGTAGTCCTATATGGTATAGGTATGAATCCAATCGTAGTGGCCCTGTACGGCTCTGTGAGAAAGGTATTTCCAGTACTTACTGAACAGTAGCCCTTTTATGGGACTGCAGGTCTATCTCCAAACAGTGCACCGAGGCAGACAATAGCCCCTGTATGGTAAGCGGTGACATTTTTCCACAACATCGGAGATGTTTCTGGTCCCAGTAGCTTGTAGGGCATCAGTTAGCACTTGGTCCTGTTAGTGGAAAGTATTGACTGTTTAGTTGACATAGCATGGCATCCATAGTGGGGAGTGTAGGACCCAGTAAGGAAACCTGACATGGGCTGCCCTCCTGTGGTGCTTATAAACAGTTATTTTAGTGTGCCGTTCAGTAATATTGTCAGGTAGTGAAATATCTTTCCCTTTGCCTGTTCATTGATGTTAGGGGCTGATTGTTTAGAAATTAGAGTCTTAATACTAAGCATAAGAACTTTGAGGATTTCACTCAATTTGAAGACATCGTCAAAACAGTGTTATCTACAGTCACAAGAACGGTGTCAAAACGTATTCATGTTTGGAACGGAGTCAAGTCATGAATACAAAAAAGGACTAAAGCCTACTCATCGTTTCATCTTCATTTATTTGTTTTCCAACATTTTTGTAAGTAAAACCTTAGCATTGTTTGTTTTTGTCATTCATTACGAACTGCAGAGTAACTGTAACACTAATTCTGCAACGGTTTGACTGAGGAAAGGTTCATTTCTACAACATAATTAATGCAACCATTGCTATCGTTAGCAATCATGAAAAAAAAAAAACTGGAACAGAAACTGAACAGACACTTATTTCATATCACGAAATCCACACAACGTAATAACACAGAGACCACAGCAGTCCGTCCATGGTCACAACTGTGGTGAGGTTTCTAACACTGGCTATCTGGACACACGTTTCATCATCTGAGAATATTGTACAACACTGTCGGAGTGTATTTGTGTGATGTGCTGTGTGCATGTGATTATTATGTACTTTTGTATGAGAACAATAAGCATCATAATTCCTCAGCCTTTGTAACCAATGGTAAAACGAATGGCACTGGGCAGGTTGAACTGAAGGACCTCTCTGGGTTACAGATCTTCATGGCATGCATTCACACACATGCGCACAGTCACGTCTCAAACTTCACACTGATTGACAGTTCATGTTGACCTACGAGGATCACACACATGACAATATGAGGCGAGGGGATAGAGGGTACAAAGGTAATAAAATACTGCAATAATGCAAACATAGTAATATCAAAGAAACAAGGTGGAAAACCTGACAGTCAAAAAATATAAAAATAGATAGGATACATAGTGAAGATATTGTTACAGATATTAAGGACAGAATTCTCCTCGCTGTAAGCAGAACTCGGTTTGAGATCCCTTGCCTTTTACAGTTTAAACATAAGTTTCATGTGAGTTAGACATCTCACTGGAAACAAACGAAACACAAACCAACTATAGAAATCAGTGGATTTCCCAAGTATCCACTTCTGCCTTCTAATTCATAGAGAGAAGTTGAGATAAACATGATTTTTAAAAAAATATTAAAAAAAAAAAAAAAAAAAAAAGAGAGAAAAAAAAAGAAAAAAGATTTGGTTTATCAATGGACAGAGAATTGTGACAAAAAGTTGTATCATCACTGAAGTGCCAATAGAGTTCCTCTTAACCGGACCTCATATTGAGTCATTTCTTTAGAGTGTTAGTACAATCTTCACAACGGCACTCACTGATGATGGCCATATGTGACTTCATATGAGGTCTCCGTGGACACAAATCATATTTATTGCACAGTTACTGCTAGGCTGATGATTACAAAAATGTTCATAAGTGCTTCAGATCTGGATGATAAAATGGATCTCCTTTGAGGAGGATTGGTAAAAAGTCAAAGTAAAAAAAGGTCCTTTCAGGACACTGTGACCTAGTCCTTGAGGGTCAGCGAGGTTGCTTGGAGTCTGTGGCTCCTTATCATCAATACTTTCAAGTGGTTTCTATGCTCTCACTCCGTCATTCAGAGCAGAATTGTACCTGTTCAAATTTGAGTGAAACACAATTTGCAACAGCATTGTAACAGACAATCCAGTTTACAGTACGTACGCCTTCTAGGTTAAACTGCAGTGGGGAGCAAAGAGAGACCGGGGGTATCAAAATGATGACGTATCATTTAAAAGGTGATTCCATACGTTGCAGAGTTTTCATGGTCCTCACACACAATTTCAGTGGGGTAAACGTATAGCTTTGGACACATCTGACTAATTGGCCAACCTCAAAGCTCCCACATACAGAGTAACAGGCCTCCGATCCAAATTAGGTAACGTGCCCAATTGACCGTTCCACATTTGGAAAGTACAACCAAGGAAAAAAAAGAAAAATAAGACTGCTTAGGGTCAATTGAGTTAATGCTTCATGTCTCCAAATATGACCAAGGGGAAACATATTTTCAAAGTGCAATTATTTTCTCTATAGATTCTAAGTACCTATAAGAGGTACCCTGGGACAAGGAGTACCTCTAAGGACATTGTTGGACATGTGACTTCGCAAGCTGTAGTCAATGGATGAAGGAAATAAAAAGCACCACTGTTTAAAGGACTGAAAAGACAAGATGAGTCTTTGACTTCTCTCTTCATATCCTTGGGTGGCGTATTAACATGAACGTAATCTCTTGGTTTTATCCTTAGTTTCCGACGTAAAGGAGACAGCAGATGTTTCAGTCACATGGCATGAGGAAAGGTGACTTTTTGTTGGGAAACCGATGAAGTTCTTCATTGGCATTTTCTTGTTGGGAGTCAATTTGAGGGGATTTTCATTAAATATTCATTCCTGTTGGGAAACATTTGACTAATGTGAAATACATTTTTCTTTCTTTTCACGTCAATCGTCCAGTCCAAATGTTTATCATGGTTCAAAAGTTTGTTGTATTCCCTCGGTTTTTGACTTCGTTTTCGATGACACAGGCAGGATTCATAGGTACAAAGTGGTCAATGTCATTCAGTTTGCCAGGACCCTTTCTTTCTCTCTTTTCTTCCCTCCCTCCATGCCCTCTCTCCCCCTCTTTCTTGCTCTTCACTGCGGGGGGGGAACGGGGGCTGAGGATTGGAGTGTATCCCCAGGCAGAGGGGCGCTGGGCTCTGGGTTGAAGAAAACAAAGAGGAAGGTGACACACTTTCACAAACACATATAAACTTGCTGCATAAGCATATTCGAAAAAATGGCAAAATATGCTTATTTATGTACTTACAGTATACATTCCACTGTAAATTAATTTATTATGTGCTCTAGTTTGTAGTATAAAATAAAATGTATTCACCATGGAGTGCTGGAGTGGGGTTGGTGCTGGGGTGGACTGTGGGGGCTTGGCTTGGGGGTCCAGGGGGTGAGGTGTGGGGGCCTGGGGGCGGCTGGGGCTCAGTGGGCTGGGCAGGGGAGGGTCCGCTCATGGGGGTAGTCAGGGAGGCGGGGGGCGCAGGGCTGGGGGCTGGCTGTGGTGCAGGGGTGCTCGGGGCTGGCTGGGTAGCTGCCGGGCCCTGGGGTGGGGGCGCTGCGGTGGCAGGGTTGGGTTGAGGGCCCCCGGTCTGGCTGTGCTGCTGGTGCTGGATCTGTTGGAAGTGCTGCTGGCGCGCCCTCATCTCTGCATACTTCAGCTGCTCCATGTGGAAGGACTGACGGTCGGCCAGCAGCTGCTGCCTCTGGTACTCCAACTGCGCGCGCGCACACACACACACACACACACACACACACACACACACACACACACACACACACACACACACACACACACACACACACACACACAGGTAAGGACAATGTGCTCAGTCATCTAACAAGTCTGTCTTCCATAATCAACTACAGTCACTCCTTCACTCACAGCCTCCCTCTCTCGGTCCATGATGGTCTCCAGTTCTTCAAAGTGTCTTAGTTTGATCTCCAGCTTCTTCATCTGAGTCTCCACCAGCAGAGCCACAAGGGACTTGATCTTCCTCTCCTCCACAGCAGCCAGGTGCTATGGAGAGGGAGGGAGGGAGGGAGGGAGAGAGAGAGAGAGAGAGAGAGAGAGAGAGAGAGAGAGAGAGAGAGAGAGAGAGAGAGAGAAGGGAAATAGAGGTTATTCATAGTGGTTAAAACATGCATCATTGTCTACCTCCAACAGCCTCCCCTGCCATATACCCACCACCTATAAAAGGTCTCCCTCCCGAGAGACAGAAAGAGGCTTAAACCCCAAAATACCCTTCCTGGTAAAACAAATGTTAAATATATAGAAAAGGAGAGAACAATTCTCAAACAGATATCAGGCTGTTCAGAGAAGTATGAATGTGAGAGGGGGACAGAGAAAGGCAATCAGCAGTACGTGAAACAGTACAGGCTCCCGAAGCCATAAAGCCCCTAACATGTTTTACCTCAGGCAAAGGGCACGGTAGAAGTGTTTTACAGAACTGTCGTTTAGAAGCATCACTGAAGAGGGGCAAGGCCTGTTACCATGGTGACGGTGTGAGGATTACCTTGGCTTTGACGGCAGCAGCAGCCAGGGCAGAGGCAGCAGCGGTGGACAGGTTCCCCTCTCCCACATCTCGCTCCACCTTCGCTTTCCTCTCTCCCTCGCTCTCTCCTTCCCTCTGTCCCTCCTCTGACCCCTCCTTCCCTTCCTTCTCCTTCTCTCCGTCACCTGGTGAGGAGAGGTAAACCCGGTTTCACAATCATGTCATAAAGTTAGAGAGAGAGAGAGATAATTAGAGAGAAATAATTGGTGCCTTTTGTTTTAAGGAATGTTTTTGTTTTTGCTCATGGTGTTTTTTCCCTTAATCTTTTCTGTCACGCCATAATGAAATGAACAAAAAATAGATAGTCAAATAGAAGACAAAGCATCAGTGTGTGCCTTTAAGAAAAAACTATTAACTCTCCATTGCGTCCTATTAAGATATCCATTCATATCCAGTCAGATCTAGTGACAGACATCAACATTACCCATCTCTGAGTCCGTCTTCTCAGCCTCCCTGTCTCCTTCTGCCTCTCTCCCTCTCTCCTCCTCCTTCTTCCCATTCTCTCCTTGTTGCTTCTCCTCTTCCTCCATGGTTCCCTCTTTGCTGTCCTGCTGCTGGCACCATGGTAGTAAGAACATGACAATTTGCAAATAGTCTTATTTATTCAACGGTCTTATTTATTCAATAGTCTTATTTATTTATTGATGGGGTTTTTTTGTACCTGTAATAATGCTGACTAATAAACTAAAATACTAAAAACACTAAATACTAAAAACTAAAACTAAAAACAGAGTTCAAACAGCACATGAGCATGATCCAGTATCATCCCAGCAAACACAATGCTCTCATATTGACAACACTAACAGAAACCTTACCTTAGGCTTCTCCTCGCTGGATTGGCTGTCACTTTTGCTCTCGTCACTGTTTTCTTCTAGAGGGCAAGAGAAGATACAAGTCACAACCCATTTTTCTCTCTCTATCTTTCTCTCTGTCTCATCCTTTTGTTTCTCCACCTGTCTCTCTACCTTTCCACCCCCACCCCCCACCCCCCACCCCTCCACTACACACGGCAGCACAAGATAGCAACTTACACGCGACCATGTGAGATAAAAAACATGCAGGGGAAAATATTTAGAGGTATTTTTGATACAGAAATAGGCACGAAACTTAAAGCCTTCAAGATGTTCGTTCTGTGCAGAGAGTAATTTTCAATGCATCAGGAGTCATGATAATTAGGTTTTTTTTTCTTAATGTTGGTTTGAAAAAAAATGTTTGAATTTTCTCATCCACCAGACTCCTTGGCTGATAGACCAAAAAGTTAATTTCATGCTCTGCCCCTCTGTGTCATACCAGGTTTCTCTCCCTCCTCCAGGCCGGTGCCTGCGATGCCGCTGCCCTCCAGGCCGTAGAGAGGGTCCTGCCTGCCGCTTGCCCTTGCTGCCTCCTCCACCCGGCGGACATGGGCCTCCACCAGCGCTGCTGGAACCTCCTCCTTCATACGAGAAAACTCCTCTGTAGGGAAAGAGAGGGATGGAAATACAGGATATTCATGGTGCTTCAAAACTCCCATGTAGTAAATGTGATAGCATGTGGATGCTGCTAAAACAACTGTTATTGAGTCATATTTTTTGTATGACTGCACACATAATTACTATCGGTAGTAAAAGAGAAGACATACCCCCCCTCGGTATACCCAATATACCCACCACCTCTAAAAGGTCTCACTCCCAAGGGAGAGAAATACGCTTAAACCTCAAAAGACACTTCCTGGTAAAATGAATACGAAATAAAGAGAAAGATGAATTCTCAAAGAGATATCCGGCCCTAGTTGGCCTCCTCAACTCTGTGGTGGACAGGTTAGGGGTAGGTAGTTGACTTCTCACCCAGGGCAGACTTGGCAGCAGCGGAGGCCACGCGCGGGTCGACCACGGAGGCCAGGAAGGCCACGGTGCTCATGACGGGGTTGCCCGCCTGGCTGAAGGGTACAGGCTGGTAGGCCAGCGGGCCCAGGGACGAGGAGGTGTCCTCCAGGTAGGGGTCCTCTATAGGCAGACGCAGGAAGTGAAGGATGCACTCGTCCTGGGTACGAGAGCCCACGTGCTCTGACACCTTGTTCCAGTCGTCCTTGTACATCTCCAGACCCTGAGGACGGGGAGGTGGATTGGGAGGTTGGGTGACATTACATTTTGTTATTATGTCCAATGTTTCCAAAATTAGAAATTAGAATTAATTTTCTGACATAAATGCTGTTGTGAGTTGGGTTTTTTTTTTGTGTGGTATTATTTTGGCAATAAAAAGGTTTTCTGCTTTGAAGTATGTTATTGATCTGAGAATGAATGAGGATTGGTTTGGGTATGGTGTGTTACCTCTAACAGCAGTAGTGTCTCCTGTTCTGTCCACTCTCGCATGGAGCTGGCTGCACTCTTACTCTGTGGACGTAAGGAGGAACGACATCACTTCAGCACACCTAACTACTTTGAAATAGTTGCTATTAAATATAATCATCATCATCGTTATCATCATCACCACACCCGTGCCATGCCTATGGTGACCCATACCTTGGCAGGCCCAGTCTTCTTGTTGTACATATCGGTCCGCAGGCCAAAGTTCTGCAGGTCGGCTGGCTTCTCTTTCACTTTGTCCGGGAACGACAACATCTGCTGCGGAGCTGGGGTCTGGGGTTGGACAGAGGGAGAGGGAGAGTTATTGTAAACAGAGAGATACATTTGTAATAAAGTGTGTGTGTGTTTGTGTGTGTGTGTGTGTGGGGGGGGGGGGTGTGTGTGTGTGTGTGTGTGTGTGTGTGTACCTGGGAGGCCTTGGGCTGTAGGGGCACCAGGCTGGAGGGGGTGTCTGCCAGGACATGGAAGTGGGAGGTGGGTGGGGGTCCCATGGGGGTGGGCCGGCTCTCAGAGTCCACCTGGTAGTTGATCAGTCCCCACTGCTCCAGGAACGCATGGACCCTGGGGAGGAGAAGAGGAGGAGGAGAAGAAGAGGAGGATGACAGATAAAGCTGTGATGAAAGGTTAACACATCATGTAGAATGGAAAGAAGAGAGTCAACAAGGCTAGAAAAGTAGCACCCAGCAATAATGTTTGCAAGAGTTTTGCTAAACTGAGAAACAACAGTGCTACAACCTAATGCTTCCTAGTGGTTGTCAGCCCTAGTACCCACTAGTACCCACTAGTACCCACTGTCCTCATACTCCAAATGTTCTAGGACAACCTCTGATTTGATTTCACTGTTGAAAATGAAAATGTCCCAAAGTGCATGCGATCCTCCTGACCTCATGATGGCGCACACGTCCCCCGCCAGGTTCCTGCGACAGGCCGTAGAGGTGAGGTACTCCTGAGGGTTCAGCCTGTAGGTGTCAATCATGAAGTTCCTGTAGGCCAGGTAACTGTGAGAAGAGAGAGAGAGAGAGAGAGAGAGAGAGAGAGAGAGAGAGAAAGAGAGAGAGTGATAGAGGATTAAGGAGATAGAGTCTCCACTGGTAACTGTTTTCAATTAATACACATAGTTTTGTCTCCAAAGTCACTCTCCAAGTCAGACTTCAGGTGTGGAAGCTGTCTGTGTATGTGTATGTATGTCCACAGATGTGTGTTTATGTGTGTTGTTACATACATCCTGTAATAACATGATAATACATGTGTGTACTTACATCTCAGGGGTTTTGGATTTGTTCTTTCCATTGAAGAACTCTGGGAGGGCTCTGCGCTCGATAGCATGAACACTGAGACAAAAAAACAACAGGGTTACGACCCTTTAACAACAATGACTCGACAGTGCACTGTCAATATGGATGATTTTTGGGAGAAACCATTGTGATGGGGAGGTGGGGGTGGTGATGGTGTACCTGTTGTAGTCGAACCAGGCAGCATAACTTGGGATGATGATGTGGTGGGTCTGCTCTGTCACGTTGTCTTCGTGGAGGTCGGACCCTTTCACCGGCTCACCCTTCACACTCGGAGAGCCCTCCTCCTCCTCCTGAACATGTACACGTACACGTACACACACACATACACACACACACACACACACACACACACACACACACACACACACACACACACACACAGAGAGAAAGAGAGAGAGAGAGAGAGAGTCAAATCTTTTAGCTCTCCTGCGACCTACATTTTTTTTACAACCCGTGTCCTCTTTCAACTCACCTTTCCTGCAGTTTCCATGGATTCATCCTCTTGCTCATCTGTTAAAATGGTGGATGTAGGAAGATGGATAGAAAGAGAGAAAATACATCAGAGGGGGGAAAGAAACAAACACAAAAAACAAACACCCCCCCCTCCTAGAGTAAACATAATGAGAGGGGGACAGAAAAGAATAGGAGTCAGCTAAAGTGAGAGCAGCATACCATGCAGTCTGGGACTGTTGTAAGTTTGTAAGGTACACACTGAGCATGGATCATGTCTATGGACTAGGTAGCACAGGGAACTAACTCACCCAGGTCTGTCATGGTTCCTCCCTTCACTGGGGTCGACTCAGAGTCTTTCTTAGTGTTGACTACAGAGAGAGAGAGAGAGAGAAATATATATTTTCAGTCAAATGCTGGCCATCAGTCACAGCTATGACACATGTTTCATCAACATTGTCGAGGTTGGGGTTGGGCTAAGTCTCAATCAAAATTGTGTATTGTGTGTGTTCTTATGTGTGCTTGGGAAGGAGTGTTTGAATGCTCACAAACCAGGGGAGGCTGGTAGAGGCAGAAATCGGAGGACGGGCTCATTGTAATGCATGGAATGGAATGAAGAATGGTATGAAACATATATGGTAGTTATGTGTGTGTTCTGCTTACTGTGTGTGTGTTGTTTACCTGTCTTAGGTAGGTTGACCTCCTCCACGGCTGGTACAGGTGAGGGTTCATCCAGCTCTTTAGTCAGATCCTCCTGCTCCTCTTCCCTCTGGCCCCGCTTAGACTTAGTGTACGGGGTAGTGGGCCTGCCCCAACACACACACACACACACACACACACACACACACACACACACACACACACACACACACACACACACACACACGCACCCACATGCGCGCGCACACACACACACACACACACACACACACACACACACACACACACACACACACACACACACACACAATGTTAGTCATCATGCTGGTGTATATACAGTAGTGATGCCAAATGTAGGGTTAAACAGTCAGGTCAAACACACCCTTTCTTGGTGTTCTTCTTCTTGCTCTCCTGGGGTGGGGGCGTTGGCGAGGGGGAGGGCGAGCGCTTCCTCTTCTTGGCGCTGCCAGGCTTCTTGTCCCGGCGCTCATCTGGGGTGGTCACCTCGTCTGTCAGGGTCTTGGCAGAGATCCTCTTCCTCTTGGGCCCCCCCTCCCCCACCTCATAGTCCTCCTCATTCATCCACTCGTTATACTGGTCCAAGTCTAAAATCCACTTGGCATGCACCTGTGGACACACAGGAGCACATTGTTAATGCCAATGCGTCAGAGTGACTGGAGGAGGGCACAAGTTAATAAATAAGAGAGGGAGAGTTATAGGACAGGGAGGAAGAGAGAGAGATCGGGAACAGATAAGGAGGGCCTTGTGTACACACCTTCCTGGGTTTCTCTGGGCTGGGCGGGTCTTCCACAGCAGCCTCCACCTCACTGGCTGAGATCCAGGTGTCATAGCTGAGCAGTGAAGGAAAGTAAGGTTAAAGGCAAAACCAGCTTTTTTTCCTAAATGACGAAACAGCACTGAAAGAGCAGGTCTGTGAGTGTTTGTGTGAAGAGAGGTAGAGATGGGTGTGAGAGAAGACTAGTGTATGTGTACATCACATTGTGTGATACATCTTTACGTGACAGTTGAACTTTTGACAGTTGAACTTCACCAGTCAGCCATTTTGTGCTGTGGCTTTTTAGAGCAGCAACTAAACCTATTCGGGGGGATAGTTTCATGCCCCTTTTTCTCTGTCTGAAAGGCAAGCCGCAGCTGAAGCGGCAAGGTGAGCGGGACATAGGTCCAACTGCTGTGCGACTGATTGTTGAACTGTCAATCCATCGGATGTCAACAAGTGTAGCATTATCCTGCTACAAAGTGTTTGGCATTTTAAATAAATATTTTGACAATCTGGAGAAAGATTGGGATGTCTTATTTTAAAATACGGTAGGGGAATGTGAGCGGATTAATCTCAAAATGTCATGATTTGAACTCGTTGGCTGGCAAGTTAACCAACTTTGTGAAAGGGTACAGACGCTTCAGAAGCAGCACTTTTTCCTCTGTCTGAAAGGTTACGCTTGGAATGATCAATACAGTTATCGAAGCGCAATTGAAGCTGTTTTTCTGTCTTAAAAGGGTATCAGTGTTGTCTGTGTCAGTGTTTACTGTGTAAGTGCTGTCTGTGTAAGGTCCCTGTGTAAGTGTTGTCTGTGTAAGGTCCCTGTGTAAGTGTTGTCTGTGTTAGGTCCCTGTGTAAGTGTTGTCTGTGTTAGGTCCCTGTGTTAGTGTTGACTGTGTCAGTGTTGACTGTGTTAGTGTTGACTGTGTTAGGTCTGAGTGTTGGTGTTGACTGTGTTGGTGTTGACTGTGTCAGTGTTGACTGTGTAAGGTCTGAGTGTTGGGGTTGACTGTGTTCAGTCTGAGTGTTGGTGTTGACAGTGTTAGTGTTGACTGTGTTAGGTCTGAGTGTTGGGGTTGACTGTGTTAGGTCTGAGTGTTGGGGTTGACTGTGTTAGGTCTGAGTGTTGGTGTTGACTGTGTTAGTGTTGACTGTGTTCAGTCTGAGTGTTGGGGTTGACAGTGTTGGTGTTGACCGTGTTAGGTCTGAGTCTTGGTGTTGACAGTGTCGGTGTTGACTGTGTTCAGTCTGAGTGTCAGTGTTGACCGTGTTAGGTCTGAGTGTTGGTGTTGACCGTGTTAGGTCTGAGTGTTGGTGTTGACTGTGTTGGTGTTGACTGTGTTAGGTCTGAGTGTTGGTGTTGACAGTGTTAGGTTCTGGTTCTTACCTGTCAGGGTAGTAGCCCCAGTGTAGCAGCACCTGCTTGTCTCTCTTCATCACCGGGCGCACCCACTCCTCTGAACAACGGGAGAAGAGGGTATTATTAGAAGCAATAGCAGCTAAACCAGTTTACCTCTCAATTATCAATCAAACACAATACACTCTGTCTGGACACAATGCTAACGTTAGCCTCACCCTCCTCCAGACTGGTTGGTATGGGCACCACCACATGGGAGCTGGAGGCCTTGTCTTCAGTCACTGAGCCCTGCAATGTCAAAGCACATCGACACTGATCAGTATAACAATTCCACTTATTAACACTTTATTCTCGCTTAACACCACTAACACCCCATCCTTAAGTAGCCAACCCAACACAGTGACAGTCAACACACAGTTCAGTGTGTCAACACATAGTCCAGTGCATTGATGCCACAGAACTGTTCATAGGGAGACAAGTGTACCTGGTGTCTTTTAATGATGTCCTTCAGTTTGCCCAGCAGCTTCGGCTCAATGTCTGAACTCAGGTAGATCACAGGCCGACTCAGACAGTTGTTCTGCCGTGGAGAAAACAAGAGACAGAGGAGAGGAAATGTAAGACAGGGACACAGACAGAACAAGTAGAGAATGAGGGGCAGAGTGGTGTTGAGAGGGGACAAGGAAGAGGGAGGGAGACATGAACATTTAAAGTCTGTCTTTTTCTTAAGAAAAGGGACTTAACCCATGTTTATGTTTCGAAATCGAATAATACACATTTATGCAGGAAGCCAACAACTGTAATTGAAGTGAAAAAGAGAAGAGAGGTTTGGCAGACTGACCTGTACCAGTGATTTCTCGATAGTCATGAACATCTCCACATTGCGGTCCATACGAGAAGGATTCTGGAAGTCAAACCTGCGCCTGCCAAGAAGTCAGACTGGAGTTACAAATTTCACAGCACCTAACCTCACGTTTCAGGACTGATACAATCATACTGTACATTGTCCCTTCTTCCACAATCTTAGTATATACAGTATATTTGATAGAACATGTTCTAGCTAATCAAACAAACTCCTATATGACAACATGCTAGAATGAAACTCTTACCAGCCCTGGTCACTTTTGAATTTGTAAGCTGCAGCCAGAATGTGACAGAGAGCCCCTCCAGATTTAAAATCCAGGAAACTCTTCATCTGGAGACAGAGAGAGGGAGAGAGGGATAGAGAGGGGGGGGGGGGGTAGAGAGAGAGTTTAGGGGAAAATCTAATCCAATAGACATGTACAGTCATCTCGGATCCCAGAATTTCATCTCTTGATTGAGATTCTGGGGGCACAGGAAGTAAAAAGTGCTGTGTGTGTGTGTGTGTGTGTGTGTGTGTGTGTGTGTGTGTGTGTGTGTGTGTGTGTGTGTGTGTGTGTGTGTGTGTCATACCGGCAGCTTGGTGAGGGGTGGGTTGCTGACATGCCGCCCAAACACCTCCTCCTGGAACTGCAGCAGCTGGACAACCAGGCTGGAGAGGGACTTATTGGTGGGAGGCTCCGCCTGGATGTACTGAAGGACAGGGAGAGAAGGGGAAGACATTGAACACAGTAATACAGCACACACAGTAGAGGAAGATGGGTGGGTCAGCTCCATGAACATAAAGTGGAGGCAGGTGACAGGGGTGGGTAAAGAGCTAACATTGAACTTCAAAAAGGCATGAAAAACCAGGCTATATTAGAACTAATAAAGAGATGAGTGTTTTTCCAAAGTAACATTATTAGTAGAATTATTATTATTGTTATTATTATTATTAGTAGTAGTAGTAGTAGTAGTAGTAGTAGTAACATTAATAATAACACTAATAATTATTATTATTGTTACCAATAATAATAATAAGAACAATAATAATAATAATAATAATAATAATAATAATAATAATAATAATAATAATAATATAAACAGTATTACACTATCGAGTGCCTGGCTTTTTCAACTTTGATGCTGAGTTTGAATAAAGGTGCTAACCAGAGGTCGTTTGATGGTCAAAACAACAAGGTTCTCCTTAAACAATCTAGTTAAACGACTGAATCCGTCCTCATTTGAATAGTAGGTATGGATTTGCTGTCTGTCTGGTAGTGTCTATGGTGTGGGGACGACCTGAGACAAAAGACTGGAAATTTGGCAATGAAGAAGCATATTCTGCATGAACATATGGGAGGGGGTAGAAGGGGGCGGAACATGAAAACCCAAAGCGTATATTATTACCATAAAGGACATAGTGTGCAATGAAAGAGCAGACAGTAAAAACGCGCCGGTAAAACATCTGGATTTGTGCACTTGCGCTGCTGCATATGGCTTTGCGCTCGCCAGCGTATGCATCTGCAATCCTTGAATTACCGTTAGCTCGCCTGTTTTTCACCCCTTTGACAAAAACCCCACACCAGGCCATTCATTACCGCTACAATATACAGGGTGAAAATATGGACTGAGGAAATATATATTATCAATAATTAACGACCCTGTCTCTTTCCAAAACGTTTCCTCAGCATCCTTTTGTTTCCGGCTCATGAATGTGTGGATTAAACAGCTGGACTATCCTGCAACCCATCTCACACCCTCCCTCTCCTTTCTCTCTTTGCTCACTCCTTCTGCTGTAAAGATTGTCCTCCAAATGTAGTACAAATATAAATGGGTTTATTAGTTACATTGATGAAAAGCAAGCAGTACCTTTTTATAATTCTTGCCCAACCACACGCGGACATTGTCGAACTGCGAGACTGTATCAGACGCTTCGAAATATTTTACATTCGGGCCGCCGTCTTTCTTCCGCACCGCCATCTTTGTCTGCAGACAAAATTGTCGACTTCTACCGCCGCCTGGTGGTGGCAAGGCTATTTTACAACCGAGGTTTATTGTAATTAAAGTAAATGGACAGCAGGGAGCGCAGTTGTATAAGAATAGTATGCACATTGTAATGTTGTTTAAACAAATGTCCGCTAGATGGCGCAATGTGAGAGCGTGTTATGTTGACATCGAGAAATAATTACTAGCACAAGTGTTTTAAAAAAACAAAACATAACTGCATTGGACAAGCACCAATGTTACATAACTCAATAATGGCAGCACTGACCATATTCTGTTCATTATGTTGATGATTTAATCTCCTCAAAGCAATTTTGATATAAATCATTAGCCTAGATAACAACTGATGGTATCTCAGTTTATGTAATAAATACATCAAGTATTATTAGACAGTAGTCAGTCAGAGCCATATTACAGACATTGCCCTAGCATCATGAGAAAAGCAATATTTAGAGCTGTCAGCCATTATCTTATTCTTATGATGTTGTGGAAAACCGATGCATCCCACAGAGGGCCAAAGCTAGACACACGTCTCGTCAATGTTACTATGCCAAAGACTACTATCATCCCCCTGACCTTTCACTGCTATCCTCTAACTCCACCAGTCTCATTAGCACCGGAATAGAAGTGTGTGTGTGTGTGTGTGTGTG
>NC_139658.1:19653484-19683484 GCF_951799395.1 Argentina silus | reverse complement strand
CAATTAGTATGTTACATTCAATTACACACAAACATGGACATTAAAAAATAAAAAAAATAAAAAGATTCTCAGGCCATGTCTTGGCTCTACTGTAGCAGCAAGAATTTGAACATGTGAGACAGTCTGTGCAGAGCAGAAGATGAATGTTCTCTTAACACTGTAAATAACAAACTGGTTTACCCTTTGAAGAAAATAACTCATTATACTAATAAGCTGCATGATCTAGAGCTCTATTTATGTAACTGTGGGGTAGACAGACACATACAGCTTCAAATGCTTGTTATAAATGAGTGTGACTGTGAACAATAACAAAGGAGGTGCCATCATTGCAGCAGTGGAGGACTTAAACAGGGGATGTCTGGTCTCATTAGTATGACATGATGAGGCTCTGTCATTCGATGGAGCTCTTTACAGGATATTCTAATGCAAACCTCATCATTGATATCCTGTGTGTTAGGGGACTATGACGCCCCCTCCTCCCCTTGGAGTCAGAGGCCGTGTTGGGTAAAGCTAACAAGAACATGATACGTATCTTCACGCGCGCGCACACGCACGCACACACGCACGCACGCACACACAGACACACACACACACACACAGACACACAGACATACAAACACAGACACACAGACACACAAACTGCATACTGGATGATGTTCGCGGTGTTGGGTGTATTATCAGCTCCGATCAATACTGTATATTCATGACTTTTTTCGCTTGGTGTCTTCGGCCGTATTGGAAATCCATCTCAGAGCGAAGGAGTGAGGCGGGGGGGCCGCAGCTAACCTCGCAGACTTCGATTTACAGTCTGCATTCTGAGACCATTTTACTCAATTCCACACTGGTGGCCGAAATGGTCAGCATGTGTCAATGTAACACCAGATAGGGAAAGTTCAATTAATCACTAGGAGTGTGTTTGCGTATGTGTGTGTGTGTGTGGAGATAGGTAGTGTGAATCATGTAGGCCTATGCATACACATGAAAACACACACTGATGCATGTGCATCGGAAGTAAACATATACATACATACATATATCTATTATTAAGAATACATACAATATTGGGATAGACTTAAACAAGCCTTTGTCTTGACATGATTCCTGTGCGTAACCCCATAATTACATGTTAGTTTCATGTAGGCCTACTGTACATATACCATGAGAATGACATAACACATGACAAACTAATGGGTGTGTGCGTGTTTTCTGTACATTTCTGCATACACACTTGCACGTTAGAAGCCTTGTAACTGCACTTGGTGTGGTGTACTGGAATGGTTTGGCCATAATCTAACAACTTGTATGCGTCTATTAGCTCTTTGCACTTAGCACATTGAAATCAGACCCGTTTCCTTTGCCTGCTGTATCTGTTCCTGTAAATACTGTGCGTATGGCATGGCTTAGGAAGGTGGAGGTGTGTGTTCCTGTAAATACTGTGCGTATGGCATGGCTCAGGAAGGTGGAGGTGTGTGTTCCTGTAAATACTGTGCGTATGGCATGGCTCAGGAAGGTGGACATGTGTGATTTAGTGGTGGAGCGAGAAGAGAGAAGAGATGAGGATGCCACAGAAGGTGGTGTGTTTATTTGTGTTTGTGTGAGTGCGGGTGTATGTCGAAGAAGTGTGCGTGTGTGTGTGTGTGCGTGTGTGTGTGTGTGTGTGTGCGTGTGTGTGTGCGTGCGTGTGTGTGTGCGTGCGTGTGTGTGTGTGCATGTGTGTGTGTGTGTGCTTGCGTGTGTGTGTGTGTATCTGTGTGTGTGTGTGTGTGTGTGTGTGTGTGTGTGTATCTGTGTGTGTGTGTGTGTGTGTGTGTGTGTGTGTGTGAGCTGTCAGTCGGGGTAGATGAGGAAGCCAGAGAAGGTGCTGTATTTGTTGTTGTTTCCGCCGTGAACTTTGCCTCCATCGAGCTGCACACACACCTCGTCCCCCACGTCCAGATGCAGGATGACGCTGTTCGAGGCGTAGTCATAGTTCTGATCCGCATCCTGAGCGATAGCACTGGCCCTCACCTGAGAGAGAGACACAGAGAGAGAGAGAGAGAGAGAGAGAGAGAAAGAGAGAGAGAGAGAAAGTAGCGAAATAGCAGATGATCAGGTTAGAGAAACCAGGTTAGGAAACATAATCAAATGAGCAGATACACATTGTTGCAAACCACACCTCACACTGATTTGGCAGCCATGCATTCCAAAATATATTGCTGCTAATGTAACATAGAAAGTAATTAAACCCCTAAATCCCCAAACTCCCCTGCACACCACCCCTGCCCCTACTAACCATCCGTGTCCCTGGCCCATCCTCTCATCTGAGAACTGACTCTCCTCCTGTGAATTAGCCTCAAGTCACTAATCATACGTTTAGTGCCTGTGGTTGAGCCATGGTCATCACGGTCATCTAAATGTTAATTGCAGGGGTGAGGAGGGGCCCATGGGGAATAAGGAAGGATTATAGCTCATTTGCTTTGTGTTATAACTACCCCTCCAATATGGCGTCCCCCCCCCCCCCCAACACTCATAGATCAATCAGACATTTGGAATCCCCCTGAAGACGGTATATAGCCTCAAAGGATCACACATCCATTCTCTGACTCATCCATTTGACATCCAAATGCCCTTTTTCATGGTCTTCTTTGCACCTGTGTTTTTAACTCCATTTCTCTCCCTCCGGTTTCTCCCATCTCCAACCACTCCTACTCCCACCCCCCACCCCCCACCCCCACCCCCCACCGCCTATCCCTCTTTAGATCAGACCCGTCATATTATTTCCTTCCCCGCTCTGGGGTCTTGTATAATGTCATCCGTAAAGAGGCCAATGGACATGTATCCTCCAAATAGATGAGGTGTGCATTGACCTTTGACCCCAAACCTTGAAAACACAGCCTCACTCTGCTTCTATTGATTTTCCGTACCTCTCCTGTTCCAACCTGTTGCAGAGGGGAGTTAGTGATAGACAGAGATTACCTAGATTGTTTTGGTGGGGAAGGTCAGGGAAATAGCAGTGCTTCACCACAGCTTCCATTTCTTTGTTTGTCGTCCATATAGAATAGCAATAGACTTGAATGCTTATAAACTGTTTATAAGAATACATACATACAGGTTGTAGTGTGAAATGGTTTATATACAGTAGTACTCAGTGAATATTATTGAATACTACTAGAACAAATTGTACATAATCGTTGATTTACTAATACCCTCACAGTTTATACACAGTGTATAAGGACAATTAGTTTTGAGATGCAGGTGTGATTATAAAACCCAAGCTGCAGTGTTTTGGGTTGCAGGTGTGATTATAAAACCCAAGCTGCAGTGTTTTGGGGTTGCAGGTGTGATTATAAAACCCAAGCTGCAGTGTTTTGGGGTTGCAGGTGTGATTATAAAACCCAAGCTGCAGTGTTTTGGGGTTGCAGGTGTGATTATAAAACCCAAGCTGCAGTGTTTTGGGGTTGCAGGTGTGATTATAAAACCCAAGCTGCAGTGTTTTGTAGATACATATAATTCACCCCGAATAACAAACATAATCCAACTAAATCACCTACGACTATAGACAGATGACGTCATCCATTGCATAATTCTCTATCCCTAATAACCTAAGCCGAACGTAACCATTTCAGAAGTTCGTACGTGTGCGGTTTGTATACAAATGGCCCATAATGAGCTACACTACATTCATGTTGTGCTTCTTTGCCTTTTATATCAATTATGTGTTTGTGGAGGGCCTAATAAGTAAAGCTGCTTATAATGAATAGCACCATCTCCGGGCTAAGTAACCAACTATTCAAGCATAGGATCCATTTAATCCTGGAAAATGAAACACACAAGCGCATCTATATTAATGAATGCAAATATGATACCCTCACTCCATCCTTGTCCCTCTCTCTGGGCCATGGATGTGTTCCATCATCCCCCCCCGTCACCAAGCCTCCCTCCCCTGTGATCAGTTAGACATGTCGGATGAGACTAAACTAACCATTTATCCACAACCTTGCTTCGATAATTACTTTTTTTTTTTTTTTGCCCATATCATCAATTTAGCTTATTACTTACAATAGTTTCCCATATTCTAATAAGCAATCTCTTTCCGTGTACAGCTTGTTGCACGAGCATTTGCTCTCCCAAAGACTCAAATGAATCAATACGTACCCTTTGTTTTTAATTCAACTCACATCACTCCATTAATTGTTCTGTCTCCCCCTCTAGGCCTAACACCCCTTCCATCACCCCCCCCCCCCCCCCCGCCTCCATTTGCACCCCCCTCAGTATCTCTTCATTCTGGACCCATCTATCCATCTTTTTTCGTCCTTTCCCCAGAATGAGATGCAGGTCACGCTCGTGTTTTCTCTCCCCCCGCCACGGCAGTGTTGGCGGTATCGGCGGCTAAGCGTGTCCCTGTCCAGTCTAAACCGGATTGATTCACGGCGCGCTGCTGTGGCAGGTCTCCCGGGACCCTCTCAGCCCCCGCCCCCCCCTCCCAAACTCCAGATGCGTCAGGGCAGGCTACAGGGCTACAGGGTTCGGTAATTGGTAGTCGAACAGCCATGGCAGCTACCTCCCTAATGGCTCCCACTCCTCAATAACTCCATACAATCACAATAAATGGGAGCAGCGAGTAGGCTACCGCGGTCAAATGGGCTCATGAAATAGTGGCGGGAGGTCAGGACAGGAATCCATGCTTGGCTCCATGCTGTTGCCTATAAAACCTGGACTACTATGGTTGATTTTTCCAGGTCGCCTATAATATTTGCTTTTATTATGCATCTCAAGTGGACTCATAAAGGAATTGCATTTACAAAGATGCAATTTTATATAGACCTCTTCTCTGGGAGGAATGAGTACAGACCTCTTCTCTGGGAGGAATGAGTGCCCCCTGATGAGCAGTATGATGGTTTGAGAAAAATGTGTCATAACAGAGAGGCTGACTTCCTGTAGATCTGAGCGTCTGTCTACATGAATCCCTCGACATTCTCTGAATTGTCCTATGAAGGACAGTATGAGGAGAGCCTTTTCTTTCATTGATACAGTCGGTTGAAATTCGGTTGGCATTTGGTTGTTACGGTTTGAGGTTACTGTAGACTTAGAACAGTATCCTAATTTGTATCTGCCCACACATCCCTTTCAATTATTCATCTTTAATATTCTTGTGTAGTACCTGCTAATTTCCGCTTCACAGTTGTGAAACTGTTGTGGGCTACAATAGCTACAGTACAACCCAGAGCTAGTCAGTGAACACTGTGTTTAGCTCTCAAAGCAGTTAGTCAGCTTTTATTCAAGGCGTGAGAACGCACAATGTACACAATCTTGAAATGAATGACACATGCCATCCAATGAGTGTTCTGGCCTTAGGAGAACATGTCTTTTTGAATAGTCAACATGTTAAAGGGTCATAAGAAGGGCGTTGAAGGGCGTTGACAGTGGTGGTGACGGTATTTACCCCTCCTCCCTGCATGAACCGTTAAACATGTCATTCAGTTCTCAGGGAATCAAGCCTGTAGGGGTTCTTATTATTCTTGGGCCTTCGGCTATATATCACAAGAACTGACTGGTGAAAATGTTTCTATTTCGGCAGTATCAAAGAACATGTACACTGCCACTCATAAACCACAAATGGCACCAATTGGCCTATAGGTGGCGCTGTAATAAGCAACTAAAATCTAAAGCTACCCTACCGCCCCATTTGACTTAGAGTTATGCATTTTGGTATAATGGTCCCTCTCTTCACAAGGAACAAATTTGTCTCAATGACCCATGACTTCCTCCATGATGGATTTTCCGCCATCTTGGATTCTGTGAAAAACCTTCAAATATCGTCTTCTCATGAACCGTAAGTCCGATTAGCTTGGAATTCACTTTCATATGCACATGACACTTTTCTCTATCAACGGTGATAATAACATCAAAGATCCGTCCAAAAATGACCAAAATATATGCACATCAAATTTCATATATCATATAGCCGTATTAAAACTGTTCTAAGTCCAGGTCACTTTGTTCCATTCATATGAAAGTTGCCAAGGGCATCAAGGACGTCCCCCTGAAGACCTGTAGCAACTGTGGTGTTGTTCACATTTAAGAATGTTTTTCTGGTGGGATTTAGGTGGGATTTGGGTAAACATCACCAAGTGACCAGAAGAGGGAGGCAAATACCATGCCTGTAGACATTAATCACTTTGTTCAATTAACCTCGAACATGTCACGGAAATTGCCCTAACCTATGCTGACCAGTGTCAGTTAACCACTTACTTGCCCATTTCCCTTACCAAAACCAACCAGCTCTGTGTTTCCTAGCTTATTGCTCCTTGCACCCTTTTGACCTTGATGCATTTTGATAACCTTGATGGTGACGCTTGCATTGCTGCTTGCATCTTATGGTTATATTTGCTACTGATAAGGTGGTCCGTTATTTATGGCTCTCCCAGTCTGGCTGCATAGGGGACATTACTTCACTAGGGCTCAGACAGCAGAAAATATATGCAGTCGCTGACATTTAATATGTAATGTTTATGATTAACGCACGGCTGGATGCACTTCCTATATAATCCTGAGGTTCAACAATAGGTCTATAAACACAATGAGGTAACATTTAGAAACCAAGATGGCGAAACTAATGCATGAGAATAGGAATTACAGTATAAGGTGACTGTTATTTATGTTGCTATCTTCATGCTAAACTCTTAAGTAATTGCATGGTCAGAACAGCAATGAGCAAAGAGTAATTTTTGTAAATTAATATAAATATGTCATGGTTGTTGAGTGTACAAGCTCAACAAGAATTCAAATTTCAAATATTGTATTACAGGCCACTAAATTGATTCATTAATTTGTTTACTTTTGTTTGCGGCATTTTGAAAGGACAGTGAAAAACGCCAATTCGAACAGGGGCAGTAGTCCGTTTGGACATCCAGAGCTGCGCCTCAGATTGGGCTTTCAGTAAGTATCAAAATGAAACCTTGTTTTCTTTAAGAGGATGGGAGGAGGGGGGGAGTGGTGGGAGTGAGAATGAGAGAGAAAGGCAAATCAGGATTATTGTCAACTGCAGTGGAGATTGATATCGACATGGGAGTGAATTTCTGTCTGTTGGCCAAATGCTGTTCTGACTTGAGCTGCTGCTGCTGGGTAGAGCAAGGACCCGCGGGACAACCGGCAGGATCACACTGCCTCCACTTTTCATTATGGGGGCACCATTAAATAAGAGACAGTGAGAGAGACTGAGAGAAGGAGAGAGGGAGGGAGGGAGGGAGGGAAGGAGAGAGAGAGGAGGAGGCGGCAGAGGTTGCGAGAGCTAAAAAAAAAAGGGGGAGACAGAGAGAGTGAGGAGTGGGAAGCAAAGCGAGGGAAAGGGGGACTGGGGGGTAAGAGAGGAGGTGGGAGAGATGTGAAAAGGAGGGGTTAGAGAGAGAGAGAGATTAGAATGAGAGCACAGAGGAGAGAGCAGCTGCGTGTACTTTAACAGTCTAGGCACAGGACGGGGGTGAGAGGAGCCAAACTAGAGGGGGCTTAGCCTTAGAGTGATGGGGAGGGAGCCTGCTGGAAAACAAACTGATCAAGCGAGCCTATTTCAGGGGGGTTAGGAATGAGACTGGGGAGGTGGGGGTGCATGTAGTCTGTTATTTTTTTGTTTTGCAGTGGTGCCCGGCTCCTTTGGTAATAAAACTGACAGGATTCATTCACCGTGATGTACAGACCTCTCAGAGCGGAGCGCGGCGATTGAGAGGGGTCTCTTAAACTCACCTGAGGGACCACTACGGGAAGAGAGGGAAGGGCCAAATGAAGAAAAGCAGGGCCATGGAAATGGCACATTTATAAAACTTTGTAGTACTCCCTCTCCCTCCTGTGGCCCATGTTGAGGTGTGCTCTGTTTCGATTACAGCGGTGGATGTGGAAGCCCTTTACCAGCAATGCGGATCTGCACCCTAATTGGCATGCTAAATGCTAATATGACACTCTGGTGTCAAGACGTTGATTAGAAAGTCTCTAATTGGCTCTAGGCTGAAACCTTCCAAGGCAGGAGACACGTTAATTGGATATAAAGGGGTTTCAGCTGTGGACGGGTTTACCTGCAGTGCCTGAACTACTGAATAGGTTAAGCAATGAATTAAGTAATGTGTCATGTCAATGGCTTGTCATATGGCTGCCCTACTGACAATTTCAACATCGCATTCCTTCAGTGTATATCACGCACGTGCACACGTGCACACACACACACACACACACGTGTATGGTTCTCAGCCTTATCAGCTATTTACAATATCACCTTCATTGTTTGGTTATGTGCCTGAGGAGGCACACTCAATGTATTTAGACAAGGTGCAGACTGATGGACGACGGACTATGAAATAAATGCTAGGGAATACAAATGATTCTTTTTTGGGGGGCAGTTTTTTCCGTTTTTATTGGACAGAGACAGTAGAGTAAGACAGGAAGTAAGGGTGTGTCAGCAGGGCATGGGCCGGATTAGAACCACAGCCGACATGGGCGTGTGTGTGCTCAGTAGGCCGCAGTGCTAGACCACTGGACCACCCCAGGCCACGGGAATACGAACTATTCTATCAAAGCTCTTACTTCAGTCCGCTACACTGGCACTGCTCTCTTTGACAGTATCATTAAGTGATCACACTGGCATGGTGAGTCAAAGTTGTTCTGTGGCTACCTTAAATCCACTCATTATATAATACCAAAGAAAGGTCATGAGTTAATGCCATATTTTTAGCCTTTACCGTGTATTCTTGCAAATACCATAGACATTTCTCCCATCTCCAAGGGAGATGCTCTTTGTGAAACACTCTGACATTTCCTCTCCTCTCCTGAATGAGAAAACCCTATCTTCTCCATGAACGAAGAGAGGAGTGTGTGAGGCCAAAAACAAAAAAGAAAAAGAAAGAAAGAAAAGAACAAAACACAGAATGGAAGAGAACACTCTTATTAGTCCATACTGTATAATGGTCTCAGCAATTGTTAGAGAAATGTATGAGAGCATACAGTAATGAGTACATGTGTATGTACACACAAGAGAGATAGATAGAGAAAGAGAGACAAAAAGAAGTAGAAACAGGCATGCCACAAAACACACATTTCATGAGATATACTGCACTACATAGTGTACTACATAGTGTACTACATAGTGTACTACATGGTATCATCACTTGTGAAATGGTATGTCATCTGTACACTGTGTGATGATCAATGAGTGAAAATGCTCCTTAAAATGTTATCATTACAGAAATGCAGAGAAAAAATGGTAAATAAGAATATAGACAGATAAATGGGAAATTAAAATTTTAAAAAGAAAAAGAGAGAATTGATCCATAAATCGACGGATTGGCTTGGATGTATAACTAGATAGGAAGGTACACATATGTACACTCACTGAACACTTTATTAGGAACACTCTACTAATACTGGGTAGGGCCTCCCTTTGCTCTCAGAACAGCCTCAATTCTTCGTGGCATTGATTCCACAAGATGTTGGAAACAATCCTTTGAGATTCTGGTCCATGATGACATCACGCAATTCCTGCAGATTTTTCAGGTGCACATTCAAGTTGTGAATCTCCCGTTCTACCACATCCCAAAGGTGTTCTATTGGATTCAGATCCGGTGACTGGGAAGGCCACTGAAGAACACTGAACTCATTGTCATGTTCATGAAACCAGTTTGAGACGACCTTTGCTTTGTGACACGGTGCATTATCATGCTGGAAGTAGCCATTAGAAGATGAGTAAATTGTGACCATGAAGGGATACACATGGTCAGCAACAATACTCAAATAGGCTGTGGCATTCAAACAACGATTAATTGGTATTGACAGGCCCAATGTGTGCCAAGAAAACATTCCCCACACCATTACACCACCTCCACCATGAGAAGGTGTACAGGTGTTCCTAATAAAGGACTCGGTGAGTGTACAATTTGAATATTTTTCCATGATGAGGACACAGCACATGAGTATGTGCGAGCCTGCTGTCAAACCCTTGCTGCTGCATTTTCAAAACCACCTGTGTCTCTCAACACTCAGTAACAAGTACGGGAAATGGAAAACAAATGTAGTCATTAATTCTGATGTAGCAGACAGTAGCTGGAAGCCTGTACTCACACCTCCTCCGAAACGCAATGTAATTAGTACCTGCTAATTCTGACAGCAGCGGTACAATATTACATCCACAAAATGAGAGCCGGCAGTTAAGACGACACTGCTAAATCGAACCCAGTCCCCACCAATGAGCCATGAGCATATTCAATTAATTAACTGAGTTGATGTTGACCCAGATCCTGTCTGAAGTGAATGTGAGTATGTTATGAACTGGACTGGCAAAATGGACGATTTACAAAGGACTATATGGCCTTTGTGTCTATCTCTTTCAGTCAACTCCTTTGACATGTGTTGCAAAATCGTCTCACACCCAGTCTACATATACTATATATTCACATGTAAGCTACTTGTAATTCACATAATTCAATCAATGAGACTGAATAGCCAGATACACTCTCTTGCAGTTGAAATTCACCACACCTGAGGGTCCTCTGACAGATCTGCAGGAGCCTGGGCCAAAGCAGGCCTGCAGATACAATAGTAGCGTTGGGTTTAATTAGTCCTCAGCCTGTCCTGCAGGTCTCTTTCTCCAATAGGTCAAATAAAACCAAATGTCACAGTTCTGTAATGGGGGCTACTGTGTCACAGCAGACCTTGAATGCTTCTGAGCAGAGATGTTGAAACGGGTTACCCAGCCTTTATATATGGCACTTAAGTCATCATACTGTGAAAGAAATATAGGAGCCAACCTGGGCTAAGCCAGGACATTCCCAAAATGACCAACCGACACACTCCATACTGCCTATAAATATTCATCATCCCACTCCCCACTCATCATCGCAAAGGGCAAAGTATATATCAGTTGTAAATTATAAATCCATAGGAAAGGTCACCTACTTCAACACAAATCTTTTGATGGCTTAAGAAACACGGAGAGTGGAGGTTTGACACCTCTCAATAGGGTATGCACACTTGAAGTGTGTCCATTGTGAGTGACAGACATGACTTTCCATCTTACACAGACACGTCCATGTCTACGTGCCCGCCGGACTAGGGGGGGAGCTCGGTCGTCTATTTACCAATATCAGGCATCTTTCTGTCTTTACACTGCCTTTCTCCCTCCCTCTCTACCTCTCCTTCTCTCCTCCTCCGTTCAATCTATTCCTCCTCATCTGTCTTCTTTATCTTGATCTGATCCAGCCCTCTCGTGTTGGCCTCGATGTAGCTGTGTCTCTCATCCCCCCCTATGTCCACTCTCCTCTGTATATCCATCCGTCTTCCTCTCCTCCCTTGATCTCTCTGTGGTCCCACTTGTCTGTAGGCTGCCTCTCTTACAGTCGTCTCCCCCCAGGCTGGGTCTTAATCCAGCTTCCCTTTGACATATCGGGATAAACTGTACCTGTGTGTCAGTCTGACACCACTAGCAGTCACACGCACACGCACACTCAGACTCACACGCACACGCACACTCAGACTCACACGCACACACACACACACACACACACGCACGCACACACACACACTAAAATAAACACGCACACACACACACACACACACACACACACACACACACACACTAAAATAAACACACACACACACACAAATAAACATGAACACACAAGTCCACCTCCTCCTCATCTGTACTGTCTGTACATTTCCTGAGACCGTTTGTGAGTCATTTGTAGACGTCTCAAGGAATTGAGAAAAGAGTCACAATAGATGCATCACAATGTTTCATATCGGCGACTGTGACACCATGCCAATAATAGCTCGCACAGCAAATGCCAAGCATCGATGTCAGTACTCCACACTCTAACATTGATGTTTATCAGTTTGGTCTCGTGTTTTGGCTTTGCAATGTTCTACAGGGTTGTGTTTTAGTAATTGACCCAATCAGTTAGCTCTGCTATGAGAGCACTTGTCTGGGACCGTGGGGTGGGGGGTGGGTAAGAACTGAATTGGGTTAAATAATTTAGTTGATGGAAAAGATAATTAATGGGGAAGCCAATTGAGGTTGGGGTGGTGGTGGTGGTGGGGGGGGGGGGGGGGGGTTGAGTGAGGTGTGTGTGTGAAGGAGGGGGGGGGGGGGGCACAGGTGGAGGGGAGAAGATCTCATCTAAAGGCTATGAATGATTTAACAGCAGGGGAGGACAGGAATGATAATTATATCTGCCATTTTCCTGTCTGTCTTTTCACTGTGCACTTTATACACCAACCTGTCAAATCAATGAGCAGAGAGACAAAGCGAAATCTACCTTTTAACATACCTGGGCAAATAAAAGGCCTGTGTTAAGATGTGTGTATTGAGAGAGAACGCCAAGGTGATCAGGTGTAAGACACTACCAAATGAAGACATTTCATTGTCAAAGCTTCTGAAATTGATCTAGATCAAGTTCACCACTACACAGTGGACAGCACTGCCAATGATGTCACTTCCTTCCTCACCTCAGATAATGACTTCACCTACCTGAGCCCTCACCTCCCTCACGACTGCTTCTGCATGTTACCTTTGTGACCCATTGTTTCTGTTAAATGACAAATTCCACATTCTGAGGCGTCTGCTGAAGACAGTTATGTAGAGATTCTATGACGGATAGTTCAAGTTGTCAATTCCTATACCTAACAATCTGTGATGAAAAAGCAGCAGCAGCAGCTAGCAGGGGTCATGGTACACTAGGTACCATATTGCTGCCTGTCCATAAACCGTGTAAATTATGTGTAAAGAACCCCAGACTGCTTCCTCAAACACTCAGCCAGATTTGACTTGGCTTGTAACAATGCAAAGACTGTTCTTATTCCTCCCTGGTAATCCCCAGGATGTCACTCTACGGTTCCACAGCACGCACGTCAAAAGCAAACCTCCTCAACAGAGTCAAAGTTTAATTCCTCAAGCTTGTCATGTATCTCCAGATGGAAACTTTCAAGGCTTTTTTTTTTTTGGGGGGGGGGGGTTCTTTTCCTTTTCCTTGTTTATTTATTGGCGTTAAAGCCAGAGAGCCTCTGAGGACAGTAGCCAGCTGTTGCGTTTTGGCATCACTCCACAGAGGAGCATCGTTATCCTCTTGATTGCTTAGCTGTCACTGCCTTCTCCCTCTCTCCTGCTGCCCAAATCAGGTGGTGTAAGTTAGCAAAGCGTTACAACTTTAGTCTTCCGTTCCATTGTAATTTGCCATTCAAACTGTTCTGACTCTACTCAAAAGCCTCCGTGTCCTCCAGGAACAATTTACATACTATCTTTGGGGAACTTTTTTAAAAGCCTTTTGATGACATCCTGAGAAAATGGATGTTGAATTATTAAACGAGGGCTTACTCGTTCTTATCCAAATGTTGAACGAGTTATTTTATTCTCATTCTCCTCCCACTGAATAACAACTGCATGTTAATCATCAGTCTCCATCATCTTTTTTTAATTTTTTTTAAATATATGTTTTAGGGCATTTCTGCTTTATTGGGACAGAGATAGTAGAGATTGACAGGAAGGATGGGTGAGAGAGAGGAGGGATGACATGCAGGATATATCAATGGCCGGAATCGAACCAGGGACCTTGCGATGATATGGCATGCGCTACGTGCTACGCCACTGAACGCCCTGGTCTCTATAATCTATTTCCTAAATTCTTTGATTGCTTTACAAAATCATGTTTTAAACAAGCTAGGCCCTCTCAATGTCTTCAGTAGTGCACAAAGAAATACCAAACAGCAGCATTCCACACCAAAACAGTTTGTGTCAAAGGTTAAAGACATTTTCCTTGGGATTGGTACTGTACAGTAAGTGTTTTCTTGTCCTCTGACTGTGTCTGTCTGTTTCCTATTTGAAAAATGATTTCTTTCCGGCCATATTGTCAGACTCCTTCTGGTGATGGTTCCATGGGACAACAATAAAAGCAGAAGTGATGGATGCATGAAAGGAACAGAGTTTCTCATCCTACACTAATACTGCACACACACACATGCACATGCACACGCACACACACACACACACACACACACACACACACACACACACACACACACACACTTCTCTGTCTTACCTGTCCGTTCTTCTTCAGGTCCGCCCACATGCTGGTGCCATCGCCGCCCCTCATGAGGACATGGTAGGTGAAGTAGTAGATGCCAGGCAGGGGGCAGGTGAACTTGCCAGTGCTGGGCTCATAGTAGTTCCCCACATTGGTTGCTACGTCATCAAACTTGAGCACCTCGTTCCCCTCATGCTGTTTGCGGAGGCCTGCATAGAAGGCGATCTTGGGGCTGTAGAAGGAAGGTACATAGCCGCCTGGGCCCGGGCCAGGGGGACCAGGTGGGCCTGGTTTACCTGGCTCTCCAGGGGGACCTTTAGGGCCTTGTGGTCCAGGAAGTCCAGGGCTCCCACGGTACCCTGACTTGCCCCTCCTCCCCGTGAAGTCTGGGGGTTGGGGGGAGACGGCGCTCAGCTCGTGGCTGCCCTGTGGGGGGGTGAAAGAGTCACACACCATCTTGCAGCTGCCGAGCATTTCATAATGGGTGCCCCCACCTCCAGACCCTCCCCCTTTGGTAGTGTGGACCAATAGGGGGATGGCGACCAGCAGTACCAAAACCATGGCTACGCCCACTCCTGCCCCTATGACACGTTTCCTGCGGCTGAGCCGGGAGGCGGCCAGCGTGAGGAAGTCCTCCTCCCCCTTGGCCGGAATGGTGGTGCCGGCCAGACTGAACTATGGGTGAAAAGTGACTGGGGGATACAGGTGGTAAGGAGGTAGTGTGGGGGGGGGGGGAGGGAGTAGGAGGGAGAGTACAGAAGTTCTATACTAGGGATGGGGCTAACGGATAAGGGGTGGAGAAGAGAAAGAGAAGAACAAACAGGTTATACAGGAAAGTAGAGAAAGGAGCGGAGGGGGAGGGGGGCGAAATAAGGGGTAAGGGAAAGGATATACAGGTCGTGAACAGGGTGGAGAGGGAGGGGAATTCAATGCCAAGATAGGAATGAGATGGTGAAGAGACACTGTGGAAAACTGAAGGAGGAGAGCTCGAAGTCAGGAGTCACGAGGATCATATGTCAGGCGAAAAATTTGAAACTGATTTTTCCATTCCTAAAATGTTCGTTAAATAATTTTTCGCAGTGTATCCTTGGATTCCTCAGTATCTCTTTTGATTCAGTTCTCATATTCCCCTTCTCAGGTGTGCTATGTTTCAGGTTGTTCGAAGTACAAACACCCAGATGAATGTAGACAACAGCTCTCTCAGTGTCAGAGACTGTGACTTACTACAGTCAATCAATTTAACTAAATCACAAATCCAATTGTTTAGAAGTATAAGCACAGCACAAGGTTTTTTCCTTTACAAAAAGGAATGAGAGGGAAGGAGTTTTCAGTCTCCTCAAATATGAATCTATGTTTCCGCCACGACCACCGCAGAATCTTCTCATGGAATTTCCTTATATTTCTCAGTTGGAGAGCTGTCAGGTGGGGTCTACAGTATTCCCACTGGAGTCCATCTCATCCACCGCATTCAGTGAAGGGCGCTCACTTGTCTGTCCAAGGATGAGTGGAGAAGGGAGAAAAAACGGTTATATCTGGGCTTCTCTTCCTTCCTTCTTCCTTCTTTGTGCTTCTCTCTATGTATCTTTCATTCTCTTAAACCTGGGGTGTATTTTCCTCTTAGGTATACTCACTTGTTAGAGATTGTTAGAGGGAGATTTGTATTTTTTATGAAAATGAGAACATTTCCCGTTCCTTGTTAAAACTTGTTTCACCTCTTTTTTTTTTAAGGTTCCACACTGTAAGCCTCCAAATCAGACATCTCTGACTCTCTGTGCCTGTGGTGTTCTATTGGGGAGGAAGGGGAAATACATACTATTACACATTAGAAAATACAAATCAACAAGCAAGGCCACAACGTTTAATTCAGTTGACAACATATTAATAATCAAAGATTAAATGCAATGAAGTAAAGATAATAATCATTACTGCAATAATACTCAGTGCTGAGTTTAGACATTTTAAATGAAGTATAATTGTCTCCATTTACTATATTATAATTTAGATACATTGTTTGTAAAAATCTAAGGGGTTTAAGGCAACTGCGATAAAACTGATGTGGGCTAAATAGTCACATCTGTGCTAAAAGAAAAAGTCTACATTTGAGTCTTTGTCCACTGACACTGTTGTAAGCCTCATATAACCTCCAACCTTCATTCTAATAGTTCAATTAAAATATATCATTGTTATTATCATCATGAGTATTACTATTATTTGCATTATTAATAATATTATAATATTATAATTAGTAGTATTGTTATTAGCATCATTATTATAGCCTCTTACGCCGTCCAAACATGACAAATGTACTTTGTTTCTAGACAGTTAGGCATGGGAAATGATTTATTGTTGATTAATAACCTTAATAATTACTTTACAATCCAACACATTCCAAAGGATGTGACCATTCACGTTTATACCGATTCCTAACAAATTACAGAGATGTGTCACGCAGGTCCGAGAAACTTTCCTATAAAACTTAAAATAAATACGCACTCACCTTATCGTCTTATGAATGGAGTATCAGACATACAGAGCCGATGATCTGTGAAACGCCGCGGGAATATTGTTCCTCTCAGCCTCGCGAAGGCAGACTTTAAACGTGGTCGGGAGATGTGTGTGAACACCGCTCACATGCGTCGCCCCGAGGTGAGTTGCCAAGCTTTCTGATAGTCCGACAAACTCTACAGCCTAGGCAAATATTAGTCAATGGCGCAGTCGCTTTCCGTGTTATTATCTTCTTTTATCATAACTATCGCCCTGCATCACAAATAATTAATCATTAATTTAAAACCTAATGAGCCGAGTGTTTTTTTTGTTGTTGTTGTTTTTTTTTTCGGTCAACAGGTCAAGCACTTGGCATTTAAGTCATCATTCAAAAAGCTGACAGGTGACTTACCGAAGTAAAATCTCGATTCTTTATCAGCTCCTAAATGATTACAGGTTTTCATGCAGTCTTAATGCAGGGTCCATTAAGCGTCTTCACCGACAAGCAACAGTTCTCTCACTTGTTACATTTCGCCCTTCTTCTTCTCAGGGTCTATCTCGCGCTCCCCCGCCCTTTCCCTCAGTGCCGCGCTCGAGCTCTCACACACCGTCCCATCTTGCCCATATGACCTTTTTCACAAACCGAATTGAATGAAGTAAAATAATAGTTGTTTGAATTAGCATAGGCTACTGATTGCAATAATGTAACGTTTGCGTTCCCATATGCATCGTTCAGATTTTTACTGGCGCATTTAGATGTAGGCCTAGTGTGTCAATGCAGAATTTGTATTTATTATATTTTACAGACGCTTTTGAAGAGAGAGGTTACTTCATCGGAAAGTGTAGTGACTGCCATACATTTTCAAAACCAATGCTCAATAGAGATATCAGGGGGGACAAAATGCAGGATCTTTGTATCAAAGGTGTTTCAGTTTTGGTGAAAATGGATTGAAGTGGGTACCAGATGTACTGATTATGTGAGACTGATACACAGTCTGAAGAATGATTGTGAATAGAGAGAGTGAAAGGGGCCCGAGGAGAGTGGTGTTTTCAGGGCTGTTGTCAGAGTCTCTGTGTTTCTCCAGCTTTCAGACCTCATTAGTGGTGAAAGACACATTGCTACTGACATCCTCTCCTGTTCCCCTCTTTATGTTTCTCTCTCTCTCTCTCTCTCTCTCTCTCTCTCTCTCTCTCTCAATCACTGTCTCATTCATGTCTCACATTCGGTACCTGTAGTCCCTCTGTTCATGCCAATATGTTCAAGTCATAACTTCCATGAATTTCATCTTTGCAGTTGCTCTCATTCTTTGCCATGTCGTCCTATTCAACACTGCCTAATCTGTATTAAAAAGCAGTCCCCATTTCCAAAAGACACGTTTTGTCAATACAATTGATCGAAAATAATTCCCTTCATGTACATTTGTTGGAAGTGATCTCACAAGAATAGCCTCAGGCCCTTTGCATAAGATACAAACAGGTGAGCCATTTGGGTGGCGTTCAGCCTTTTGTGGCATAATGTGGACTGGGATGTACGGACGTACTGTCAGTTTTATACTTTATTTATTCATCCGCCAACTTTCCAGAGGAGGAAAGTGTAGCAGATATTGAATATGGATCAATAGATCACTCCCCAGGATGCAGACTGTCAGCTGGCTGAGCCGTCGGGCAAACGGCAAGGCTCGGTTACATTAGCATATGAAGAGAGAAAAACAACCAAAGTGCTAGTCAACCAGGGAAAAGTGTGCTACTGTAGTCCTTTACACATCAGCAGAAGTCATAGAAGCTAGTGTAAAATGTAAAAGTGACAAAAATAAAAGTTAATGTGTCCAAAAAGCATCTGTCTGTGTGTGTGTGTGTGTGTGTGTGTGTGTGCCTGCGTGTGTGCACTGTACTGTGTGTGAGTGAGAGAGAGAAAGAGTGTGTGAGCGTGTGTACTTAATGTGTGTAGCTGCTGACCTGACTGACTGTCCCAGGTTTAAATGATCATTGCCGTAAGGCGAAGACAATTTACAGAGAATGAGATTTTTAGAGCCTTATGAAATATTAACAGAGCTGATGAATATAGAAGTCTTTGATTATATATTAATGCAGTAATATGTGTCTCTGAGCCCCTGTGTATAGCTCTGTTATCCCTTCATGTCATCCTCTCTGTTTGCCTGTCTCTTTGGGCTCATGTTTACATGCACAATGCATTACGAAAAGTATATACAATACATAGACATACAATACAATACATAGACATACAACACAATACATAGACATACAACACAATACATAGACATACAACACAATACATAGACATACAATACAATACATAGACATACAACACAATACATAGACATACAATACAATACATAGACATACAATACAATACAATACATAGACATACAATACATAGACATACAATACAATACATAGACATACAATACAATACAATACAATACAATACATAGACATACAATACAATACAATACATAGACATACAATACAATACAATACATAGACATACAACACAATACATAGACATACAATACAATACAATACATAGACATACAACACAATACATAGACATACAATACAATACATAGACATACAATACAATACAATACATAGACATACAACACAATACATAGACATACAATACAATACATAGACATACAATACAATACATAGACATACAACACAATACATAGACATGCAATACAATACATAGACATACAATACAATACATAGACATACAATACAATACATAGACATGCAATACAATACATAGACATACAATACAATACATAGACATACAATACAATACAATACATAGACATACAACACAATACATAGACATACAATACAATACATAGACATACAATACAATACATAGACATACAATACAATACAATACATAGACATACAACACAATACATAGACATACAACACAATACATAGACATACAATACAATACAATACAATACATAGACATACAACACAATACATAGACATACAATACAATACAATACAATACATAGACATACAATACAATACAATACAATACATAGACATACAATACAATACATAGACATACAATACAATACAATACATAGACATACAATACAATACATAGACATACAATACAATACATAGACATACAATCTCAGTCCTAAGATCAGAATTTAACTAACTAAATTACTGTATGTATAAGGATTTAAAGTCTGCACACACTACCGTCATGATGTAAGCTAGGATAGGAGGGGACACTGGTCTTCATTCTCCTGCATAGGACTTCACACCTCTTCTCTCCTGTCCGTCAGGTGTCTGAGGTGGTGGTGATTGGTAAGGTGGCCTACAGCAAGCTGGATGGATGAAGGATCAAGGGGGGGTTGCTGGGCCAAGCCTCAGGTGAGGCGTAGTCTTCTACACTCGATGGAGGTCTTTAACTAACTTCTTCAGTTTGCGACTGAATGGATGAAGTGAAGGCCATTCGAGTTACTCTGGATAAAGTCAGACCTTATTTTAACCAATTAGTGAATGCAAATGGGAATTTAATTTATTGCCATTAAGAGAAAAGTATCTTCCTGGATACCACTGCTCATGTTGAAGACAATAGAGATAGAGCAGTGGTGTGGCCTCGAAGCTCCTCTTAAAACAATCAGTAAACCGATCAGGCCATGAGCAGGAAGCCAACATGTGATCACGGAGGTTACCACCTTATTAACCACTAGGAAGTGGCAAGGGAGAGGTGTGTGTGTGTGTGTGTGCGTGTCTGTGTGTGTGTGTGTGTGTGTGTGTGTGTGTGTGTGTGTGTGTGTGTGTGTGTGTGCGTGTGTGTGTGTGTTACCCAGAGAGAGGTCTTGAGCAATGAGGCACAACACCCTGGCCAAATTATATGAGGGAGAGAGAGAGAGAGATGTGAAAATTAGACATGGTGACATGTTGTAGATGTTGTAATACATGGTATTAGTGTGTGTGTGTGTGTGTGTGTGTGTGTGTGTGTGTCTGTGCGTGTGCGTGCGTGTGCGTGCGTGCGTGCGTGCGTGCGTGCGTGCATGCATGCATGCGTCTACACACGCGGGTGCATGTGTGTGTCTACATGTGTGTGCTTGTGTGTATACATGTACCTCTCTCTGTGTGTACATCTGATTATGGTCCCTGATTGCGAGTGACAGTGTGCAGATTGAGTTGCACAGCCTCTCTAATTCTCTCTATTAATGAGTAGCGCTCCACACTGCTGCCCCGGACCCCATCTATTAATCACAATTTGTCATCTGTCTCATGCTCTCCACTTCCTCCCTCTTCCCCCCCCCCCCCCTTCTCTCTCTCTCTCTCTCTTACACCCCCGTGCCTTCTCTCTCAGTCTCTCTATCCCTTTCTTTCCTTGTCTTGCCTCCAGCCCACCTCCTCTCTCTCCCACCACATACTGTGATGTCTCCTTTTCCATTCTAGAGAGTCCTTTCTCACCTTTTCTCTCCATCTCTTTCCATCTCTCTATCTGTACAATTATGCCATGTTCTACCCATTCTCTCCCCCTCTTAGTCTGTTTTCGTCCTCTCCTTCCCTCCCACCCACCCTCCATTTTTCTCTCGTTCTCTCTCTCTCCATTTCTCTCCCTTCCACGTGCTCTCTCTCTCTCTCTTTATTTTTCTCTCCGCTCATCCCTCGCTCTTCCTCCTCGGCTATAGGGAATATGGTCAAGCATACTGAGAGGGTTACTCTCTCACTGGATTCCACATTCTAATTCCGTCTACACTTCAAGGTTAAGCAAACCATTTCACACAAGCAAACAAGTGATTTATTGGTCCAATTCGTGTCTGTATCGATACTCTGTAATTACATATTTTGTCATGGACATATAGTTTGTTTGGCCAAATGAAACTATTGAACAGTACGGAAGGCAGCCACGTGTTCACTGTTCACATGTGTCCACTGTGCTACTCACTTTGAGGTTATTTTCAGTAGAATACAGCACATGCTCAATCCCAAATATGAGTTTATTAGTGCATGGTTGTGTGTGCGGGGGGGGGGGGTTAGAGAGAGAGAGAGAGAGAGAGAGAGAGAGAGAGAGAGAGAGAGACAATTCATTGCCAATTGATCAAACGTATCTGCTGAATCACTTCAGAATAATTTGTATGAATCAGACATTTCTGAATTCCAGACCTCCCCCCCGTAGTGAACATTAATTAAAGCTGCCCCCCCATGCCTCCAACATGTCTGCCTTCTGAACATCTGATATATGGAGCGACCCAGAGGGAGGGAGAGACACAGGGAAAGGATACAAATGATAGGATGAGAGGGACACAGAGTGAGATCATGTGTGAGTAATAGAGCTGGAGAGAAAGTTATGAGAGGAGAGGAGAAAGCAGAGGTTGTGACGGTGGAAGAGGGTACGTTGCCAGCGGCTCAGCCTCATGGTCAGTGCTCTGTCATTATGTGTATGAGTCCTAGTCTGACATCCTCGTAATTATCTGACCCGTGACCGTTAAACCTCCTTTAACCTCCATGACAGCCCTAAGGTGGACTCTGATGGGTGATCAAAGTGACTTAAAACTGTGTCCAGTGTGTATCCTGGATGTGTGAGCAGGGGAGAGATCCAAGAACACACACACACACACACACACACACACACACACACACCCCTAACCCAACTACTTCGCCCCAGCCCATCCACCACAGAGGTCCAGAGATGTGTATGAAACAGCACTGGTGTTTGGGGGGTACAAGAAAATTCAACCGATTTTCATGTGCAAATGTCAGTCATGAGCAATCAGAGATCTACACTCCCCGAGGAGGAGGTGGGACAGGCATAGACACACACGCGTGCACGCACAGACACACACACACACACACACACACACACACATCCATTGATCCACATGCAGACACAACACACACACACACACACACACATCCATCCATCCATCCATCCACACACACACACACACACACACACATACACGCACATCCACTCATTCACACAACCCGAAGGGTGAAGTGTGTCCTGAATAATTTAGCAGTGGCACTCCTCTGGCTGTTCAGAGGTCACGCCCTTTCTAAAACGATGACAGGAGATGTATCTCCTAAGCCCCTCCCAGTCACTCCCAGTATGTCTCATTCACTGGAACTAATGCCACCCACCCAGGGAGGGACAAGTCTGGGCTTGGAATCCCGTCTTCATTAACATTCTATATTATGCACTGAACATGGCCGCACCAGAATATGCACATGCATACTACGCATACACTTTGCATTCGTAGAGTTACTGTGCAGTTGGGGATGGATGTTGTTACCAAGAGAGAGGACTGTGGAGGACGGAAAATATTTGAACAAGAATATTTTTAAGATTCAACAAAACAAACAGACAGAAGAAAGAGAGAGGGAACACACTAACCCGTGACGAAGGACAGAAAGACAGCAGGGAAGGAAGAGAGAGCGAGGGATCATCCACCAGGGATGACAAGGGCAGCCGAGAGAGGAGAGGAGAGAGGAGAGGAGAGAGGGATAGTGAAGCGAGACATCAATGACCCTCTTCTTTAGCTCTTAAACCATGCTGTCCATGCCAGCGCATCACTCTGAGACAAGAACACCTCCTGCCCGACTACAGACGACAAGAACATGACAGGGGCTGTCTGATAAACTGGACACAGTGGACAGTACTCAGCAACACACACACACACACACACACACACACACACGCACACGCACGCACACGCACACGCACACACACACACACACACACACACACGCACACGCACAAGTACCCACAGACACTTGCATGTACAGTACACTTGCACTGTACACACCCTTTTAAGGTGACGAGAGTTTACACAAGTGACAGTATTTCAACATTAGTTTGAGAAATGAATCCCAGGTATTCACGCGACAGTCAAACTCACCTCAGAAAATGTCTCATATCTTCAGTCTTAAACCCTCTCACGTTCAGAAATGCATGTCCGATAACATAGGACATGCATGTTCCCCCTCCCTCTCTCTCCACACACACACACACACACACAGACACACACACACACACACACACCCAACAACCCTTGCATAGTATGTGTACAGTACATACATGCAAACACACATACACCCTGTGATTTCCATCCGGGAAGCTCGGTAATGACAGGCACTGGATGGGCTACTCTAGATAAACATCCATATTATCTTCTCCATATACTGATGCTAACCTGGCCATCCATCTTCCTCTATTAGGCTTAAATGTGCAATATCAGTGTGTGAAAACCCATCCATCTCAGTGTCTCTCTCACACTGATCTATCCATCTGTACCCTTAACCTGCTGCCTCTCACCTGCCTGGGCTGGGTAAACAAGGGCTCTGGACACAATTACAGTAACACATCTCTCTCTCACACACTGTTTTTATTTCTCTCCCACACTGTCTCCCCCATCCCCCTCACATGTTCCTTCTCTCTGTCTGTCTCTTTTTTTCTTTCTCTCTCGCTCTCTCTCTGTCTCCCTCTCTCCGAGTGTTGGGATGGCCTCGTTTGTTTTTATCTCGCGGCTAACAAGCTCTCATTTAAACTCTGCTGGGTAGGAATGGGTTGGGTGTGTGTGTGTGTGTGTGTGTGTGTGTGTGTGTGTGTGTGTGTGTGTGTGCACGCGAGCGAGAGAGAGAGAGAGAGAAAAACATTAAGAGGAATAAATCAAGTTGCAATTGAATGCACAACAAACAAGAAAACAGCACTAATCCTACTCCCATGCATGTCCTTGTTTGCACTTGTTCACCCACGGCCCAAATCATTTGACGATGTGAGAGAAGCATCTGAACAATGTCGTTTATTTTAAAATGTACACAAGTATCTCACTTCTAGATTACTATTAGATAATCCCGCTGGGACCAAATATACTGAAAAATGTATGGACTCACTGCAATGTAAGTCGCTTTGGATAAAAGCGTCAGCTAAATGGCATATATTCTTATATTATTATTATATTAGATAGTCACATACTGCTTTTGGCCTCCCTGTCCAGTATGTATATTTGAGCTTTAAATAGTGCAAAATGGCCATGATAAATTTGTAACAATCAAGGAATGAGAACACATGATAAAGGAGGTTCAGTGAAGAGCACCCTTTTGGTCCAAACAAAAAGCTTTCGAAAATCTTCTTTTGTGCTCGAGAACTGGCCTGTCCTAACCAATTTAACAGTTTGTTTGTTTTCAAGGACATGCACACAATTGCCGCTATTAGAAAACACAGCATATTTACGTTTTCAAATGTTGAATGAGGAGAGAGGTTATGCTTCACCTTTATGTCAAACCCAGGGTTTATTTTTGTTTTTACCTATCGGCTCACGTGATTAGTTATTGATCCAGTTGGTTTATCATTTGACTCAGATGGGGATTATTTAAACGTTGACCAAGGCTCACGGATTCCACGGATGGTTTAAAAGTGCCCAAACTTTAGTGATTTCCAATTGCTGGCAAACAAGTGCAAATTAAATTCGTTGGGGATATCAGCTCATGGGCAATTTATGTGTGTGTTTGTGTGTCTTGATGTTTCTTTAGCACTATGCGTGGGCTTGAAAAACAGGAGCTTGTGACAACTACATTTAATCGCAGTGCTATCTTCTCATTTCTACCCTTCTTTACTCTTTAGATGTTCTCCCCCTTTTTTTCAAAGTCTCTCTCTCTTTTTCTCTTCTTCTTGGCAATGTCATTCCTGTAAATCCTATGGGTTTTTTTTTATCTTAACAAGCCATATTTCCTCCAGTGGGTTGAAGCTCAGTGTATCTAAGGGGTGGGTTGAATGATGGGGTGACAACTGCAGAGACAGCAGACACAGGATTCTTTCAAATATATTGAAAGAGTTTAGTGGGTGACTTATTGTTGGCTGCATTCACAGGCATGACAGTAATTCTAAATGACCCGAGTTACTCGTTCTCTCTCACTTTCTTTCTCTCTATCTATCTTTGCCGTGACACTCCTTTTGTCCATTCCTCCCGGTGTCCTGGTGTAACTCAGAATAATGGCAGAATAATGAGTTTGGTGTCACAGTAACTTTATTTTTCAAACACCACCTATGTCATCATCTGCTTGGATATACAGTATTTACCTCCCTAAATACCATCTATCTATCTATCTATCTATCTATCTATCTATCTATCTATCTATCTATCTATCTATCTATCTGTCTGTCTGTCTATCTATCTATCTATCTATCTATCTATCTATCTATCTGTCTGTCTGTCTGTCTGTCTGTCTGTCTGTCTGTGTATCAATCTGTCTGTCTGTCTGTCTGTCTGTCTGTCTGTCTGTGTATCAATCTGTCTGTCTGTCTGTGTATCAATCTGTCTGTCTGTCTGTCTGTCTGTCTGTCTGTCTGTCTGTCTGTCTATCTATCTATCTCTCTGTACGACTGTCAAACACACACAGTGCATACTGTAAACACAGTATATGGAAGGGTGTTTTAAATACATGTCTGACTATAGACTCTGAGGCCATGAATCAATCATTAACTGAATTAAAGGTTAATTAACACTCAACCAACCACGGTAATAGGGAGGTGGTTAGTAACTGCCCCCCACCCCGAGCTCCATACCCTCATGTCTCTCCTCTCCATCTGGTATATGTGTATATATGTACGTGTGTGAAAAAACAGCCGTTTTTATCTACAATGTATACAGACACCCCAGGGGTATCCAGCTGTGAATTTTATATCATATAAAAACCTTGTTTTGTATTCTGATTCAGTCTTCTTTAACTTCTCTTATGTGTATCGGAGGATCCATATAGTATAACTTTAACATTGTGTTAGTGAACATGTGTGTGTGAGTGTGTGTCTGTGTGTGCGTGTGTGTGTGTGTGTGTGTGTGTGTGTGTGTGTGTGTGTGTGTGTGTGTGTGTGTGTGTGTGTAATTGCCGTGACGAGACAAGATGTTGAGGACTCACTAGTGCGTGGCACTGGAGCGCTTGAACGCTCCATGGACGACCCAGAGAGAGGAGGAACGAGGAAGAGACAGGAGGGGAGGAGAGAGAGATGAGAGAAATGAAACAAAAATGGAACAACACATGTACAGAGGGATGTTTGCTATAAAATGTGTCTGGTGTCTGGGCTTTTGAGGTCATAATAGTGAGCGAATGTATGTACTACCATACCACTACCGAACCACCCAGCCTCCTTGCTTGGGTGACTCTGCAGAAATACACTGTTTGTGCGTGCGTGCGTGTGAGAGTATATGTGTTTAGTTGTTGTGTGTGAAATTTGCACAGTGCTCATTAGCTGGTTAACATTATCAGAGTGAGCACATGCCCTTATTGATTACTGCCCTTTAAGTGCTCCAGCCTAATTTCAGTTATACACACTTTATACTGCCTAATTGGTCTGAATCAGAAAGAGAAAGAGGAGGAGATGAGAAAGGGGGGGGGGGGGGGGGGTAGGAAGCAGGAGGGAGTTAAAGGGAAATAATGTAGGCATACAATAAAGATCGGTTAGATTGGTCATACTGTAGATAGAAGAGGATAAAGAAGAGAAAGTGAAGAAGAAGAAGAAGAAGAAGAAGAATGGTGGTTTTTGAGGAAGTATGGATGGAAACAGAGATTCATCTCTGAGAGAGGGAAGGGAGGATAACATGGGCTGAGAAAGGAAGGAGGAGAGAGAGGGAGAGAGAGAGAGAGAGAGAGAGACGGGAAGGAGAAGGAGGGGAAGCAGAGAAGTCTCAGAGGGCCCTCTTGATGTCCTGTCAAGTAAGACACTTTTTATTCTGTGTGCCCCTGCGAGTCAGCTCAAGACACCGGTACTCAGCAGTAATAGAAACACACACACACACACACACACACACACACACACACACACACACACACACACACACACACACACACACACACACACAGGAACACACATACACACACACACACACATGCATACTGTACACACACACACACACACACACACACACACACACACACACACATCCTAGCGTGACAATCTATTCCATAGACCCAGGCGGCTCTGACCTGTGTTACTCAGGCACTCAGCCACATGGTCTTCAACCATAACCTGTGACCAAAACAATTGTAGCCCCATTCGTCCCCTTCTCTTTCTCTCTCTGTTCTCTACCATCTTCCTCTCTTCCCTGTCTCCTCTCGCTCTTCTCCTCTAACCTTCAAACCCTTCGAGGAAAAAGAGGAAGACGAGGACGAGGCGGGTGTTTGGCAGTGAGGACGCACCGGTGATTTTCGTTGGTTTTGTTTCCTAAGGCCAGAGTATGAGATGGCTGACAGAGGCCAGGGGCTGGGGGGTGAGACCAGGGTGAGAGAGGGGTGAGGGAGGGGGGAGTGACAGGCAGTGACGGTGGGTACACACCGTAACCTTTAGAGTGGAGCCACAGGAGCATGACGTCCAGACTCCAAGGTAACAGGGAGAGAGGGAGAGAGAGGGAGAGAGAGAGGGAGAGAGAGAGAGGGAGAGGGAGGGAGAAAGAAAAAGAGAGTGAAGTTTGTTGTGTTTGCGTCACCTGTCTGTTTGTGTTGCTGTGTGTCCATAGTGTGTTAACTAGCCACCAGCAAAATGTTGAGAGGAGGGGAGAAACAGTTGACTGTCTTATTTTAGTTCTGGTGTGCGTGCGTGCGTGTGTGCGTGCGGGCGGGCGGGCGGGCGGGCGTGCGTGCGTGCGTGCATGTGGGTGTGCGTGCGTGTGCTCATCTTCTTGTCCATCAGTATGATGTACAATATGGCTGTAATATCAGTGTATCTCTGGTACCCATGGCTTAATTAATTAGACAGAGATACTTAATGATTCCTCTTGTCCAGTGGTGCTGCTAGTAATTAGTGTCTCTGTATGGAAAACATGAGAGTCTGACATCACACACACACATACGCACATATGCGCACACACACCCACACCCACGCACACACAATTTACATGTATTCACGTGTGGAACTCATACATAGACACATATTTACACTTTACACACACACACACACACACACACACACACACACACACACACACAAGCACACACAAGCACACACACACACACACACACACACACAAGCACACACACACACAGACACATAAATACCCTTAGCAACTATTTTCTCATTAGGATTTTCACCCTGTCAATCAAGGGTTGGTGAATAATTCATAGATATTGGAGCAAAGCTAGTGAGGGAGAGAGAGCGTGTGTCCAGCTGACGTCCCTGGTGTGAGTTTTAAGCTTACAGAAGTCACAGGGGTCTCTCTGTCAATACTGTCAGACTTCTAAGGTCTCCTGTCCATTTTCATTGACAGACCACACACACACACACACACACACACACACACACACACATACACACACACACACACACACACACACACACACACACACACACACACATACACACACATGCACACACCCATGCACGCACACACATACACACACACACACACACACACACACACACACACACACACACACACACACACACTGAACCTGGGCCTGTGACTATGACAGGCCCTGCTGTCTGCATCTCTCCGCTCAGAGGCTTGGGGAGGGGATGGGGAGGAATGCTAAGGAACCAGGAGAAGCCAAGCATACTGTTTCATTCTGGGAAGGGGGGGGGGGAAGCTTATCATATAACTATCTCTTTCTTTCTCTCTTTCTTTCTCTTTCTCTCTCTCTCTCTCTCTCTCTCTTACTGTTCTCTCAGTCTGCAGAGACCCTGAGTGTGTCAGCCAGGCAGTAGAGCATCCCATCTGTCTATTTTTCCTCTCTTTTTCTCTCTTGCATCCGTCTTTCTCTCTCTCTTCTCGCTCTTCTGTCTCACTCTCACTTTGTATTCTCTCTCTCTATCTCTCTGTGACTGTATTCTGCCCTTTGTTGTGAGTTTAGAAGTTGCTTCCGTCCTCAAGTGTCGAGAGCAGAAGAGGGTCAGGAAAAGTCTTCAAATGGAGACGTAAGGCCTGAATGTAAGGGATGGGAGAGGGAATGGGAGAGAGTAGAAAAGGAAGGGAATGCATAGAACAAATAGGTTACACTTTAATTTACAGCCCGGTATTAAGTGGGTATACTTTTAAAAAGTACTGGGGTAAAACCGTTATTACCTAATGGGTATTAATTACACTTGCTGTTTTTTTTAGTTTCACTGTCTCAAGCACATCTACGTCTATGTATGAGCCATTTACTGTAGTACCAGGTACAGTAGTTACTAACTGTACTGAATTCAATGAGGTAACTACCAGGAAGTACCCCTGGTTACCACATAGTTACCACATAATGTGGTAAGGATAAACAAGGCTGAAACAAGGCTGTAAAATAAATGGTTAGCAATGAATTTGGGCAGCTTGAATGTGAGGAGAAGGAGAGGGGAGCGAAAGAGAGGGAAAGGAAGGATAGAAATGGAGGTGTACAGTCAGAATGTAAGGGAATAGTGGAGGAGAGACGGCGGAGAAAATGAGAGTTTAATTGGCTCAAAGAGATGGTCCTAATAAGCCAGAGAGAGGGATGGGAAGAATTCCAATGAGTGAGGGAGGGAGAAAGAAGGGATGGT
>NC_139658.1:19578484-19648484 GCF_951799395.1 Argentina silus | reverse complement strand
TCAGACATTTTCTGTCATTTATCAGATAATGCTCTTTTCTGGTCTTGCTAAAATAAATATGTCTGATAATGATTTTGATTATCTTTCACTTTATTATTTTCCCTGAATTCAATATCATTGCCAGTGAGTGACAAAAGATCATTGCACAAAGTCATAATTCAACTCAATATCATTCTTGCTGAGACCTGACTCATTGTAGACATTAATTAGCGTTTTGATTAAACAGCCTCAAGGCTTGATAAATCAAACCTTGACGCACATCTCAGTTAGGAGAACAAGAACATCTTATCCAATATAAGCCTGATCACATGACGCCCTCTAGTTCTCAGGGCTACAAATGAACATCTCCCTGAGCCTGGTAGGAAACGTCTCATTAATTAGTCATCCCTTAATTGGCCCTGACTGTGGTTAACGTGCTGTGTGTGACAACCATGTATTCATGAACAATGACACAATATGGTCATTCCTCACATGCATGTTTGAATTAAAGTGGTTGTTGCTGAAGTGTGTGTGTGTGTGTGTGTGTGTGTGTGTGTGTGTGTGCGTATGTGTGCGTATGTGTGTGTATGTGTGCGTATGTGTGCGTGTATATGGGTTTTTGTGAGCAGTTTGACACCAGTACCCATGCTGATCCATTGGCTGGTTCTGCTTTGATCAGTCGGGCCTAGTGTGTGTGTGTGTGTGTGTGTGTGTGTGTGGGGGGGGGGGGGGTGGCAGGGTGAGCATGTTGAGAGAGGGGGGAGAGAGGGGGGAGAGAGGAGGGGGTTGTGGTCCAAACCTCCTACTAGTCCTGATGAAGACGAATGGGCTAACAAGACATGGCGGAATTGCTTTTTTGGAGGGGGGGGGGTGAGGAGAGCATTGTGAGAGTGGGTAGGGGGGTGGACCTGGGTGGGGCAGGTTGATTTATTGTTTCAGCAGCGGATAGCCACCATCTCCCCTCCCCTCCCCAGTTACTCACCCAAACACCTTGTTCTTTAATTACAGCCCCCCTCCCCTCCCCTCCCCTCCCTTCGCCCCCCCCCCCTAGTCCTTATTAGAATCGTCATACCACCCATCATATATCATTGCTATCAGGTGGGGCGTGGGGAGGCTCGGGCCCAAAATGTCACAGGCATGTTGATTTTGCATTCCATTACTACTCCCTACCAGGGAAGGAGGAGATGGGGAGAGGCAGAGGAAAACAGAGAGAGAGGAGCGAGTGATGAAGAAAGAGGACTGAAGGTCATCGAAAAGATGAGGGTTGGAAAGAGAAGGATGGGAAGGAGGGGGAGAATACAGGGGTGATTAAGGTATGTACATGATGGGAAAGAGGGATCAGGGATGACAAATGGAGAAATAGAGAGATCCACTGGGAGAGAGAGGGGGAAAGGGTAAAGAGACATTAAACGTTGTGGGAGGCCCAGAGGTAGGGTGGAGCCCTGTGTTCAAACATGATGAATTAATGAGAGCGCAGAGAAGGAGGAGAAGAAAGATGAGAGGGGAGAGTGGGAATGGGAAGTATGGAAATGATGGAAGGGAACACATGTATGACTGACAATTGAGGAAAAGAAAAGAAAGGGGGAACAAAGAATGGAGGGGTGTGGGAGAGGGATGACTGACTCCCATTACATGCAAGCAGTGCACTATACGTTGAACGTGACCACAAATATTATATTTTGTCAATTACTGAGCAGTCAGAACAGGTACATACACACATTAGCTAGCTAACTCTCTGTTGAGGAAGAAATAGAGAGACAAAGGAGGGGGGGAGGGGGAGAGGGGGGGGGGGGGTTGGCGGGGGGCTCCCACACCCAACACGATTTATCACTGCATTGCCATTCCTACTCTGAAATATCGGCCTATTAAAACATTCATTGAGCTGATTAAACTGCAATAAAATCTAACATAATTTGTGCCGACAGTTTCAGCGCATGATTTATTAGGCCAGCGCTTTGCATTCTCAGTCCCCCCATGTGACTTTGTGTCAGAGAGACAAGTATGAACACGGGTCGGGGGCGAAACATCAGATGCTGCTGCCCCCTGTTGGCTGCTTTGTGCGCCACACACAGTCAATGGCTAACCCTTTACAGTAAGCAACAGATGATCAGTTATGAAAATACCACTTGCATAACATGTAACAGGTTTCACTTGTTAACTAATAAATATGTACATTCACAGCTATTATTGTATTATATTATATTTTATGATTCTATTGTATAATATTATATATACTACTATTAAACACTAAGGGCTATCACAGCATTATGCAGTGAGAAAACACACGCGATGGTATATCACATCCCTGACCATAGATATACTGCATGCAGTTTTATGAAGCTTAGATACACAAAGTACATCCATTTAGCCTAACCTTAAAAAGGCCTAATACACCTGCTAGGTTTAGGCTTATCAAATAATGTAGGTATTATTTTACATATTGTGAGGAAGCAATTTCAATCAGACGGCAGAGCTACTTGTCATGGTAATTGCCCTTAAATTGCAATGGGTTTCTCTCTCTCTCCCTCTCACACATGCACGCACACACACACACACACACACACACACACACACACACACACACACACACACACACACACACGCACACACACACACACACACTCTCTCACACATACACACACACAGGTCTTGCAGCAGCCAATAACAACATCCAGGCCAAATGATCTGCTGGACCTGACCTGACCAGAAAGCTAATAGGACCGTGAAGGAGAGAGAGAGAGAGAGAGAGAGAAAGAGAGAGAGAGGGGGGGGGGGCGGGGGGTGGGTAAGACTTAATGTACATTCATATTAGTGTTCAATCAAGTGAACTGCTATGTGAATGAGTTAACAACCCTATCATCATGCTTTCATTACCTTCATATTTCATTATTGAGGGAGGTGAGGAGTCCGATCGTGAGCATAAGTCCATATTATTTCATTGTATTAGTTCCTGCTCATGAGGAGTGGAAGTGTTTTGTGCGGAGACGGGGGGGGTTCTATTGATCGGGATTGTTTATTACAGGCTTTGAGAGTGTTAAGACTGTCCAGGAAGATGTGCTGGGGGGATTACCTGGAAATGGTGCTATTGATTGTGGCTCGCCACGCCGAAAGGACAACACCACTCGGAACCATCCTGGGAGACGCAGGATTCCAAAGACACACAAACAAACGTACACAGGCCACCGCACACATTCGTTCATGTCTGCCGTGTTGTGGGGGTGGGGGTGGGGGGGGGGGGACATACTGTATGTAACTATGTACCGGTAATTCTTTTTTTTTTTAAATATGTTTTTAGGGTATTTCTGCTTTATTGAGATAGAGACAGTAGAGATTGACAGGAAGGATGGGTGAGAGAGAGGAGGGATGACATGCAAGACGTGTCGAGGGATGACGTGTCGAGGGTCGGAATCGAACCAGGGACCTTGCGGTTACGTGGTGTGCGCGTGTGTTGTTAGTTAGTTGTTTGTTTGTTAGTTAGTTAGTTGTTTGTTTGTTAGTTAGTTAGTTGTTTGTTTGTTAGGTAGTTTAGTCGGCCTGAGATAATTGAAAGATGGGAAACTAACACTGATATGTCTATATATGTGTGTGCTATTTAGTAGACACTTTTATCCAATGCGTCTTACAGTACAGCGAGTGAATACATGTTTTGTATATAGTCCCAGTGGGAAATCCAACCAACTGAGCTACAGAGGGCCGCTACTTTGTATGCCAATATGTTTTTATTCACATTATTTATACATATTTTTTTAATTCATATTTTCTTTAAAGATAGAGTCAAATCAAAGTAGCTTCTGTCTACTGTACAGTGTGGTAGTCTACCTGTGCTCTCTGACAGGGTCTGGTGGAGATTGGAAGCATCTGTGCAGTCAGGCAAAATAGGCCACAGTGACAGGAGCAGCACATGGAGGATGTGGGGTCATGTGTGTGTGTGTGTGTGTGTGTGTGTGTGTGTGTGTGTGTGTGTGTGTGTGTGTGTGTGTGTGTGTGTGTGTGTGTGTGTGTGTGTGTGTGTGTGTGTGTGTGTGTGTGTGTGTGCGTGCAAACACTGGCAGACTAACAGGCTGTTTGTGTTTTATTACAGTAATCCCCTCGCTGGGCTTCAGGGCTCTGGCAGTGGCATGAGAGGCACTCCAGGGTCAGACAGACAGAGCACATAAATGATTTTGTGCTTCACTTACAAGAGTAGGCCTAGGCTATGCATACAGTACAGTATACGTGTGTGGTGTGTGTGTGTGTGTGTGTGTGTGTGTGTGTGTGCGTGCGTGCGTGCGTGTGTGTGTGTGCTGAAACACAACCTCAATCACAACTGAAACATTGCCATAATATGTTGTTGTATCACGTCTTGGTAAATGACTTTGTGCTTCACTTACAAGAGTAGGCCTAGGCTATGTATATAGTACAGTATACGCGTGTGTGTGTGTGTGTGTGTGTGTGTGTGTGTGTGTGTGTGTGTGCGCGCGCGCGTGCGCGTGTGCGTGTGTGGGTGTGTCTCACCCCCACCCAGATAAACCTATCCTTTGGCGTCCCATATCGGAGTACCCCAGGATAATGCTTCTGTGATGAAGTCAAGTTCCATAGTTCTTTTCTCCCCCAGTGCCAATGGCCTCGCCGTGACATCAAGGCTATTAATACGGATTAAATCCAACATGGCCGCTGGGACAGAGAAGCTGTGTGAGGATGTGGGACCTGGGTGCACCCCTGGCCCTGTGGATCACACTCATAGCCTCTATAGGGCTTTGGGTTCTGAAGAGGATATGGACACCTTTCACTCCATTCAGCGGTATGTATCACAATAGTGGGTGTTTGTGTGAGTGTGTGTCCTGTGCCTGTGTGTGTGTGTGTGTGTGTGTGTGTGTGTGTGTGTGTGTGTGTGTGTGTGTGTGTGTGTGTGTGTGTGTGTGTGTGCATGTGTGTGTGTGTGTGCGCATTTCTGACTGTCTGTCTTTTATTTTATATCTATTTGTATATCTGCGTGTTTCTTTATGAGAGTCACTTTTGCAGTTTATTTGCGATGCGTGTGAAGTGCGTGTATATACAGTACTATACTTGAGTAGGTAAGTAGGTATGCGTGTGGGAATGTGTGTATGTTGTGTTTTTGCATGGCTCTATGTATCTATGTACATGAACATTCTGTACTGTATGTGCAAGTGGTGTGTGTGTGTGTGTGTGTGTGTGTGTGTGTGTGTGTGTGTGTGTGTGTGTGTGTGTGTGTGTGTGTGTGTGTGTGGTGTTGCCTTGCAAGCCTGGGGATGACTCTGCAGTTTTAATAATGGCGGTAAGGGGGTGGGGTTACGGTTCACTTCATAGATAGCAGACTTGTCTCCCAGTCAAGTTCAGACATCCTGTGTCTATTTAAAGATCCCGCTATGACTGTAAAGAGGACATACTGTGTAGTGACTGATCATGCTGTCGGTTGGCCCACCAAGCAGTGGAGAACATGAAAGATGAAGATGAAACATGTTACTATGGCTTATACATACAATATGCCATAGGGTATCATAGGGTAATCACAACGTCTAAATGTAAAAAAAAAAAAAAAAAAAAACCTTGGAGATGACGCTGCTTAGGAAGAAAATGATTGCCCCAAGATATGGCCTTCAAATTTGACTCTTCTAGTTATTTTTGTGCTCTTTTATGTGTTGTGAAGTGTGTAAATGATGTCATTCATTCATGTTCAGACGATGCACATTGCACACACAGCCCATGGACAGCCCTGAGTTAATTCTACCTTCATGCTTAGTTACTCTTCCATCATTGCTAGTAAACACAGTTGACATGCAACTCAGATAAGATCTGCTTCACATTGACATTGATTGACCCACTTAGACCCTAACAGCACATATATGAATAATACACACAAATAGTGTGAAGCAAACCTTTCTTGAGTCAATACACGCACACACACGCGCGCACACACACGCGCACACACACACACACACACACACACACACACACACACACACACACACAAAGGTCCTTAATGTGATGATATGTCTAATTACCATGGCAGACGCATGTTTCCTATCATGGATGGCATACTGGTACCCTGTTAACTAATGAGAGAGGGAGTGAGAGAGAGAGAGAGAACAAGAAGTTTCTCCTCTCTGTCCTTGAATGTCTGTATTTAGCCTGAAGGGGCAGAGACAGACTTATACAAGTAAACCAGCTAGAGACTTCAAATGCTGTATGTAGTAGAACCACTCTGGTTGAATGTATCATTATTGACCCACGGACCTTAGAGGAATTCTTTGTGCAATCTGAATGACCCAATAGTGGCTCTCTGAACATAATGAATGAGAGGAAAACACTCTCCGCACCCTTCAACTTGCCACATAAAATATCCATGAATGTCCCTGTATGTACTCTTTAGAGCAATTTTATTCCCATGTAAAAAAAAACGCTGCACACGTGAAATTATACTGAGAAACCTCTGACCCGTTTCATCCTCGGGAGACTGGTTGTTCATTGGTGGATCGAAGGTTGTTGGGATTAAAACCCCCCGAAAAATCCTTCCGTATTAGATGCTTAGATACGTCTCGACCTATCAGCTCTGCCCAGTGGAACAGACCTGATAAGGAGTATGACGTGCGTACTGAAGGAGTATGACGCGCTCACAAAAGTGGTTGTTACACACAAACACATGCATAACAACCAGTGATGGGCTTCAAACATCAACATGAAAGTGGATATTTGAAAAATGCTTGAGATATTTGACAGATGTAGAGAAGGCATATAATGTGAATGAAAGCATGGTTCAGTATCTGATTCAAAGCATGAGTCGCGGTTTTTGCTTATAACATACGGTGCCCTGCATAAGTAATAGGACAGTGAAGCATTTTTTCTTATTTTGGCTCTGTACTCTGTACTCTAAAGTTTGGATCTGAAATCAAACAATTACTATGAGATTAAAGTGTAGATTATTTTATATGTGTTATTTCATATATATATTTGTCTACATATTGGTTTCACCATTTAGAAATAGCAGCACGTTTTATACATAGTACCTATTTCAGGGACAGATTTAATGGGACAGATTAATATCCAAATTAAGCACTCTTGTTTAGTATTTGGTCGACAATCCTTTGCATGCAATAACTGCCTGAAGTCTGTGACCCATTGACCCCACCACACGCTAGGTATCTTCTCTGGTGATGCTCTGCCAGGCCTGTAATGCAGCCATCTTCAGTTGTTGTTTGTTTTGAGGTCTTTTTGCCGAAAATGTTATTATCAGGAAATTAAATCAATGTTCAATTGGACTTAAATCTGAAGATTGACTTAGTCAGTCAAGAACATTCCACTTTTTTAAAAACTCCCTAGTTGCTATGGCAATATGTTTTGGGTCATTGTCTTACAGTATGATGAAGCACCATCCAATGAATCTGGAGGCATTTGCTTGTACTCGAACAGACAAGATATTTCTGTACACTTCAGAATACATTCTGCTGCTGCTATCAGCAGCTACACCATCAATAAAGACAAGTTAGCCAGTTCTAGTGGCAGCTATACATGCCCAAACCACAACACCACCATGTTTCACAGATAATATTCTTGCCATGCTATATCTACAGTAGTTGTAGCTGTGAAGAGCCCGCTCTGTGATTGCCACAGCAGATTTAATTGTATGAAGGCACATGCTATGACGGTGGCTAGTTTTATATTTAGTTAAGAGTGGCAGGAGGAGAGTGTGTGTGAATGTTTGTGTGTGTGGTGTGTGTGGTGTGTGTGTGTGTGTGTGTGTGCATGCCTCAGTACGTGCCAGGCAGAAGGTAGTTATACTGCGTCCCCCTGTCTCAACTAGTCACTTTCCCAACCAAGCAGAGGGGTTCGGGTTAGGTCTAACACGTCTGCTTTTCTCCTTGCCATCCGCCTTCTCTATTTCTCCCTCTCCTTTCCTTACCTTCTTCAGCCACAGACAGCTCGACCAGGACTATGACACCTAAAGCCGATGTGGACCCCACTAAGATGGGAGTGGGCCGGGCCATCGCTGTGCTGACCTCCGGGGGCGATGCCCAGGGTGAGTGAAGGTGGTCAAGAGGGTTCCAGGGGCGAGTTAGAGGGGCATCCAGGGACACGCAGCCCGGGGCTGGTTGAGCTCAGCAGGTGTTTGAGCAGCTCCAGAGTTATATCTCTCTGTGGGAATGGTTCCCAATCACTCTGAGAGCAGGGCTGTCAGGAAAAGGGAAGTGGGGAGATCAACTAGGAACACAGTGTGCTACAGAACTATTTCTGTCTGGCAGTCAAAGCTGGTGAGAGAAGGAGGGGCATTGTAAAGGCGTTGCTTTGTCATTTGTGAAAATGACTTCTGGCCTACTGTACAGTACCTTTGTCATTGTTTAAAGTCATGGCAGTTGTTGAGGGGAGTTCTTGAATGGTGATGTCGGAATCAACAGCTGACAGACTCATGGACCGTACCACTTGAATGAGTGTCAGAGGGGTAATTGAGCCACAGCACAACTGTTATGAATTACTTATTAGAAGACAACTCTCTTATTTTTACAGTTTTATTAAATCAAACTACCTGTTGAGAATTTGTTTCAACATTTGCACTGTATGCTTTACCACAGCTTAATGTACCACTATTACAATGTATAAAGCTTCACCATACTGTAGTTCATATAAAGGAAGTGGCATGTTATTGTTATCATGTTATTGAGCATAACACATCTATGGCCTAGGTCTATGAACTTTAGCTGCACATCAAGACCTCTCTTTTCTGTTTCTATGGAGATAACTTGTAATACGGAAAGGGCAGCATGAACTCCACTGAGGTTGCCAGGGTCACCAAGGCGTTGTCAGGGAGACTTCCCCCCTGACCTTTAGCTGGATGATGAATATCTCCACTTTGACCTTTGCGATGTCTGCTGCTGACCCCACATGACCTTCTAATGTGTGTGTGTGTGTGTGTGTGTGTGTGTGTGTGTGTGTGTGTGTGTGTGTGTGTGTGTGTGTGTGTGTGTGTGTGAGCTGTCTGTCTGTCCATCTGAACTTGAGATCTTTATGGAGGTGTCTATGAACTGCTGTGTGGCTCGACCACTCTGCAGCCTCCTGATCCACTTACTATTTCCCACTCTATCTCATCTAATGTTTCCCTTCCCTCTCTTTACTCACCCTGCCTCCTCCCTCTCTCTCATTTCTCTTTCTCTCTCATTTTCTCCCCAGTTATCCACTCTTCTCCTCTCTATCCCTCTCCCTCTCTCTATCCCTCTCCCTCTCTCTATCTCTCTGTATCTGTTGGAGGGGTGTAATTTTAGAGGCGTGACCTTTCTGTCATACGACAGGACGAGAGGTGAAGTGGAGTGGGCTGCACTCTCCCTCCTCTCTCTCCTTCCTCTCCTCTCCCTCCTCTCCTCCCCTCATCTTCTCTCCCTTCTCTCCCTCACTTCCCTCCTCTCTTTCCTGCTGAAAGAGGAGACACTCTTGGCACCTCCGTAGATACACTATCCACATGTCTTGCCCTTTAGACTGGGCCTTATGTGTTGAGCCTGAGAGCTGAGTAAATACCCTGTCTGCCCGCCCCGCCGGCTCCCTGGAACAGACACACGGGCAGGCAGTTCATCCATTGTGTGGATGTGAGGGGGAAACTGCTATTTTCTGCCGGGAGATTATTGAGATTCTATGATGTTCAACAAATACTCTCAAATGCGTCTGTAAAGACTGAGGCCTGTCTGAGGCATGTGGTGTGTGGTGATATTTTCACCATCCCCTAGAGATGATAGTCAACTCGGTCCCTTGACTAGATCCTGCTACTGTATGATGGGCCACCCCCATGAGGCAGTCGTTTAAGCCTCTATCATAGGTCAGCCAGTCATAATCATGAATATGTTGACCTCAGTTCCTTTGTTGTGTGTGTGCGTGTCAGGTCATATCTGAAACGCACACCTGTGCAGGTGGATGTGTAACACACACTAACACACACTCTGTCCTCCAGGTATGAACGCAGCCGTGAGGGCCACAGTCAGAGTGGGAATCTATACTGGGGCCAAGGTCTACTTTGTACATGAGGTCAGTAGTCTAACTGTCATCTGCCAACTGTAGTGTCAACTGTGTCGTTATCCATTATCCCTGATCTCTGTTCTGTTCTTGCCCAGTGTTAACACACCTGATCAACTAATCCACCAATCATATGAAGTCCTTGACTGGTTCTTCGTGCTGGGTGGGAACAAACGCTTGTACAGATGCTTACTGTGGGGGGCCTGGACCAGAAATTAAGAACATTGGCCTACAACCTTAAAACCTTAGTTCTACAACCATTGGTCTAGAACCGCATGGCCAACTTTAGTCTTTTTTTTTTTTTAACTGATATATTACATCCTGGGGCTGAAAATGGCCTTAGGTCACTGTATGAGTGTTTGGGGCCATAAATACTAATTTTGTAGATTCTCCTAGAACGATTTCCCAAGTACAGTGATATATTCACTGCAACTGGCCTCTTTGCAACTGAGGAAAACAACCTTTCGAACACCTTTTATTGAGAATCCTCCTAGCTTCATCTGCCGTTACTTACCTAACTAGCTCTGTGAAGGACAACGTCAACAAAAAACAGGAAGCAACTTTGGCTGGTGTGGGCCTGACTGATTAATGACTAATGGCTAATGACTAATGGCCCATTCCTTTCATTTCCTATTTCTGTATCTATAAGCTGAGCCTCTCCTTAAGCACCTTTCACTGCTGTGGGCTTTCACACCCTTCACCTCACCATGAAAGCGATTGTGTGTTGTCTCCAGGGTTACCAGGGTCTGGTGGATGGAGGAGACAATATCCGCCCTGCCACCTGGGAGAGTGTGTCCATGATGCTGCAGCTGGTGAGCACAGCGCACACACAAACACACACACACACACACACACACACACACACACACACACACTTGCACACACGCACATACATATACAGACATATCAACTCATCATGACCTTCACCCTCCCACCGTATTTGATGACTCTCTCCTCAACGGGTTCAGACCACATGTAACCTTTGAATGGAGAGGGTGTGACCAGTAATAAGTAACTCTAGCTGGTCTGGGATCAGTGGTGTCTCTGCAGGTCAAGTAGTCATTCAAATGCCAGGGTTCACTCCAGGAGTTGGATTTAATGGTCTTCTGATAGAGGCTGGGGCTTCCTCTCCTCCTCCCTCTCTTCCTCCCTCTCTCTCTCTCTATCTCCATGTCCCTCTCCTTCTCACCCACTCCTCTCTCTTTTTCCCCAACCTCGGTCTCTGTACACCTCTGAGGCAGCTCTCTTGACTTTGTTTTGTGGACAGAATGTGTGGGTTCTGTGGGGCGCTTAGTGGCGTAGCACACTAATGCGCTTACCACGTAATCGCAAGGTTCCTTGTTTCCATTCCGACCCTCGACCTATCTTGCATGTCATCCCTCCTCTCTCACTTCTCATCCTTCCTGTCACTCTCTACTGTCTCAATCCCATTAAAGCAGAAATGCCCTAAAAAACATATTTGAGAAAAAAAAAGAATGTGTGGGTTCTTGTTGTTAAGTCCCGCTGACCCCTTCCCTCCCTCTTGCCTTGCCTCAGGGTGGCACTGTGATCGGCAGTGCCCGCTGTCAGGACTTCCGCACCAAGGAGGGACGCACCAAAGCCGCCTGCAACCTGGTCAAGCTGGGCATCACCAACCTGTGTGTGATCGGTGGTGACGGCAGTTTGACCGGTGCCAACCAGTTCCGCTCAGAGTGGAGTGAGCTGCTGGCTGATCTGGTCAAAACGAGTGAGAGACTTGGTTCATTTCCCACTGCACAACAAACCCCCCCACTACCATCATAATTATTATTTATTTTTTTAAATGCCCCCCTCTTTAGCATTTTGTGGTCAGGAGAAAATATGAAATGAGGTCAAGTTCGCCTCCCAATTATTTTCTTTCAAATAAATTCCCAAACATTTCTGCTCCAGGCATCCCTCCGGCTTATTATGCATCTGTATGATATACTGTATGATTATGGTAGCAATGTTTTTTTATCAATGTTAACTTGCTTTAACCCATGCTGAACTGTGTGTATCTGAATGCACCTTTGCTTCACCAATGTCCAGCTAGGATCACAGTGGAGGAGGCCAAGCGTTCCAGTCACCTGAACATCGTTGGCATGGTGGGCTCCATTGACAACGACTTCTGTGGGACTGACATGACCATCGGCACTGACTCCGCCCTGCATCGCATCATGGAGGTGGTGGACGCCATCACCACCACTGCACAGAGGTACACACACACTTATACACACACACACCTAAAAAAAAAGCACAGAGTGACATACACTATCAGCAGAGATATTCCCTTTCCCTTCTGATTTGAAATACAGATATTTCTAATGTATTTAGTATGTTTTGAGCATGAGTGAATCACATGTCTCTCTTCACAGTCACCAGAGGACGTTTATCCTGGAGGTGATGGGCAGACACTGTGGGTGAGTGCCTGACTTTGTGTGTGTGCGTGCGTGTGAGCGTGCGTGCGTGCGTGCGTGTGTGCGTTTTAACTGTGTTCCCTGTTCCCACAGCTACCTCGCCCTGGTGACTGCACTGGCCTGCGGTGCTGACTGGGTGTTCATCCCAGAGATGCCCCCAGAGGAGCAATGGGAGGAACATCTCTGCAGGAGACTGACTGAGGTACTACATACACCTTCTCCTCTCTCTCTCTCTCTCTCTCTCTCTCTCTCTCTCTCTCTGTCTGTCTCTATCTCCCTCTCCCTCCATCTGCGACCCCCCTCATTCTCTCTCTCATTCTCTCAGCAAAGGGGCCGTGGTTCTCGTCTGAACGTCATCATCGTTGCGGAGGGAGCTATGGACCGCAGCGGCAAACCCATCACCTGTGAACAGCTCAAGCAGGTGGGTGATGACCACACTCAGTCACTACGGTCTATGGAGAACGTACTGTAGAAGTTGCCTCTGACCACTATATGGAGTCCGATCTTTTTTCATCCGCGTAACGGTTAAGGTTAGGAGGATTGGGGGTGGAGTAATCTGATCCTAGATCAGTGGTTAATTTAGGCCAGGTGATAGAGATACTACTGCATTTGAGGGTTAGGGTTATGGTTAGGTCATTCTAATGGAAGAACTATGAAGCAAAATACATCTATTCATTTTAGGCATATTGCTGTACTCTTCTCTCTCTCTGTTCAGCTGGTAACAAAGAAACTAGGCTTTGACACCCGTACCACCATCCTGGGACACGTCCAGAGAGGAGGCACTCCCTCCGCGTTCGACAGAATCCTGGTAATCTATCATTCAATCTCTGTCCACCTGTCGAAGCTTATGCTATGTTGACCAACGGGTCTGTTTGTATGTCACTCTCTTAGACTTTCATTGTCTCTGAACCAAAGGGTTTTCTCACTATTTACAACTCTCCTCCTCCCCTTGCACCTTTCTTCCCTTCCCTCCTTCTCTCCTCCCTGTCCTCCCTGTCCTCCCATCCCCTTCCCCTTCCCCCCCTCCGCCCTCCCTCCTCCTCTCTGTGCCCCCTCTCTCCCCTCCCTCCATCCCTCCTCTCCTCCTCTCCCTCCCATCCATCTCTCCCCTCCCTCTCTCGTGTCCTGTATTCCCTCCCTCCCTCCCTCTCTCAGGGCAGCAGGATGGGTGTGGAGGCTGTGATGGCCCTGCTGGAGGCCACTCCAGAGACCCCGGCCTGTGTGGTCAGCCTGTCAGGCAACCAGGCTGTCAGGCTGCCCCTCATGGAGTGTGTCCAAGTGGTGAGCTGGCCACCCATACATATTGGATATTTAGACTTACTCTCTTTCTATTGACAAAATCAACATATTATCAACAGATGCAGTGGTAATAAATAAGTCAATGACTTTTCAGTTTTCGTTGTCATTTTCACCATTCTCTATCTCTGTATTTCTCTCTTTCACTATTTCAGACTAAAGATGTGACCCAAGCCATGGCTGAGGGGAGGTTTGAAGATGCTGTGAAGCTCAGGGGAAAGTGAGCATTTTTCTGTTCTATTCTGCCTTTATTTTGAATGGGTTTTGGATGAAATTGTTTGTAATTTTCACATCAATATCTGTTTTAAGGAGCTTTGAGAATAATTGGAACACTTACAAATTGCTGGCTCACGTGCACCCCCCAGATGTGAAGGTGAGAAACTGCAATGTTCAGCGTTTTTTCCCCCATTTCCCTCTGTATATATATATATCCTACATTGTATATATATAATACTCATAATACTTCAAATATCTAAGGTGTCCCTTGCTTGAATTACCTTGATTATTACAGGGTGCTGTGAAGACATGGACAAAGTCATGATAAACAATTTGGAATCTCTCTCTTTGTCTCCTTTCAGAGCAATATCAACATTGCCATTATGAACGTTGGCGCCCCCTGTGCTGGGATGAACGCCGCAGTCCGTTCAGCCGTCAGAATCGGCATCCTCCAGGGTCACCATATGCTGGCCATTCACGACGGGTTTGACGGGTTGGCTCAGGGAATGGTACATTTCACCTCCAAACACACACACACACACACACACACACACACACACACACACACACACACACACACACACACACACACACACACACACACACACTCACCATACCCATCCCTTTTTGACCCCTCCCCCCAGGTTGAACCCATCAATTGGACCGGAGTGGGAGGATGGACTGGCAAGGGAGGTTCCATGCTGGGCACCAAGAGGTAAGATTTCCCAATGGAGCACTAAAACCCTTGGTGAGAAGAACACACACCTCCAGATGGTCTTATCGATACAACTTATCTGATCATCTCCCCTCTCGTTTGAAGGTCCCTGCCAAGTGAATTGATTGAGCAAATCAGCCTGAGCATCGCTAAGTTCAACATCCATGCTCTGATCATCATCGGAGGCTTTGAGGTGAGGAGATGGAGCAGAGCGTATGTCTTCTGATGTCCTAATTAGACTCTAAATCCCACAAAGCTTTAGGGCATGTCAGTGACCCTTCATTTGGGGTGTGGTAGTACTGTATATGACAATGTGCGTCTCCCTGCCAGGGGTTTGTCGGTGGTCTGGAAATGGTTCAGGCCAGAGAGAAGTACGAGGAGTTGTGTATCCCGATTGTTGTCATTCCCGCCACAGTCTCCAACAATGTTCCGGGATCTGACTTCAGCATTGGAGCTGACACTGCCCTCAACACCATTACTTCGGTCAGACACACCACAAACACATACACATGCACGCATACTTACAACTCTGTTTTATACACACATCCCTCCTCATACTTGCCTCCCCCACCCCATCTCTCTCTCTCTCTCTCTGTCTCTCTCTCTGTCTCTCTCTCTCTCTCTCTCTCTCTCTCTCTCTCTCTCAGACTTGCGACAGGATCAAGCAGTCTGCTGCCGGCACTAAGAGGAGGGTGTTCATCATTGAGACCTTGGGGGGACACTGTGGCTACTTGGCCACCATGGCCGGTCTGTCCTCTGGGGCTGACGCTGCCTACATCTATGAGGAGCCTTTCAACATCCACGACCTAGAGGTCAGGGTGGCTTGATGGACGGATGAATGGATGGATGAAGGGATGGGTGGATGGATGGATGAATGGATGGAGGAATGGATGAAAGGATGGATGGATGAATGGATAGAGGAATTCATGGATGGATGAAAGGATAGATGGATGGATGGATGAATGGATGGATGTATGAAAAGATGGATGGATGGATGAAAAGATGGATGGATGAATGGATAAAAGGATGAATGGATGGATGAATGGATAGAGGAATTAATGGATAGATGGATGGTGGAAAGATTACTGAGCTGACTTGTTGTATTGTGTGCAGCTAAACGTGGAGCATCTTGTGGAGAAGATGAAGACGACAGTGAAGAGAGGGCTTGTTCTCAGGTTTGTGTGTGTGTGTGTGTGTGTGTGTGTGTGTGTGTGTGTGTGTGTGTGTGTGTCTTAAGACGGCCTGCACAAACACACTTAGTTTAAATAACTCATAATGGCCTTAAGTCTTGGGTCTCTTGACAGAAAGTAATTGAATCAGGTGTTTTACCTGTAAATCCAATAATTCACCAGGACCTTGGTTGGAGATGTTTTGCTTGTCTTTTTTTCTACTGACTGCATCGTCTTGCTCACAGGAATGAGTGTTGCAACTCCAACTACACCACAGACTTCATCTATGCCCTGTACTCAGAGGAGGGCAAGGGCGTGTTTGACTGCAGGAAGAATGTCCTGGGACACATGCAGCAGGTCTGAGAGAGGCAGCGTTTTGGTTCTTTTCGGTGGTTTGCGGTTGAGGCTGATAAATGCAGTGAACTGTAGTCAAAGCAAGTAGTTATTACACTGTAATACAACGTGAATCTCCATCTCGCTCTCTCTCACACCATCTCCCTCTTTCTATCTAGGGTGGAACCCCTACTCCCTTCGACAGGAACTTTGGCACCAAGATGGGGGCCAAGTCTGTCCTCTGGCTGACTGACAAGCTGAAGGAATGCTACCGACATGGTGAGCACATGAATGAAATACTTAGACTTGATAGTTCACCGGGCGTTTTTTTAAAAGCTCTGAAGTGGTCTAATGTCAAGATTAGTCCACAATCTACACACAACAGGTGATGTGGGATATGGACTTCTCGACATCAGAGGTCAGACCAGTTCTAAGCTCTAGAAACGTCTGCCAAACGTTTATAGGCTGATTGGAGTAGCCAAATGTGGTAGTGTGTGTCCACTCGCCTGCTGTGCTGATGCCAGTCCCCTGTGTGTCTCCAGGCCGTATCTTTGCTAACTCACCAGACTCTGCCTGTGTGCTGGGCATGAAGAAGAGATCCCTGCTCTTCCAGCCCCTGACCGAGCTCAAGGAGATGACTGATTTTGTGTGAGTCCCTGCTCACTTGTCACATCCTCTCTCCGCCCTTCCTCTCTCCTGACTGTGGCTCTTCATCATGGTTCACACAGCTACTCTGATGATGATGTTAAGATTGGGAGTAGTTTGCAAGTGTGTGAAAGTGCAGTTAGCTCAACTGAATGATTTCTTTAATTGACTTCTCAAGGGAAGCATACAGAATTGTTTTTATATCCATTCATCCATCATTCCTTCTTTTTCCTTCCTATTCTCACTCCTGGTTTCTCCCATGTCCCCATTATTCCTATCCATCTCCCCTTTCTTCTCTCTCCCCTCTTCCAACACCCTGTCTTCTTCTCTATCTCTCTTCATCCCTCCCTCCTTCCCTCCCTCCTTTCCTTCTCCCTCTACAGACACCGTATCCCAAAGACGTCGTGGTGGATGAAGCTGAGGCCCATCCTGAAGATCTTAGCCCACTACAACATCAGTCTGGACACCTCAGAGAAGACTGCTATGGAGCATGTCATCAAAAAGAGAGTTTAAAATCCTTTCTCTTTCACAGACACACACAAACACACAAACACACACACACACACACACACACACACACACACACACACAAACACACACACACAGACACACACAAACACACACACACACACACACACACACACACACACACATAATCTCAAACATGGACACGATCATTATCATTACTGTCATAAGAAGAGGCCTCCCATGAAGCTCAACCTATAACCCTCCCCGAAAACATCCTCCTATCCCTCAACCAACCCACTCCCGTGGAGAGACAGAGACAGTGACTCACTCAACAGATGAGTGTAACATATCCACAGACAGCACTTGCAGTTATGATACAGCAGCTGCGCTCACAGTTTGCCGTGTAGAACCTTCAAGTGTTTACTGTGTCGAGGGTCAAAGAGGGTATTTAGAGCTGTTGTTAATCACATATAAGCACTCTCCCTTCTGTCATAGAAAACCCTGCCTTAGGCCTATTATGTATGTCATTGTGAAGGCATCTCCAAACCACATACACCCACAATTTCCTTTGTCTGTGCCCGTGTCTCTACTCTCACTCTCTTAACCCTTCAGTAACTGTATAGTTCACACCCCTTCTGTCTCTTCATTACTATACTACTTCATTTATATACTATTCAGTAGCACATTTTCCCCTGTGTTTGTATGACAGAACAGTAAAAAAAATAAAATAAAATAAAGACTTCCTTCCTCCAAGTATCAGCACATTTTCTCCCTCAAAATGGTGGTTTTAACTGCAACTGAACAATGTTATAAAAAGTTCCACTATGTGATGATGTTTTTGTTCAGCTCAGATGGATAATGACATGTTATTTGTGCTTTAACTACTCCCTTGCCAATAGAGGATGTCAGAGATTAACCTTCTCCAGCCAGTTGTAAGACAGTTGAAAGCTACTTTTTCTGTTTATGTTACACAAAAGAAATAAGCTACTTTGTAACAAAATGTCAGTGGAACAGTGAAAACACATTTAAACTTGAAAAGGTGACACAGGGACAACAATATGCTGTAATTGTATGTAGCTTTACATGTAGTTACACTTATCAACACACCCAATTATCTACACTGAATGTTTTATGTAACCTAAAAAACAACTGACTTGTAATTCTTTCAGTAATTCTACATTAATGTTGTAATAATGACTAGCCTATTTTCACAAGTACAAAGCCCACAAGTACAAAACACCCTGTGGGGAAATAGCAGAGGTTCAGATGACTGTGGCACCTGACACGGATGCTTCCAGTGCGCACGCAGAAGACTTGAAAGTGCTCACTTCCAAGCAGCTGAGGTGAGTGAACTCGCACTTCATTAACATATTTGAGTATTTGTTATTTTTTTACTATAATGCTGGTCAATAGTTTTGGATTGATGGATGTGTGCATGTATAGTGTCATCGCCATTAACTCATATTACTCAGCTTCATGTGAATCTTTGACTTTTTGCATGATTTGATTTCCTGCCTCTGGCTGTGGGTTATCAAGTCACATGTTATTTCTATGCTTCATTTAATAGGTCTGATCATTTCTCAGAAAAAAGGTATCTGTAATAAATCACCCGGAATCTGACATGATAGATACAGATAGATAGATACACAGATACATGTAGGCGTAATGTTAAATGTAGGTGTTACACACAGTGTTACACACGTTCTAGGCTATCTTCATATTTTTCTTTTTGTTGAAATTCTATGACTACATGGTGTCGTCTTTATGACAATTTCCCTTTTCTCATTCTCACACAGAGTGCATGTGTTGCTGAATGTGCTAAATGTAGTGCGTGCGTGCGTGTATGTGTCACTTGTGTTTGCGTGTTCCTACAAACCAACGTGCAGCCGTCTGTGTGACCGCAGACTCTAATCCTCTCGGAAGAGCAGCAGTCATCTGCAGTACCTGTGGTTTGTCAACGTCTGCCCCATTTCTGAGACATGCCAACTTCCTTCCTATAACAAAACAGAATCTTTCATCATGTTTCACGTTGAGTGAGAAACTATGTTTCATCGCTGGTCCTAGAATGTTCTGTATGACCTACATGAGCCCCTTAAAGGAGAGTAAATGCTTACCTTTAATACACACACATGTTTTAATATAATAACATCGATATTACAACCTCAGAGAGAGGTTGTAGAAGCAGAAGTTGAGAGTTGGGTTTAGTTTTATTGCTCATCATCAGAATGGGAAGTTGTGAACGGCCCTGGTTTCTAGCTTAGTCTTTGTTGTAGAAAGTTTGCCCTGTTTCTAAGTAACGCAAATGTCAGAGACTGCAGGTTAATGCAGTGAGTGGTTGAAGATGCGAGAATTGCTCAGTTCAGAGGAAGTGTCTTGTCTACTTCTGGTTTCTGTCTCCGCCCCCCCCATTTCTCCAAACTCCTGACTCTCACTGTTCCTCTCCCTACCAATCTGCTTGACCTTCAACCTCTCTGCTTGTATCTCTCTCTTCAGGCAATGATTGGGGTCTTACTACTCGTCACCCTTCTGCTATACTCTGTGGGACAGAACCAAATTCATGGTAAGTGCATTCACACCTTAACAGACCTGAGTTATGGAGGGTCAGTAAATGCAAACAAACATTCTCCTGTGTTTTTGGGTTCCATTTAGAACCCTCTGTGGAATAGCTCCTACATGGAACCCAAAAGGATTCTATAATAGATTCTCCCACAGGGAACGCCGAAGAACCCTTCATGGTTCTAGGTAGCACCTTTTTTCTAAGGATGTGTGTATTTGTCTCAAACATCAAACACGTTATGATAATGTCCTTACGTTGTTTGTGTGGCGTGTCAGGGCTGCTCCAGGGATGTGTGTCCCAGCCCACATGCACAGAATGCCTAAGGAGTCCTGGATGTGCCTGGTGCAAACAGAATGTGAGTCAAATCAATCTGTATAAAACCCACTGTAAAATCCGATTAGGTGACAAGGTCACCTCAATGCTGCTTCCATTTATTTCTGTTTGAAACTGTTATTGTATTTAACCTTTATTGATCTAGGTTAGTCTCATTGAGGTAACATCTCGTCTCCGAGAGAGACCTGGTCCAAGACAGTAGCAAGGAAACTTCACGACAGTGTGATCATTATTGAGTGCTTCTTCTTTCCCAGCAGTGGGGTCTGAGGTTGATGGCAGTAGTGTAGTGTAGTGATCTAATAGTTTTTCTGTGGCCTCTGTATTCTCTGTGAGCCACCTCTGGGCTCTGGGAATGGCTCCATCTCAGTAGTCATGTGTAGGGACCACGTTACGGCATTCAAACAGTTGCAGCTCTTTGTAATAGGAAGCTACACGCTGTACATGGTCTTCATTGGAGTCTAGATGATCAGATACGCCCTGAGTATCTCTGCTGAGAGTGTCAAGCTCATAAGACAATGTAGATCACCTTTCAGCATTCCCAATGCTGTAAAGGTTAGCTGAAACCTTTTTTTTGTAAATTCGGGAATGGATTTTAAAGATCCAGTGTGGATTTTTGAGCTTTAAAATAGTGCTAAATGGCCATGGTAAATTGGTAGCAATCAAGGAATTAAATTACATGATAAAGAACGTTCGGTGAAGAGAGCTGTTTTGGTCCAAACAAAGCGCTTTCTTAAATCTTGTGTCGAGGTCGAGCCTTTACTTACTCATTGTACGTTTTCTTTGTTTACAAGGATATACACATGTTTCCCACTGTTCGAAAAGTAAAATGTACATTTTTACATTTTCTGTGTGGGCAGAGGGAGCAGGAACACGCACAACTACATGCTTCATCTTTAAGGGGAGTCAATGACTGTCCCTCTGACCTTTATTCAGTGGTGGAAGCGGTTCTGTGTCAAACCTTTCCAGAAACTGATAACAGGGGGTTCTGTATGAGAAGTTACATTGACGTGGCTGAGAGACAGTCAGGTGGAGAGTAATGTTTCAATTCCTCCTTCTCTTTGTCATACATTTGTTCTGAATGTCAAAACTCATTTAGATGTATACTTTCTATTCTCTAGATCCTCAACTATTCATGATTACTAGTTTCAAACTACTCATACTGTTCTTGGAACCACTGTTAGCTTTCTCATCTAGAATAATTGCATACACATACAGTAACAGTACCATAACCCTTAACAGTAATGTCGAATGTCAGTTTGTTAAACATCAGAAATGATAAAGGGTTGTTATCTTGTGTAGCACACTCTCTTCCTTGTCCTGATAAGAGGGGTTCCACTTAAATCATACAGTATATTGTGTGCTGCAGCTCCGTGTGGTTTCCTATGCCGTAGTGCTAGTGGTGTCGTAGTGCTATGTATGCTATGCTCAGTTACGCATTTCTATTTATTATGCTTGTTTTCTGGTAATTCTGCTTTAGATATGCCGGATGTTTTTTTTTCTCTGTCGCATCTATGTTTATTTTTATACATGAACCCGGCCCTAGTGTTTCATTCAAATATTTTGGTGGTTTTGATTTAGACTTCCCTGTCATTTTAGATGTTCCAATTTCAAGATGTAGGCCTAACACTCGCAGGCACACACACACACACACACACACACACACACACACACACACACACACACACACCCACAAAGACACACACACACACACACACACACACCCTGCATGTTTGATAACCTCACATTCCACATGTGTTTTAGAGTGAGTGACTGAACTGAGACCCAAATCTCTGTCCTCCTAATAGGACTTTCTGGAGACAGGGGAGTCCAACGAGCGACGCTGTGATACACCTGAGTCTCTGAGTAGCAGGAGCTGTGGAGATGTTGTTAACCCCCAACCGTTCAAGGACGTGATGAAGGACCGCGAACTCAGCAGTGACCCAGACAACGTGGTCCAGCTTAAGCCACAAAACCTCCACCTCAAACTCAGAGTTGGTGAGAAATGGCACCTCCTATATAGCAATCAGACTTACACCTATGTGGACATATGGGCAGAGCCAGTATTTGTAAGCAGAGCCTAGTCTGTTTCTGAAAAACAAAAACATTAAAAACTGTGAAAACTTTTTTTTTTTTTTTGCAAAGTGGTGTGTTGCTGTGTTGTTACATATGATGGGGGGTGGAAACTAAGGTGGCACGCCTGACCAACGAACCGATCTTGAATTTCGGGTTACGGTTAGGGTCGGTTTTAGATTTGGACCTAGTCGGACGCTGGTCAGGAAAGACCCTTAAGTCTTACCACATATGATGTAAATCTGCTGTTCATAACTTTTCCATCCTGTTTTTTTCCCAGGAGTCCCTCATTTCTTCAACGTGTCGTTCAAGAGAGCAGAGGGCTACCCCATCGACCTTTACTACCTGATGGACCTGTCCTTCTCCATGAAGGACGATCTGGACACGATCAAGAACCTGGGCCAGGACATCCTCACCACTCTGAGCAAGGTCACCAAGCAGGTCCGCATAGGTGAGTCCTGCTGAGGGATGAATCACAACATGTTCAATCAAACATGGGTTGAGGTCAAAGGGAAAATTGCACACACAAAAAATACAAATTCTGGGTACAAATTCTATGTTGGGATTCAACCAATTGTGTACAACATACTGTATAGGGAGATAGCTATGTTGCTGTTCTCATCCTATCCTACTCTTCATCCGCCTCAGGTTTTGGCTCGTTTGTGGACAAGGTGGCCTTGCCTTATGTCAGCCAGGTAAAGGCCAAGAAACAGAACCCCTGCCCCAGCCGTGTCGATACCTGCCAGCCTGCCTTCAGCTTCCAGAACATTCTGGGGCTCACTAAAGACGCGGATGATTTCAAAACGAAGGTCAGCAAGCAGAGGATCTCTGGTAACCTGGATTCTCCTGAGGCTGGCTTTGATGCCATCATGCAGGCTGCTGTCTGTCAGGTAAGGCCATCACACATGACCAAGCACAGTCACAGCCACAGAAAACCCCTGCTTGCATGTCTGCTAAGATACTCACCTCTGACCCCCGGCCTTTCTACTCATCTCCCCCTCTCTCTTTTGTTCACTTCACTCTCTTTCTCCTCCCTCTCTCCTTCTCTGTCTTTGTCCCCCCCCCCCTCCCTGTCATACTTCTCACCCAATCTCTACCTTCCTCTCTCCTCCTTTCTCTCTGTCTCTTGCCATGTAGGGTGTGATCGGTTGGAACAATGTGACACGGATCCTGGTCTATACATCCGATGACACTTTCCACATAGCTGGAGATGGCAGGCTGGCTGGGATATATGAGCCGCATGACGGGAAGTGCCACCTCAATGGCAGCGGCTTCTACGATGGCACTAAATATGTGGGTAATCATAGTGGGAATGGGATTATCAGAACAGATTTAGGTCATCATGCCTTGCCTTTTTGCAAAACATAGTGGTTCATAACCGTTCACTGGTATTAATCGGAATCGTTTAATTGTTTTTCGGTTCGTTATTTTACCCCTGGTATCTTACCCCTGGTATCTTACCCCTGGTTCTGTGGGTCTCAGGACTACCCCTCTGTTGGCCACCTCTCCACGGTCCTCTCAGACAATAACATTCAGCTCATCTTCGCTGTCACTGAGGAGAGTGTTCATGCATACAAGGTCAGCCTTGAAATGTCATTCAATTTAATTTATTTTTCAATTACAAAAGAGGATTTGTAAATGTCCATAAGATATCAACTTCTGTTCCGCTCCCCATTGGCTCACTCTCTTTTTCTCTCTTCTCTCTCTCTCTCACACACACACACACACACACACACGCACACACACGCACACGTACACACACACACAAACACACACACACACACGCACACACACACGCACACGCACACACACACACACACACATACACACACACACACACACACGTACACACACACACACACACACGCACACGCATACGTACACACACACACACGCACACGCACACGCACACGTACACACACACACACACACACACGTACACACACACACACACACACACACACACCTGTCATGTAATTTACACACACACACTTTCATAGGCATTGAGTGAACTTATCCCTCAGTCGGTGGTTGGGGTTTTGAAGAATGACTCGAGCAATGTGGTCCAGCTCATCTCAGAGGCCTACAATGTGAGTGTTACATAATGGAGACACAATGCACCCAATCATTAGATTAGATTAGATTAGATGAGATTCAATTTTATTGTCACTGCACAGAGTACAAGAACTGAGACAACGAAATGCAGTTTGGCATCTAACCAGATAGTGGCATAGTGCAAAAGACTTGAGAAATTAAACTGTAGGCAGTGGCTAGTATTACAGTATGAGGTATTACAGTGAGTATAAATAAATGAATATAATAAGTGAATATACATGAGAGGAATATCAATATGATATGTACAGTTGAACAAGGGCAATAAAAGACATGATATTGTAGACAGTGAGATGGCAGTATAAGGTATTGCAGTATAAGGTATTGCAGTATAAGGTATTACAGTGAGTATAAATAAATAAATTAATATAATATGATATGTACAGGTGAACAAGGGCAATAGGTCTTGAGGTATGTAACATATATGTAAGATGTATAATTAGAGATCAATATAATAAATATGCTATGTGCAAACAAGCAGTAGTGCAAAAGCTAAATTGGAGTCCTGTGTGTGCAGCCAGTAGAGGTTTGGGGGGAGGGCACCCTGACACTGGGAGTCAATGTTCCTCTTGTTGGGAGGTAAATACACCAACCTTAAATGACTTTAATCCCAGAACACAATACACAAAATAGCACTTAGTTTAATACTAGCAAGATATGAATGGCTACAATTTAACAATGACTAAACATTCAAATGAGGACAGAATGATCGGAAACTGAGTCGCTTATCTGAAAACAACCAGCTAAACACAGCTGCTCTCATACGCATTTATTTTCATTGACACCCTAGCCTCATAGTGGCTCCAAGCAGAAAAATAGCTCTGGTTAAGAGCTGGTTATATCACAATGTGTCTTATTCTGTCTAGTGATGACTATTGAGGGAGGTTTTTGAGATAATATACTGATCTTGATCTGAACATGAGCTTGGTCAAGGAAAGAGCATCATTTTGATGTGTTTCATATGTATCTTTCCACAGAACCTGTCCTCCACCATCTTCCTGGAGCACCAGAAAACCCTTGTGGATGTGTCCTACAAGTCTCACTGTGTCTCCGAGGAAGGCAGCGCTGCCTGGCGGAAGAATGGCGAGTGTACGAATGTCAAGCTCAACGAGCAGGTCTGTCTGGTCACAAAGAATAGTGGGGGTGGTCAGTCATCATAAGACAAAATGCTAGGACCAGGGGTTATTGGCAGTCACAATGCTAGAAGTCATCAACTGTCTCTGCATGACATCAGCTAGGAGAGCATGCCCCAAATCCTGAAGGGCTGTGAGTAAGGGTGGTAGTTCATAGTGTATATCATTTTGACCCTACAGTACCAGTCAAAAGTTTGGACACACCTTCTCATTCAATGGTTTTTCTTTCTTTCTTTTTTATTATTTTCTACATTGTAGATTAATATTGAAGACATCAAAACTATGAAGGAACACATATGGAATTATGTAGTAAACAAAAAAGTGTTAAACAAACCAGAATATGTTTTATATTTCAGATTCTTCAGAGTAGTCACCTTTTGCTTTGATAACAGCTTTGCACACTCTTGGGAAGGTGTGTCCAAACTTTTGACTGGTACTGTAGCTGCACATTTGGATTTGAAAAGCAACAACAAATAAAACATCTCAAACTGCAATTACTCAATTATGTCATGGTCTGTTGTTACATGTCCTAATAAATACCCCTAGCCATAATATTTTTTATTATCTTATCCCTATCTTGTTTTTAGATTGACTTCACTGTGAGATTGAACATCTCTACATGTCTGAAAGAGAAGACAGAGTTTCACATCAAAGTGCAGGGCATCAGCGAGACCTTAAAGGTCTTTGTGGAAACCCTGTGTGACTGTAACTGCGATGAGAGTGAAGTGCTGTCCCCACTCTGCAACAATAATGGGACGCTCAGCTGCGGCATCTGCAGGCAAGTGCCCCAGTTATTATATGTCACAGCGCCCTCTGGCTGCGATAGAGAACTGATACAACATACACAACAAGTGCAGGTGTTGAGTCTGCAACTTTCAAAACTTAAAGCACGAAGCATCTAATTTGTACCTAAGGTAAATGTAACATGCCAGAGACAAAGGTTCTCACATTCAAAACAAAGAATACCATTTTGAAGACAAGTAGTCTTAGTCTTAAGAGTAGGAGTTTGAACTATTGTTTAGCTACTGTTGTGGCATTATTTGACAAATGACGTGTCCCTTAGCTGTGATGATGGCCACCTGGGTCAGAGGTGTGAGTGTGAGCGGCCAAAGGACATGACCTCCGCGGATGCTTCCTGTCGCAATTCCGCCCAGCTCTGTAGTGGGCAGGGGCATTGTGAGTGTGGGAAGTGTGTGTGCCACGGCAGCTACCGTGGCAAGTTCTGTGAGTGTGATGACAACAGCTGTGCTCGACACAACAACATGCTCTGCGGTGGTAAGTCATTCGGTCGCCAAATAGAGCAGTACAGAGAGCATCCCCACAGTATGATTTCAAAGGACTCTTCTATTGTCCGATGTTGTTGCTTTACTTCTATTGCTATGTGTTGTTAAATAGTTTGTTTCCAGCTAGTAATTGGTTAAAAAGTGTTGCAGTCTGCAATACTGTGTTCTTTTTTCCGTTTGTTACCATGTAGTGCTGTACTCACAATACAGCGACCATCAAAGCCCCGTAGCTGTAGCGGCACATATACTCACTTCAACACTTAAAAACAGAACACCTGGGGCGCTGAGTGGCGTAGCACACTAATGCACATACCACATAATTGCAAGGTTCCTGGTTCAATTCCGACCCTCGACATGTCTTGCATGTCATCCCTCCTCTCTCTTTCATCCTTCCTGTCAATCTCTACTGTCTCCATCCCAATAAAAGCTGAAATGCCTTAAAAAAAAAAAACAGAACACCTGCTGATTCTAAGCATATAGAGTATTAGGCATTTTGTTTGACAGACACCTGTATTTGCTCTCTGTATCCCTTAGGTAAAGGGGATTGTGACTGCGGAACATGTAAGTGTCATGGCAGCTATACGGGCCCTGCGTGCGACTGCTCCTCCCTCACAGACCAATGTCAGACGGGGGGCAGTAAGCTGTGCAGTGGGCAGGGAACATGCCAGTGCAACAAGTGCCGCTGCAACAAAGACTTTCTTGGCAGTGACTGCTCAAAGATTCTCAATGCATGCTTTAAGTACCAGTGAGTACAGTGAGTTTAACTCTCAGAGTATGTCGGTTTAGATTGAGTTGCCAGTTAGCCAACACTAGACTTTGCTTACTACAATGTGTGTGTGTGTGTGTGTGTGTGTGTGTGTGTGTGTGTGTGTGTGTGTGTGTGTGTGTGTGTGTGTGTGTGAGAGAGAGAACAAATAATAAACCTGTTTATTATGTGGCCAGGGCCTGTGTGATGTGCGAATTGGCCAGTGAGGGAAAAGCTGATGATATGAAAAACTGCAGCAAGCTGTGTGGCTCAGTCAAACCCACTCGAGTGAAGGGACCCCAGGAATTTCCCTGCAGAAATGGCTCCATCTCATATGAAGTGAAGCTCTCCCCTGATGGAAACATCCTGACTACCTACGCAGATCTGCCTCGTGAGAACATAAGTTAATCTCTAATAATGATGGTTTCTTTGTAGAGATACCCGTCCAAATAACCTAAGATGATAGCCTGGCTGCCAGACTGATATGAGCCATTCTTAGACTGGTATCCAAGCTAACTGATAAACTGATATGGCTTGAGTTCACAATTTCTATTCTCACTTCTGATTACATTTGTTTAGATTGATTTGATCAACTATTTTCTCTAATAGATAGAGAGTTTAACCCTGGAACTTCTTCCTCTCTCCACATCCCTGTCAGGTACTATCGACAAGACCTATGTGATCATCGGCAGCTCAGTAACCAGTATCATCTTCATTGGCATCGCAGTGATCCTGGTCAGCCGTCTGGTGCTGGAGCTGCACTACCGAAGAGAGTACAACAGCTGGCTCAAAGCCAAGGAAGACGAGGAATGGAAAGATGTGAGAGAAATTGTTGACTCATGAACTTGTCGATTTATTTAACAATACAGTTCTGACCCTAAAACATTTTTTTGTATGCATCAATGCAATAAATACTGCCCCTGAAGGTGCAGTTACATCCACTCTGTGGCAATCATTTTGACAGCACTGCAGCAAATATTTTGAATGTGTGTCTGTGCAGTGTAGCTTTTATAGGGCCAGAACCATAACTGTGTGTTGGTCATAGTAAGGTGTTTGAGTCAGTGTGCAATGCCTACCTATAACATTGATTGTACAGGATACGGTATGATACTTTTCCTTTTCTGTTTCAGACCCAAAATCCGTTGTTCCAGGGTTGCACGACCACAGTTATGAACCCCATGCACACTTTGGATGACTAATCCAGCCCCATTCAATCGGCAAACCAACACGTGAAATCACTGGAATCTGGACTTGATAAAAGACGTCTCAAGAACATTTGTATTTTTGCTGTGCCAAACCATTGCTGACATAGTTAAACTTACTTACTGTTTCTCTTCTCTTGAATTGCTGCCTCTATTTCCTCGGCCCTCAACTTGCAATTCTCTCCTCGTCACCTCTCTATTACTCTGCTCATCAGTTTATCTCTCAGTGTGAAGTGTCATTCCTTTCCAGTTGCAGCAACTTGTTCATACACTGTATGTATACTGTATGTCTTTTTTGTTAAATTGTATTGTAATAATTTGTGTGTTTTAACTGATATTTTAACTGCTCAATTATGATACATCTGCTTTTGTGTATTGTATATTTATATATTTTTATGTCAACATATGTTCTATACCATACAACAAATGTTCATGTGATTACTGTTATTTTTTGTAATTGTAATATATTCATGATTCAAATTGCAATAAAAAAAAAAAAAGGTCAGAACCTTGTACACTCCTTTTTCTAACATTTTAAAAAGAACATGCTCTCGAGGGACTACTGTAAACTCAAAATCATCTCCTCCGGTTCAGAGACTGAGCAGAGAACAGTGCTTGCTTGAACTACATCACCCAGCGAGCTTCCCTAACATTTCCGTAAGTATGCGGATGTGCACATTGATTGGACACACAGTTATTTTAAAAAGTGCGCGCGCCGGGGTATGTCGAATGTTGTTGTGATTATCATCCAAAACTTGTAATTATTTCGTAAAACATTTATGGAATAGTTTGAGCAAGTATGATATTACTCTAGTGCCGTAATGATAATGACCCGATGACAGTTCATTCTGCTGAATTGCCAACACAGGAAGTCCTAAGAGATTAACACATGGTAAGGTAAATTGTGCTAAGTAATAGTAGCTAACGCATTAGCTCCAATCGTTAGCTACGATAACTAGCAAGGTAACACAATTATACCTAATATGTTTTAACCACAGAAATGAAAATGAAGTGCTTGACAGTTGACGAATACATCAAGCGGACAGCTTGTCCAAGGGAGACCAGTCTTCTACATGAAGAATTGGAGGTGAGTGTTATTTAGCTAACGTTACTCCTTTATAGCAGCTGACGTTGGACAATGTATGTGTCAGTCATTCAAAACCGTAACGTTCCTAGATTAATTTATGTTTTGGCTTGAGATACTCATGTAGTCGGCTAGGAAACGTGCCTTGCCGTGTACTACACCGTAACTGTATTTGCATTACAGAATTACGTGAGGGATGGACCTGGGCCACAAGGTCGAAGGTTGTGTGACCGAGTTATCAGAGCCTGTAACCACCAACTCGGAGTGGGACCCCCGGACAGTGACCATATCACACGTCTGATAAAGTTGGTGGAGTTTGCCCTCCGCGGGTATGACCTTTCTGGGGAGCTTGGGGCTCAGAGCAGCCCTCTGTACATGGAGAAAATTATCTTCCACATCCTGAGAAAACTGGGCTCTCTGGGAGTGCAATATCCATTTAGCCACTTGGGAACCATGCTCTACTACAGGGTTGCTCCAGCTCCACAGGTAAAAGGAGCAGAAGTAGCTTGTACAGCATCATTTTTAATGTAGGATAGTATAATACATTGATTTTGACTGTGTGCACCTGCTCAATCTATTGTATTGTTGACTGTGTCTTCATAGACTGAGGATTTCCGTGTGCTGGTGCGAGGCTGCTTTGCCGTGCTGTGGAATGGACTGTCAGGAGTCCAAGACAACACCCCCCTGAGCCCTAGGGACAAGCTCCGTTGCCAGATGCAAGCCCTGAGGTTCCTGCTGCTGCTTGACAGGGAGAGTCCACATCCTCTCTCGAGCTCCAAAGTACCCTCGTACACAGATAACGCCCTGGCTGAGTATGAGAAGGGCTGTGGGACTCTGACGGAGGAGGACGCTTCCTTCCTCCTACAGGAGACACGCACTCACCTCCTGGCCTCTTGGACCGGGGGACAAGGTGGGGAAGGGGACAGGGAGCTCTCAGAGCAACCCAGCCTCTCTACACTCTGTGAGGTGGTGCTTATCAACTCCAAGCTCCTCTGTAAGGCAGGTTGCTGGGGTCTGGCCTCGGGACTGATGGATGGGGTGCTGGGCAGGGTCGAGGAGTGTACTAATGGACTCAGGCCAGCTCTGGTGTTGGGCAGGCGGGCAGTAGACATTAATCGCTCCCTGAGCTCAGGAGAGGAGTGTGGGCAGGCTTTCACAGACTGTGCACGAGCCCTCAGGTGTCTCCCTGCTGCCTTAGAGGACCTGGAGGCCCATGCTGTCCTGGAGGGATGCAGTCTGGTGGTGTGGGCAGTGGAGACAGGACAGAGCAAGGGTCTGAGTGGAGCAGTCCTGCTTGCCTTGTTCTCCTTTTTGGAGGAGCACCAGGAATTATTACAGAAGAGATCACAGAAGGTCAGTGACATTTATCATTGATGAGAAAAATGCTTTAGTAGAGGAATTTCCAATGGTCTCACAGAAACATACCAAGTATATGTAAAGACGTGTGTGTGTGTGTGCGCGTCTCCCTTTACCAGGATTTGGCGTCACCGTTTGAGAGCCGAATTCAGAAGGAGCTGTGTTTCAGCATGTACCAGGGCTTTGCGTTTGCCTATGAGAGCATGTTGGCTTCAAAGGTAAGAGGGCTCCCAGCTCTCACCCAAATTAGTTTGATCCTCTTTGGAATTCTACTTCGGGCCAGCATTCGACCATGGCCGTAGTTATAAAGTTGTTTATTGTTTAGTCAGCATTCACATTTATTTGAGCAATTTGTTTATTTTTAAAATGCTGTTTTGGTGTTTCAGTTGGAGAATAGGGAGACACTAGACAGAGTACTGCTGTACTGCCATGCCACAGCTGGCCGGATGATGACTGAACTACGCAAACTGCCCAGTGACAACATGCTCATCAAAGCAGGTAACTGATTGTGGCATTTAATTTACCTGGTTCAACCCCAACATGTTAATACCAGATGACTGACGTGTCTGTGTGTCTGCCATCCTCTCTATAGTCACAACAGTGAGTAGCCTGGCATGTGGTCTTTACAACCGCCGGCTCTACGACCAGGCCTTCACTCTGTTGGAGATCCTGTGCCAGGAACTACGGAAGAACTGCCCCGCCTCTCTGTCTGATAAGGTGATACCTACCCCTTTAAACATATTAACTTGTTAGTAGATTTGAGTGGATGCCTCATTTGGGTGGATGGGTTTCGAAAGTAAATTGCAATGTGAAAGTCACTGAGACTCTGGGAAAGAGCTACTGTACATGAATCCAGTCGGATATTGTTAATCGACACAAAATCATATAGTCAACACATTTGGTGTGTCTTTCTCCAGCTGAGCCGTGCCTTCATGCTGGCGGTGCAGAGCTCTCGCCGGGGCGGTCAGCTGGAGCGTGCCTTGGACTGGGTCATCCTGTGGCTGCAGGCCCTGGGTGAGCAGGTCACAGGTCACATGATGGAGCCTGTCTCTCTGTGGGTCAAAATCAAGGTGGACGCAGTGCAGGCAGGTCAGGAGGACACACGCCTCAGGTATTGGTTAGGGATCCACTGTCAAGGCTTCTGTGTTGTCAAGTCTTCTCATCTGGTACATTTTCATCTGTCTCCTTTATTCTTCTCTTGAGTTTCTAATGACTGAACTGTTGCCATTGTGGTTGTAAATTCACCCTCTAGTGTTTGCTTAAATACTTGTCATCCTCCAATACTTGTGTAATTCTAAATTCCTCCTTAGTAAATGTAACATTGCGCCTATAGAGTGTGACTGACTGGAGTAACCCTCCCCCGTCATGGTCCTGTTGTTGAATCAGGACTCTGCGTGACGGTTTTGGGTCTAACGTCCCAGATGAGGGTGTGATGCTCTGTCTCCTGGAGGAGGAGCTACGCGCCTACAGGGAGGTGGCAGGAGACACCACCCAGGAGCGCTACAACACGCTCTGTGACCTGCTGGACATCTGCCATGAGAGCAGCTCACACACACACCTGCGTGCTGTCTACCTGTGTGAGATGGCCCAGGTGGTGTGTTTCCAGGACTTCAGCGAACAGACAGACTGGTAGGATTAACCTTGAATTGTTTAATTCATAATTACAGCACACACAAACATGGCCCTTGTAACTGCCTCCTGAAATACTGCAGGGCTTTAGGAGAGAGTATCAGCAACAGTTTTTTATTCGTTTTATTTTTTTTGTCTTTGTGCAGCTCGGCAGTTGATTTTACCCATGAGGCCCTGCGCTTGCTGGAGGAGGAGCAAGAGACCACTAAGAATGCTGATAGGCTGAAGGATGACAAGGCCCACGCCTCTTTGTGGCTCTACATCTGCACCCTGGAGAATAACCTACAGGAGGTGGGTGCTACCTAGTTTGAGTATCAGGAATTGAAGATTTTCCGTTTATTTATGTGTCTGCATTTAAGCCTTGAAATTGACCAAATTTCTTTCTGGCCCTTTTCCAGGCCATCGAGACAGAGAAAAAGTTGCAGGATGTGCGTGAGCGGGCAGGGGGCGACACCATTCCTGTGAGCAACAACGACCTGGACTATGAGGACAAGCAGAAGCAGCAGGACAGTCATCTGGTGTACGAGGGGCTACGCTTCAACCTCGCAGCAGAGAGCAGTAAGGAATCCTCCAACAGCATCAGCCTCATATGTCAGACCTCAGTTAGGCCGTCTGTCAACCTGTTGTATACAGGGGTGGCCAACCCTGGTCCTGGAAGACCATAGAGTGTGCAATCTGTGTTTCAGCTCATGATTGAATCATCTGAAGATTCAAATAATCACCTAATCACCGCCTCCCCAGTTAGAATACACCAGACCTGGGTTCATGTGAGTGTTTGTCTGTGTCTGTCTCCTCAGAGCTGAGCCAGCCTCTGGACAGGGCCCTGGGAGAGTGGTCCTCTCTGCTGCAGTGTAAAGAGCTGCCTTCAGTCAGGAACCCCAAACAGACCTGTTCCTCCATCGCCCTCGCTGCTGCCCTCTACAAACTCATGGGCAAAGTAAGAGTGCACACACCCTCGCCGTTGCATGCTGGAATCCTTTACTGGGCTATAATGCACTTTCTTTCCTTTTTGTTGGTCTTAAACTGCCCTTTGGCACTTCATATAGATCTGAAGGGATCTGATAGATTTAAGCAGAATGGTTTATGGCTCCATCTTGCCCTTTGATGGGCTAGGTGGATGTTATGCTGTAATGGAGACATCTGTCCGGTCAGGGTAGGGGTTATAGGTCCAATGTGCCTTCATTAATAGACTGCATCATGTGAACACTTCATCTCTCCTCATCCTAGCCTCTGCAGGCTCTTGAGAGTTACCAGCTGGCCATTGGCCTGTCCCGTTGCCTTGGTGATGCCCATGCCTGTGCAACCTCCCTGTGCCACTCTGCCAGACTGCTTCTGGACCTGGGTGCCCCTGAACCTGCACAGGTAACTCACCTACTGATTGCTTGAGGCTTTACATAAGCTTCACAGATACTTGATACTCTAAGGCCACATCTACACTTGACACTTCAGTCCAACGTTTGCTATCCGAACAGGATGATCACATACAACTGTACAGGTCTACACGCGCAAAAGTCGCAATGTGTTGGCATTGTGGCCCGATTGTGTTTGGATCCGGCTGACCACCTTGGGAGGTGAACAAGCTCCTATTCTAGTCCGAGTTCTATCCAGTCTAGACGCAATCCGGCCACGGAAAGTGCATACAGCATATTAAATACAGTGAGGGGAGAGAAACTGTGGACACAATATGGGCATGCAAGACTGTTAAGAGATGCATTTTTGTGTTTGTAATACCAGGTGTGGACACACACTGTGATCTGATCATCATGTTCGTATAACAGAAGTCTGATTAGATAAGGCCTAAATTCAGCTACATCACGTAAATGTTCTGTTTTATCTTGAATGCTTGATTGCTGTTTCAGAGCCAACTGGAGCAAGCAGAGCAGTGTCTGGCCTCTGACTCCACCAGCTCCGCCACTGAGGGTCCCACTTCTCTCTCTATGATGGCCACACTGCTGAGGGCTCAGCTTTGCTACAGCACAGGACAGGTAACACACACATACACACAACGAACACAAGCTTGTGACAGTGACACACACTTGCACAGACAGACACAACAGAGGAAGCACACTAGGCTATAGCACATGTTGGTACCACCAACCCTAAATGACACAAGGATCAAACAAGTAGCGATTGCTCTCGTACCCTTACCCTCTCTCTTATTTTCTTTTTCCTCCCAAACTCTCCCGTCCCTCTTCATATCTCCAGGTGGCGCTTGGGGTGCCTTACCTGTGTGAGGTGCTGAAGGAGGTGGGTAGAGAGCAGAGGTACTCCAAGAGCTGGTACCTACTACGTGCCCGGGCACTCCAGACCAGCAGTGCCTATCTGGGCCTGGACACAGCCACACTGCCACAAGGCCTGCGCCAACAGATCACCCAGCATGGTCAGCAGCACCCTATAATACTACTCTCGACATGTACCGCATAGCATTATATCTGTGTTGAGCTTGCAGGATGGCCCCTGTTGGAAAATGGTGTTGGAAAATTTGCGGTCATATGCTGTCTGTTGCTTAAAATGTATGTGATGTTTTGCATTGTGAGTTGCAAGGGTGATGTGACAGGGGATGATTATGAGGTGTATTGGTTGCGTTGATGTGCGTGTGCATCATTCTGCGTGTGTGTCTGTTCCAGGGCTGAGGACTCCGGACACTGCACTGTATGAGAGTCTGAAGATGCTCTGCAGTCTGCTGGTCACTCTGGTGGGGAAAGGCCTCTACGGAGCTAACTGTAGCACTGAAACACGCTTCGTTAACCAAGGTATGGCTGGCATGCTGTCCACCACACATACTGTAGTTCATAGGTGAAGGTATCACTGGCTAAGTAGTCTCATGAAGCTTCATTAACCAAGGTATGGCTGGCATGCTGGCCACCACACATACTGTAGTTCATAGATGAAGGTATCACTGGCTAAGTAGTCTCATGAAGCTTCATTAACCAAGGTATGGCTGGCATGCTGTCCACCACACGTACTGTAGTTCATAGATGAAAGTATCACTGGCTATGTAGTCTCATGAAGCTTCATTGACCATGGTTTGGGTATTTCCCCACTCCTTCCTTTCTCCATTTCGGCCATGATATTGTAGAATACATGTGTCTATAAACCTCTAGAATGTGATTCAAGGGAAATTCTCAGTCTCGTACCCTATTTTAAAAGTGGTAAGATATGTGCCTGCCTTTTATACAATACTCCTTTAGGCCCATTCATCTGCAATCTGTGCTGAGGTGACAGTCTGACCTGTTGACCCGTTCCCTCTGACCCCCCCCCCCCCCGCAGGTGATAACCTGGTGCTGAAGTGGCAGCTGCTGTCAGAGCTGCTGGGCTGCTCCCTGAAAATGGTGGCTGTGAGGTGCAGCAGTGGGGCCCTACACGAGGCCAGGCTCCAGTGCCTGGAGGCCCTCAAACTGGCCACCAAGCTGCAGACTCTCAGCCAGTACGTTAGTGTTTGTGTCTCTCTTAGTAGTACTAGTTGTATCAACCATTTTTCCTGTTTTATGCTGAACTTTTATTTTACATTTTGAGCAACATTTTTTTGCATTTCAACCTTGGAACAAGAATTTGAAATGGGCTTTGGGCTTCTTCCTTGTGTAGATGTGCTGAGCTGCTGGTGTTGAAGGCTGAGTTGGAGCTGATGAAGGGGGAGAGGGTGGAGAGTGCCTTTGACCTGGACAGAGTCCGGAACCTTCTGGAACTCTGCACGGGTTAGTCAACTTCACCCTAGTGCCTCCTATTGTTGGAAAGAATAACGAGTCCCGTGGCCAACAATGCTAACAATGTTTGCTTTTCCTCTAGATTTTTCTAATCAGGAGAAGAAGGTTGAGGTGAAGATCAAACCAAGGAAAGGGCGTCCGGTGCAGAAGCCTGAGTCCCCCCTCCTGAGCCCTGAGGAGGACTTTAAAGGCTTCTTGACCACCAGGTGGTTCCCTAAGGAGCCTGTGGAGAAGGACCAGGCCAGCTCCCCGCCACTCAAAGCTCGGCCCCAGCGCTGGCTCTCCTCCCTGGACCACAGGCCCGACTGCCAGTGCTCCTGCTGCTCCGAGCCCAGCCTGGGCCGGGTCACTGTACGCTGGGCAGCCACACAGGCTGACCTGGCCCTCCAGCTGGGCCCAGCAGAAGCCCGCGCCAGCCGCAAGCTCCACCTGGCCACCCTGGCCCGCTGCAAGAGCATGACTACCAAACTGGCCACCAAACTGGCCAGACTCTTCCCCATTTCTGGCCCTGCCAAGGGCTTCCCCAAACCCTCCTTGCTGCAGGATGTGGTGGGACGTGTGTACCTGCGCATGGCCCTGGCTGGGCTGGAGCTACAGCTGGACAAGGGCCACGGTCCATGGAAGATCCTGGAGGCTGGCCTGGCGTTTGTGACCTCCAAGCCCTCTCCAGAGCTGGGGCCCCTGAGGGCGGGCCTGCTGGTGGCCAAAGCCCTGGCTGCATGTCTGGCCCTGGCGGCCCAGAGGGACTGCTCCCCAGAGGAGCTCTTCTCTGCTGCCTGGACATGGAATGCACCCAAAGGGGAGGTGGAGACGGACCACAAGGCCAAAACACTGCCTCTCCCAGCCTTGGCCAAGACGACGAAAGACCCAGCGATCACTGCCAAGCCAAAAGACGCCAAGATGCCCAAAGACTTGGTCCCCAAGATTAAAGTGACATTCTCCTCCATCAAAGCAGGCAAGTGTCTGGCCCCCATAACACCGGTGATGGTGAAACCCTCCCGGGCCAAATCTGTAGGGGAGCTCAGCTCGTTTGACTTCAGCACAGAGGTGCCCACGGTGGTCTGCACCCCTGTCCAGCGGGTCAGAGCACCCGCCTCGGCTCGGAGAGGAGCAGCAAAGGCGGCCCCCAAGCTGTCGTTCCAGGTGTATGAAGAGGTGTCACCAACTCAGGAGAAACCCCAGCCTGTCCCTGCAGCCCCCAAACGCACAAACAAGTCTCGCTTCAAGGTACGCCAGGGGATCAAGTTATCTTTGAGCTTTTATAATCCAGCGTCTTATATGATCATTAGAGAGGCATGATCATAGAGACTACTACTATAATATTTGTAGGTCGGTCTGTTTTATGTTGCATGTTGAAATTAATTGGTATGGTAACAATTATAATCTCTAGCAAACTGCAACGGTCATGCGTGTTCTGACCTTTGTCTCCTGGCCTAGGTGGTATTCAGTGACGAGAGCGACACAGAGGCCAACCCCCAGGCGGAGAAACTCAAAGAGAAACCAGCGGCCTCAAAAAAGCGGCCCGCCTCCACCAGAACGACCCGCGTCCCCAAGCCAGCCCTCGAGCCACCTGCAGATAAGGCCCCTCCCAAGAGGCAGGGCAGGAGCAAGACTAGCACAGCGGTCCCCCCCTCCACTTCTTCTGAGGACGAGGTGCCTGCCCCAGCCAGGAGAGGAGGCAGACCCAGGAGACGGCAGGCTGAGACGGAGGCTGCAACAGAGACCGGAGCAGGGGGACACACTGGGGAGGAAACAGAGAGGATGAGGACAATCGACGAGGATATGGAGGGGATTATGGACAGCAGTATTGAAGAGCTGAGAGCGTCCGATACTGAGACTGAGGAGTCTGCTGCATGCAGTAAGTGTGTGTGTGTGCAATTGTGTCTGCTCTATAGCCACCCAGATCAGGGATTGATGAAAGATGCCATAGGGCTGGTTTCACAGACGAGGCTTAAGCCTAGTCCCAGACTAAAATGCCTGTTTGAGCTGTTTTAACTCTTGCCCAGACTTATCTTAAAATAGTCGTAGATTTAGCCTGTTCTGGATTAAACAAAGCCGATTGCAAAGAGGGAGGATTAGAGCTACTCTAGGACTAAATTGAAACTTAAATTAATCCTTCAAAAGAGGCAGGTTTAAATTCTGCTTAGTACTTGCCAGGAGTGATTGGCTGTATAGATGGATGTCACGTTCCCATCAAGTGTCCATCAGCTAACTCCTGATGCTGAGAAGTACAGGAACCGTAAGAACTGGTTTTCCAGGTTGTATGCACTCCTAATTTAGAGTTTTCAAACAGTGTTGCCCGTTGGAAAGGTGCAACTCACGATTCAAGGGTTTTTCCTCAACTCTTCATTGTTTGCTCAGTTTCAGAGAGGACAACATAGTGGACTACTACTTGGTGACAGTGGATATGGTCAGAGTAACTTTTTATTCACTCCATAAATCCCACAACAGCTGAGCAGCAAAGATATAACAGAGCTCATATCCGCACAAGAGGGATGGTCGAATGTATGCTTGGAGTATGGAAAAATCGATTCCAGTGTTTACGCAATACACTTAGTTTCAAGCCAAGAAGATACTCCAGGACTTCATAGTCTGCGACTAACAAAGCCAAATTTAAGCCACGTTCATGAAAGCTACTTAAATGTCCTAGTTTAACTAGTACACATTGGGCCAGTTTCACAGACAAGGCTCAAGCCTAGTCCTGGATTAATTCACACTTTCAAGCAAACTTTTTTGGCAAATTGCCACTGAGGATGCTTTTTAGCCTAGGACTAGGCTTAAGCCTTGTCTGTGAAACCGGCCCATTAAGGCCTACTCCTGGCTTAATCTAAGCTCTGTCTGTGAAACCGGCCCATAGTGTGTTGTCTTGTAACATCCTAGGCTAATGTCACTGAACTACTTTGCCTCGTCTGTCTGCAGGCATGGCTGTGGACGGCCCAGGCACTGATTTTGAGGTCCTGCGGAGGGACCTATGTGGTGATGGAGAGAGAGACTGTTTATCTGAGCTCAGGAGTGGGGGCCACCCTGGGGGAGCCCTGCCGATCCACCCCCTTCACTCCAACACTGTGCCAGGTGGGCAAAACTAGCCTGAGGCTACAATACTGCTCTGTTACTAATCCATGGTGTGTTTTGGGTACATCTGAGAGTTCTGAGACATAAGAGATGTTGTTTGAATCTGAGTGATCTGTATAGACAAGACAGGAGATTAACAGCCCCCCCCCTCTCTCTCTCTCTCTCCATTCCTTCCATATAGATGGTCTTTCTCTGGAAGTGGTGCAGTCTTTGCTGCGCTCTGCCTGGTTGGCCCTTCAGCATTTCCCCCCGCCCACCCTCTACCCCAGCCTCTGTGCCCTGCTGGCCCTGTCGCTGGGGCAACAGGACCCAGTCACCACGGCGATGCTCCATGCCCAGTCCTTGGGTGTCACTACCCATCATCACATGATCCGACATCTCTCAAATCGCCTCAAGTGAGTCACCCACACTCTCTCTCGCCTAATTCCAAATCAGCCCCTAGCCCCATGGGATTGGCAATGAGCAATAGTGTAAAGTTTCCCTCTGAAAGAATTGATTCAACCTAGCCTATCAGATCTACACAAGGGGCTAGGGGTAGATCAGGAGAAGAGTGTCTCTCTTCGATCCTATTTCTTCTTCCTCTGTTTTTGTGTTATTGTGTTCTTCTGTTAGAGAAGATCCATTGATCTTGTTGCTGTGTTCCTTCTGTAGGAAGCTGAAGAAGAGCTCCAGTGAGCTGACAGACAAACTGGGTTCTCTGAGTCTAGACGAACCCTCGGCCCAGACTGGGACAGTCCCTCTGGAGCAGAGACTAGCTCAGCTGGAGGACATCTTCGCCTTTCCTACCTCAGACCCCTCCGCCTTCCCCCAGCACCACTGCCAAGAGTTCACCCAACAAATACAAAACCTCCCCATAGGTACAGTACAGCTCAAGAGTTTTACATCAATCAGACTTTATTTGTATAGCACATTTCACACATGCAATTCCTTTACAGGAATAATAAGTAAAAACAAAAAACTGAATGACCAGAGCAGAAAAGGCTGATGGTTAAGTAAATAAGAGTACATGCATTAATTCGTCCAGGATTTACTAACTTTGTTCCCTTGTTCATTGATATCTGGCCCACAACACCCATGAGCAAACTGTCAGTGGATGTGGGTTGTGCTTTGGTAGTGACAGCATGGCGACCTGACTTTGTCTTTCTCTGTAGGGGTGACGGTGTGTGTGCTCTCGGTGGCGAGGGTGCAGCCTGGGGAGATTGGGGACACCATCCTGCTGTCCCGTCTGGAGAGAGGCTCTGCTTCTGTCACCGTCTGCATCCACACTGCCCAACGGCAGGTGAGGAACTGTTCGGCCACACACACACACACACACACACCTCTAACCTCTGTTTGCCCATGTGTATCACATCATTGGTTGGTTGCTGCTTCACACACACACACACATATATATATATATATATATATATATATACATATACATATACATACATTGTCTGTTTGTGTCTCTTTGTGTAGCACCCTATAAGCTGGCTGATTCAGGAGATGGACAATGTTCAGAAGCAGCAGAAGGTGGTGAGCTGTGTGTCGGAGAAGGCCCAGTGGTGGGATGGGCGCAGGGCACTGGACGGCCGCGTTGAGGTAAGGGTAGGGTGGGCATCACTGGATGAGCAAGGCGGTCAGGAAAGAAAGGATCGCATTTTGGGCTTAAACCGTATATCTAGAGGGCAATGTTTACAAGCAAGTGGATGTATGGCTAGTTAAATGGTCATGTGGGTCTTTATTTTGATTTGCCCCTAAACATCTCTCTTGTCCCCCCCCTTGTTATCTTGTCTTAGAGGTTGTGTGAGAAGATGGAGGCATTGTTGGGCTGCTGGCGGGGGCTTCTTTTGCCCCTGACCTCTGACCCTGAGCTCTTCACCCAGGCCAAGCGCCTCCACAAAACCTTCACTGCCTGGGGAGTGCAGACCACTGAGGAGATGCTCAAGGTGTGTGCGTGTGCCTCCTTCTCAGAAAAGGACGTGAAAGGAAGGCAGTCCAGTTGATACGAGCCCGTGGTCTATCCATTGACTAACACAGTTCTCATTAACCTTGTGTGTTCCAGGCTCTGCTGTCAGCCTCTCCTCTCCTCTCCCAGGGAGACCTGCGATGGTTCGCTCAGGGAGTGTGTCCGGAGCGGGGAGAGGAGTGTGTGGAGCTGCTGCAGGCCGCTGTGTCTGCGTTGGGAGAGAGAGCTGAGCCACAGGGACATGTGGTGCTCATCCTGGACAAGGTTGGGGTCACATCATCTCACTCATCCCTCATAAACATGCGCACACACACACACACACACTTTTTCCACCTCCCCACTCGAAACTCAAGCCACTCAAGTGTGCACCACAATGTCAACATACCCTGCAGACAAAGCACAAGCTTGTGTGAAACACTGCTTTTTGTTGTACACGTATTGTCAGTGCTGTGATGTAATATCAATCATGTTTTCTCTGCAGTACCTCCAGAAGCTTCCGTGGGAGACGATCCCCTGCCTCAGGCCTCGAGCTGTGACCCGCATGCCCTCTCTATCCTCACTACTGGGCCACTGTGCTCTGAAAACTGTGAGATGATGCACTATTTTAACCGGCACATTGGGGCCAAACTAACAGTCAAATGCATGCAGCTAATGCTGCCTTTTTTTATGCTAGTGACTCATTTGTTTCAAGCTGAATAGTGATGCATGCATGCGTGTCTCTGTCTCTTTCCTCCCCTCAGTCTGACCCTGAGTGTGTCCTGAATCGAGGAGTGGACCCTAAGCAGGTGTTCTACGTACTCAACCCGGATGGCAACCTTGCAGACACCGAGGAGCGATTTAAAGACTGGTTCATCGCCAGGTGAGCCTAGTGCCTACGTACTGTACTGTGTGTGTGCTGTTGTTTAGAATTTGTTTTTTATTCATCTCTTTCTCTCTCTCTCTCTCTCTCTCTCTCTCACCTTCCTTCTCTCCCTTTTCCTTCTCAAGTGAGCACGATTGGCAAGGTGTGTGTGGAGCTGCCCCCGACTCTGATCATCTGCAGGAAGCCGTCACTACTAAAGATCTCTTCATGTGAGTCTGGAATAGACTCAGTTTTTTATCTCTGATAATGAAAGTCTGCTGGGCTGATCTTTCAATGAGTTGTTATACTGACTTGAATGTTAGCACTGGACTATCACACAGTCTTTTCTGTCTCTCTTGTGGTGTTGTTGTTTTGGCACCTGTGACATTTTTAGAATTGATGTCACAATTGCCTAGAACTCCCTTCTGTTTGGAAATGTCTGCTGCAGCTCCTCTGTATGGTTCTTCAGGTTATCTTCAGGATGCCAATCTTGCCTGTGTTGCTCACGTGCCTCTCCCTGTTGTAGTTATGTGGGCCATGGGGCGGGGGCGCGCTTCCTGGACGGTCGAACAATCCTGAAGAAGGAGATGAGGGCCGCCTGTATGCTGTTTGGCTGCAGCAGCGCTGCTCTGGCTGTGCATGGGGAGCTGGAGGGGTCTGGCATCATCCTCAACTACCTAATGGCAGGCTGGTAAGACAGGGGAATCCTTCTACAGTATTCTATACTCACACAATTCTATTTTAGTGCCATACACGGACTTGTGATCAGTTGCTGTGTCTGTGAAGTGTGAAATGTTTATCGTGCCCATCTGCTCTGCCCTGTAGCCCATTGGTTCTGGGGAACCTGTGGGATGTTACCGACCGGGACATCGACCGCTTCACCAAGGCCCTGCTGGAGTCCTGGCTCTCTGCAGGCCCTGGGGCCTCTCTCCTGGACCACATGGCTCCGTCCCGCCAGGCCACCCATCTCAAACACATCATAGGAGCTGCGCCTGTGGTCTATGGCCTCCCCATCCACTTGCGATAGGACAAGAGGAGATACACAATTTTAGAAACTAAGCAATTTCACACCCAAAGCCATTGCTCCAATACTAGTGTATATGAGTTTTAACTTTTAAAGGTTTGTTTTATTTATCTTTAAGAAATTACCTTCTTTAATAAAATCTAATGCCAAAATTAAGGCCTTTTGGTGTGAATGCCATTGTTAATTTAATATAGCAAATGTTTTTAACCTGAGTGATACATATTCAATGTGTACAGAAATGTATTTTTGAAAGCTCAATAAATTCTGTATTACCAAACTGTCATTGAAATCACTTGTTTGTCGAGGTGTGCTGAGTGGGCACAATGATTTTGCCTTTATATGATGACTCACTTGCATGTAATTTGCGGGGGGGGTGAATATAGTCTGAAGCATTTTAGTTCCAAACAGGAGAAAGAATTTCATTGGATGCAATTTTAGTCATTTTGTGATTTTACGCCGCTCCAGTAGGGGGCAGTACGTCACCGCATCTGCACTCTCACGCTGAAAGGGCGTTTACTCAACCTGGAAATACTTGTATGGGTCATCATTGTCTTTCTCACGCTTTCAACATGGCGGTGAATCTGACAGAGCTTTCTCTTCCTCAGTTGGAGGGACTTAAAACCCAACTTGAACAAGTAATGGACATATTTCCTGTATTTATCTTTTCGGTTAAGTGATTTGTTGTAATTACAGGGTCAGATTTAAGCAAGCGTAGCTTATAGTACGTGGTTGGTAAGCCATTCATTGTCTGTGTATATGGTTAGCATGGCTAGCTAGCTAATAGGCGTGCCCCTAGCCCTACCAGCAAAAGCATCTTAATACATCTCTGGTATGGTCTACCTAGCTAGCTATGCCATTCATTCATAATTGTCAGCAATATATAATTTTACTGACATCAATTTGCATGCAATAGCTTGTTTTTTTTCTTGCCAATATTCTGTCTGTGTGACCTGTGTCCCATCAGAACAATGATCTGAGTGATTTTGACAGTTTGCTTTGTCTCCCTTTAATTGAGACCACTGATGAAAGCCAGCAATATATTGGGGCCTTTTGCCACTTTATCAGTGTTGAAGGAAAGAGAAGTACAGCAATGATTTCTTTCAGTCATCTGTCAAATAACCATCCTTCTTCATTTTCGCACTGTGATTTTCCATGTTTTATAGGAGACAGAGTTCTTGACCTCCTCAATAGGTCAGCTGAAAGTTGTCCAGACAAAATATGTAGAAGCCAAGGACAGTTTGAGCGTTCTCAACAAAAGCAATGAAGGTGAGCTGCAATACATGAGCTTGTCATAAAAAACAAACAAAAATAAAAACATTTTAAATGCTTTTATATAAATGTCTAAATTGTGTAGTTCGGGTTTAGTTTTGAACTGATGCTGTTACTACAGTTACTGAGATGTATTGGTAGATTGATTGAATGATTCAGATCATTACAAGTCTTTGTCACAGCCAAGAAACACTCTTCTGACAACATTCTTTTTTCTCCCGTTCTTCCTTCTAGGAAAAGAATTGCTTGTGCCTCTCACTAGCTCTGTATCCTTATGTTTCTGATTGGAGAGTTTTCCATAGTCCAGATAAGCCCACAGATGAACTACAGATGGCTTAGCCTAACTTTGACACAGGAGGTCTTCAAACATAGACACTTTAAATGTGTTTTTTTCCCCCTCATTGGTGACACTCTTCTCTTCTAGCTAGATGCATGTAAAGTGCAATGTACAGTTATGTTAAGACGTGATTTAAATATATAGTTGTTACCAAAGCAATGTTGCTATTATGTCTTGTCTGCTTTGCTGTGTGTTTATTAATTTCATTATTATAGATTTATTATAGATTCCTGTTGTGTCCTTTAACCTCACCCTCCTGTTAGATGTATGTCCCTGGAACACTTAATGATGTGGAGCATGTCTTGGTGGATGTGGGGACAGGATACTATGTTGAAAAGGTGAGCATAAAATACATTTATTACAATTTTACGAAATGCTGTTTCATTGATTTGATTTTCATGACGAGGCCCAAAGAGTTTGAAATCAGTTTCTGTGTGACATTAGTTAATGTGAGCCTGCTTTAACTACTTTGTCTCTGCAGAATGTTGGAGACACAAAAGCGTTTTTCAAGCGAAAAATAGACTTCCTTACCAAGCAGATAGAGAAGATTCAGCCAGCCCTACAGGAGAAGTATGGCATGAAACAAGGTAACTTGAATGTTTTGTTTTTTTCAGAGAGGCTTTGGTTATTTTTATGTAAGTCATACAGAAAAATGCACCAGGAAATATACCAAACTTACCTCCTCTTTATTTATATTGATTGCACTCTTTGTATATTTGTTTTTCAGCTGTGATTGAGGTGATGAACATAAAGATCCAGCAACATCAAAGTCAACAGGCGTCACAGTCGGTGACAGCCAAGGCATAATGATTGTGCATAGCGTTTACCTTTCTACAAATAAATACATTGATTAAAACCGACGAGAATGCAAAACCTAAATCTGTGTCGTTGTGAAGCTCAAGCAGAGCTGAAACAGAAAGTCACCTGGAGATTAGTCTGGTTAGAAAGGTGAGCTGAGCTATATTTGTGTTACTGTAACTGTCTATGGACTCTCATGTAGTAACTTTGAAGCTGGTGTTATCACATGATTTGTTACAATATTTGATTTTATTTAATTGGGCTCAGATTCTCAGAATATCTTATTATAATTGTGTTGCATTGAGTGTGATAAAAAGCAGAATCAGCCATTGACATGTATTGGTCGACATCAAATCTGCAACATGTTCTTAAGTGAAGGGAGACTTTGTGTGTTGTCATATAACATCATTTGTGTATGTCTTAAGGAGATTCTGCTCACGGACTGTTAAAGTTGCCAAAATAAAATAAAAAATGCTGTTTGCAAAAAATTGTTTTCTTTTTTTTCCTTTTTGTACAAACCCCAGATGAAAAAGTTAATGCAGAGTTTTGATTCATGGCCTGCCGCGTCTAGCGCGCGCTCGTTGCTATGCGGCGCAGCGAGCAAGTGTTGCACTGTTGCCAGGGAAGGAGAGAGGCGGTAACACCGCGTTGTCTGTCGGGACGGTGGCGGAGAGCGAATTATCTGTCAGCCGCGCTTCGGAAGGTCTCGTGCGGCCATAAAAGCGATCTGATTGATTATATGAAAAAAAGTGAGTAATTACTAGGCGATTGTTTATTATATATCGTATTTAATTGTGTAATTTAATTGTGTGTTCCGTTGTGAAACCGCCGTAAGCTCGTTAGCGGCTGCTTGTTGCTTATACGGACGGTGTGGGGGGGGGGTGAGCCGGTCGAGGAGTGGCGAGAGTAGTGCAGTGGGGACGGGGGAGAGTGGCCGGGGAGTGAAGAGAAGAAGCGGCCGATGAGTTCTGCGCAAACGAGATTGGAGGAGCCACAACAGAAGGAGGAGATCAAGCCAGGATCGGACATCTGTGAACAAGGGGAAACAAGATCCAAAATCAGCCAGGATCAAGGAGGCGGCATGGTGAGTTTGGGCCTGGTGCTAGCAACTAGCTACACAGCTAAAGTGGCACAACCCTCGACCGTCACCCTTCCAAGTCCCACATGATGAAGCTAGCAAATCATTTGTAATACTGCAATTCCATATATAGCTTGCTTGAAAGCAGGCGCATAATTTCTTGCGCAGCCTCTCTGGGTTAGCTAGGTAGCTAACCATCTATAGCTAGGTAGCTAGTCTTTCGTTGGCTTGTGAAGTGTGCTTTGCGTAGCTTAAACAGTTGCCATTGCCAATAGTTTGCTATTTTGCTGCATCAAGCTAGACCGGGCGACAGCCTCCTGTAAGTACAGTAGCTAAACGGCGTAGCTAGGCTACGGTGAATTGCCACATTTCGATTGGGCTGCAAGGTCACGATGCGCTCAACAGGTAGCTAGCTAGCCTTGCATGCATGTGTTGCAACGAATCATGCATCCACCCATCCAATGTAACTGGTGGTTGGAAATTGCCCTGAACGTAACACCCATAGGCCGGGGGTAGCTCATTGCATACCACAATCCCTGTGTTTCAAATGTTTAGGTTTTTTCAGTGTTTTTCTTGATAAATACTATTCCCCCACTGATGCTGTTTTGTAATCATCAATTTGACTAAGAATGATGGCTCACTTTCTTCTCTAGTCTCAGGTTAGGATTAGTGTAACCACGGTGACAGCGATAAGAGGAGCAAACCCCCTATATAATCTTCGGTGTAAATCAGGAAGTCAAACAAATCACTTGGGCATTTGATAGAATAATCTACTTCTGCTTTGTCTTCTTGATTTATCACAGTCAGGGACCATCCATAGGATTACATCATTTCAGTGTAGACGGGCTCGAACAGTAATGGGTAACCAGGTGCCTAATTTATTTGTGGTGACCCGTCACACAGCTGATGTGATGTTTTCCTTCACAACCAAGGACAGCCGTAGCCCTGCATCTGGACAAGTGGTAACCGGCAAACATGGCACTACCACTTTGGGCAAGGACAGCAATTGCAGTTTATATTGTGGTTGTAACTTGTTCTTGATTGGTATTATTTACTCCGGTTTAATTAGGGTACCATAATATTACCGGTGGCATGTATGCCCGACACCATGTGCTCTCGCTTTTACGTTGGATTTGATTGACTCCGCGGAGTAACCAATACATACACGCCTGCATTTTACTTAGGGTCTCTGGGACAAATGTGTGAATGAGATGCGATCTCAAGAAGTGTGTCGGTACATGTGACTTGGTGGAGAGAGGCGGAGTCTAATAGACGACTACTATAACCAATGAACAATCAGTAACTAAAGGCCTCTCGAAAGCTGCTAGGCTGCTTCAACGAGGCATGCTGTCCTGCTCTGTAGTTAGCAAATTATAGCTACCGTGTATCGAATTCAATTCATTTGGATAACGTTTTCCTTTATAAAGTGAGCAGAACCCTGGATTAGCTGGTTACATCCATTGAATCGGATAGCCAGCCAATAAATTCGACATTGCGCCCAAAAACAATGCTGTTATTTGTCGAGGTATGTCTGTTCCGTGTTAGCAAGTTCGTTCTAACCACGCGAGTGTAAAGTTCGGCCTTGTATGAGTGAACTTTCGGCGATCTGATGCCATAGTATTTGCATTTCTGTCAATCAATCATAATGTTATCAACATTTGCAGGGCGACAGTATGCTTTTGATCAGCATGGAAGCATTAGACTAGTTTGGCCCCTCGGTCCCATTTTCATTAAAATCAAGTCTTTGCAACCTAGATGCAGAATTCAATAACGCTGTTGCTAACGTTAGCGACCTATGTCCTGGTCCGGTTGAGTGGCCACTGTAAAACATTATGAAGTCACCATAAATGCTAACGCAGTTAGAAAACATAATTTGTAATTAAGTTATTAGGTAATGTAGGAAGCAGTTTTCATTCCTTAAATGTTCCATTACATTAAATTCGATTGGAAGTAAACCGTCATTATTATGTGTGTTTCCAGTCGGTTCAGGCAGTAGTCTGGCCCCTGTGTGAGTGGTTGATACTAATCAGATAAGCTCTCTGAAAGGCTTGGCTATTTTAAACGTCAAGTCGTCGCGAGGGGAGAAGCAGGCCACCCGTAGCATTCCTGTTGTTGGGGATCAACACCATTCATTCAATAGACAAATGTCAATGTTTTTCAGAGGAGATTCTTCATTAGTTTAGTTTTGAAATCATTTCCTGAATTGACTAAGTAAAAATGTATCAATCCCAGACACACTCTTCAATATGATTCTGGGTTTATCAGGGTTTGAGTACTGGGAGTTGATTAAAAAGAAAGTTTGTCACATGGCATGGCGCCATTTGAAGTGAATGTTGTAAATATGCAAATATTTGACATGGGCTCTTGTGCTTTGCACTGGTGTGTGACTTTCAATTCAAGGTGAAAGGTGCAATTGTAAGCTGTGCGAATTGCCAACCTTCTGAATGAAACCCCAGGCTACGTCCTTGCATTCACAGCTGGTTCACGTAGGCGATTCCAAACATGGCTCTTAATAAATGCTATCATTATGTGGCATTTGACATTTGAAAATGATGCTCATAGCTGCTGCAGCCCGAGATTCTTTATGTTCTCTATTGAGGCTGTGATTTTGAGTTATTTACGATTTTTCTGTTTTCGATACACAGGTCACCACAAAGGGAGCAGGCCTGAACCCCAACGCCAAAGTTTGGCAGGAGGTCCCTGCCCCCCAGAACGAAGTCCCAGAGGAGGGGACGGAGGGCTCGCCTTGGCTCCAGACAACCTATTCTACTGCTGATGTGACTGAGGGTGAGAGCAAAGCACAATATACCTAAAAAATGTGGCTACATCTTACAAAAGACAGGCTACATATCTACCACAGCATTATAGATCTACATAGCATTATCCCAGCTGAGAATTACAGTTCTGTAATGCATGTTTTGTCTAAGTAGTGGAAGCATGTGGTTTTTGATTGTTTGAGTTCAGAGGGCACAATGAACCTTTTTGAACGTCATCTTAACCATGCTCACTAGAGTCACTGAAAACAAACCACTGTTATGTGTCAATGGATTACATAGCCTGGTTCAACCTTGACAGTGTCTCTTGCTAGCCAGACTCTTATCTACTGCATGCCTCTCCTCTCCCAGGTTACTCAGAAGCACCCCCTGCTGGGGTTAAGGGGTACAGCATGGAGTATTCTGACCCCTCAGACAGCGGTGCCCCTGCGCCCTCAGAGGGCATCCTGAATGGCACTGACGCCCCTGAGCTGGCGTACCCCGTCTTTGACCCTCTGACTGCATCAGCAGGTTAGTAACACCCCTGTGATCAGCACACTCTGTGCCAGATATATATTTTCAATCTCATGCTTTGATTTGGCCTTGTAAGGACTTGATGTATATTTAACCATGTGTCTCACTTTTGCCCCACTCCAAATAAAGCCATTTATTGTTGTCAGCAATGTTATATAGTTATGCTCAGGGAGCTCATTTGGCTTTTGGAATGATATTTGCAGAAGGACTATAAGGGTCTAACCGTGTAGTCTATAGGAAAAGTGATCAAAGTGTTTGTTTGTGTTTACACAGTGGAGGGGGAGTTGGCAGAGGAGCAGCAGCCCATGTCTGAGGAGAACCTGCGAGAGACTCTGAAAAAACAACTGGAGTTCTGCTTCTCCAGGTGAGTGCTGGACGAAAACAAGTCTTTTATATTTAATTTTCCCATGTTGGTTCAATCTTTCTATATGGACCAGTAGCCAGCCCCCTTATACTTGGATGCTGTGTTTCTCAGTAGCATATGATTGTCTCTCATAACGAGTTGTTGTGTCTGTCCCCAGAGAGAACCTGTCTAAGGACCTGTATCTGATGTCCCAGATGGACAGTGACCAGTTTGTCCCCATCTGGACCATCGCCAGCATGGAGGGCATCAAGGTCCTCACCACTGACACGGATCTCATCCTGGACGTACTACGAGGTACCAACCCACCTCTTGGTTTAGGCCAAAATTGAGAATTTGATCCAGAGAAAATGTTAGGCGATATAGAAATCCATGTCCATAGCACTTGTATAGGTTAAGTCAATGAAAAGGAACCATGCTCCTTTCAACCACTAATTGAGTTTTTTTACAGGAGCAAACTGGATGATGTTTGTATATGCGTTGATGTTGATATTTGTGTGTTGTGTTATTACAGCCTCTCCAATGGTTCAAGTTGATGAGAGCGGGGAGAAAGTTCGGCCCAATCACAAACGCTGCATCATCATTCTGAGGGAGGTGCCAGAGACCACACCTGTAGAGGTAATGGATGGAGGAATTCCTTTTCCAGTTCTTTGTGTTTTTGACAGGTTTTCCTTTTTTGTAATCTGTTTTTGTGTTGTATTTTGGTCATCAGATGTGATGGTGCCTGAGGTAGGTTTCTGATCCTCCCTTTTATTTCCCTTAGGAAGTGGAGGCCCTCTTTAAGAATGAAAACTGTCCAAAAGTGATTAGCGTTGAATTTGCGCACAACAACAACTGGTACATCACATTCCAGTCAGACACGGATGCACAACAGGTACTGGTTCTCATGCAGAGCTGCCTGATTTTTTACATGCTGATAATAACTGTTGACATTTTCTGTCCATTCACAAATATTATCTGAAAGTACAGCATTTAAATGCTTCCTGAGTAGAAGAGTAGCTGTTGTCTGCTGTTACCATTGAACCCAATATGTTTCTGTGGGCTTTGATCATGTGCAATGAGTAATGAATTGAGATTTGACCTGACTGCTAATTAGCAAATTGTCACCCGTTACTTGAAGGGAGATCCTTTTCTGTCTGTGGGGGTGACACTTCTGGTTTCCCTGCAAGTTTTTAGATTAAGTAAAAGCTTTTTGGTAATATCTCAGCCTCTGTATCGGAATGTAAAGGGGAACTAACCAACCAACCAGCCATGTCACATTACTCCATTTGCTCTTTTCTCTCCTTCAGGCCTACAGATACCTCAGAGAAGAAGTGAAGATGTTTCAGGGAAAACCCATCATGGCGAGTCTGCATATGCATACACACACACACACACACACACACTGGGATTTTCCACACAAATGTCTCAGGTCAAACGGAGGCCAAGTGTGGTAGAGCTTTGAGACCAGCTGACACGAGTGGCGTAAAAAGCAGTGGTTCTTGCAGTCAGACTGCTCTGAAGTCAGCTGCTGTGAGGTCATTGAGTTATGGGCGGGAGCACGTGGCTGAGCCGTGACTACGGGAAGGTGACCTTGAGATGGTGCATGCACAAAGGTTTGATAAGGAAAGAAAGAGTCCAGCCAGCAATCGCTGCCTCAGTACTAAGCTGGCTACAACCCAATCTCTGTTCATATCTCCTGCTCTGATGGCGTGAAATTGTCTGCATTTCATTCAACCATGTAGCAATGTTTTTCTTTTGACCTTAGTTTTTTAATTTCCAATGATATATATCTTTTAACGTAACGTTTGTGCCTCCTAAACAAGCTATTGAAGCAAATAATTGCTAGCCAGCAGCTATTGATAGCTAGAACTATAGTACCTCAAATTTAGAATTAGAAAACATTTATAAAATAGATTTGATAATTCTGATAGTGCCCTAAACTCAGGAACCTGGATTTGATTCAGCTTGTCTTTTCTGTTATTTATTTGTGAGGGCTTTATGCTACTGCAGCAGTGTTGGCAGGCCATCGCTAACCCCCAGTGATGATCAGTATCGCGCTTGGAAGGACTCAGGTGCACTGCGGCTGTGGAGGGCTCTCTCCTCTTCATCATCCCTCTCTTAATCTCTCTAACCTCTTCCTCATCTTCTCCTTTAACCTTTCCATCATACTTTCATACTCCATCTATACATCTCCCCCGCCCCATCTATACCCCCCCCCCCCCCCCCCCCCGTCAGCGCAGTGTGTCCTGCCCTAATGACTGTGTTTCTACGATCTGAGGGGAATGCGTGACATGGCCTTAATTTCCCCCTCTTAGTGAATAGAAGTGTGGGGGGGCGGGTGTGTGTGGGGGGGGGGGGGGGGCATGTTCATTGAGTTTGAATTGTCAACTGAGGGCCTGTTATTAGTACTAATGTACACATTCTTGTCCTCTTTCCCACCTCTATTTTCATTCCTACACACACCTGTCTTTCACCCTCTCAGGCTCGTATTAAGGCCATCAACACGTTCTTTGCTAAGAACGGCTACCGCAGTGTGGACTCGAGTGTGTACAGCCAGCCGTCCCAGTCCCAGTCTCAGTCCCAGTACAGCTCTCCCCTGTACATGCAGCAGGTGTACAGTCCCCAGCAGCAGTACCCCCTCTACCCCCTGGTGCCTCCCACCTGGAACCCCTCGCCTGCACCCTACTTCGAGACCCCACTGGTGAGTGGCATGAGGAGGGTGTTGTGTTGGATGGAAGTTTTGAATGCGTTTTGAGATGTCCAGAATTAAAACGCTGGTCAAGGGAAATGGGGGGGGGGGGGGGGACTCAGGGTCATTTCAATGTTTGCTCTGTACATGCAAAGTAAACTAACAAAAAAGGTCTGACCCAATGACGAGAAGGCAACGCGCATAGAGGGGCCCAGACTGTGAGATGGAACACTTTGGGTTGAACTATGCTCCCAACTGCTTTCTCTCCTCTCTTCCTCTTACTTTCCCCCCCCTTTCTTCCTCTCACTTTCTCTCTCTCTCTCTCCCCCTCCCTCCCTCCCTCTCTCCCTCTTCCCAAAGTGCTAAGTCTCCACACCTGACCCGATGAGCGGTATGATTATGAGATCCGAGGGTCTGGAAAGATGAATTTATAAACGCACACGGACGGACCTCAGATATTGTGTCTGGCTGTTAAAACTGATATGAATATGATATACCATGCCTCAGCTGTAACCCACACCCTTCACCTTGCGTACTGGGAGGGAGTGTTGATGACCTTTTGGAAATGTCACCTAGCCTCTCTGGATCAGCCGGTCCTTGTTCTTCTACAGTCACGTCATAGAACAATGAACCTTTGCCTGAGTTGTCTCTGGGCGAGTGCTTAACCATGTTCTTCCCCCTCACACCCAGGCCCCCTTTCCCAACAGTGGGTTTGTGAACGGCTTCAGCACCCCCGGGAACTTCAAAACAAGCACCAGTCCCCTTGGCCTGGGACGACCCTTCAACAGAAACCGGTAGGTCTTTTGTCAGGGCACGATGAATCATCCTGTCACAAATGGGACACTGTAGTCTGAAGCGTCACTCTCTCTTACTCTTGTTGTTAATAACCGGTTGCCTTCTACCTCCCCTGTCCCACAGCGTCCCCCTCTATTCCAGAAAGAACGTAATCAATGCCTTCAGGTATAGACTATCAGAACTGCGTGTCATCATCAGTGTCCCCGTCATCAGTGTCCCTTACTTGTACATTTCATTGAGCCTCACTCCATCCCGTTCATGTGAACCAGCTAAATGGTCGTCCATGTAATGCTACAGTGAAGGGTACTTTGGTCCTGTGGTGAACGACAACCCCCTCTAGTGATATCTGAGAAAGCGAGCCGTGATTGACAGGTGATGCCGTGATCTGAAAGTGATAACTGGGGCGTGCAAAGGCGTCGAGTTTTAAGTTTGCATTTGAAGGCGGTGCAATTCAAAGTCTTCGTTACTAACAGTAGAGTTGGACAAAGAAAAGAAAAGCAACTCAAACTGCTGGGCTTTCGATCTGTTTGCTTGTGCTGAGCAAACCAAAACCACTCCTTTAGTACTCTGTGCAGTAGCATATTCAGAATCCCCCCCCTATCGCCACCATCTGTATGTTCTCATCGCGTTGTCCCTGTCTGCATGGGTCATACTCAACGCTGCTGAAGATTGTGTTGCTCGCACAATGCACGTTTACTGGATGATTGGCCTGCTTCTGTTTCTGTTGTCAAACGGATGCGCTATTGTACCTCAAAGCTGGTATGAGAGATCCAGCATTATGTCTGTAAATCTGTAAAAGACAGTGAGAATGTACCTGGATTGGAATTATTGACTGTATGACCCTCCCCTTCCTCTCCTCAGGACTCATGTGAAGAGCCACCCCAGGCCAGGTGAGGGGACACCCGCTCCCTCTATGACCCCTGTGCCCCTTGTGGAAGGCCTGTCAGGCCCCACCAGCCCTCAGTCCTCCCGGACGGCTGGGGCCCCACTGAGCACCACCCCCGAGCCTTCACCTTCCCTCACCCTCAGGGACACCCTCCCACTGGCCGCAGACTCCAATGGAGATCTTGGAATGGCTGGTCGCGGCAGGTGAGTGGCCACTGAGTCCCCATACACGATAATCGCACCAGATAATAAAGACAGGTTTGACCCAATGATGACAAACTGATGCGCATAGAGGTGTTTCAAGCTGCGGGGCGAAGGCTTTCGGGTTCTCTCTTCCACCTCTTGACTTTTCTTTCCTCCCTCTACATCTCTCTCTCTCTCTCTCTCTCTCTCTGTCTCTGTCCCCCCCCCCCCCCCCTCTTAATCTCTCCCTCCCTAAAGTCAGTAGTCCCTAAACTTGACCCAATGAGCGTTAAGATTATGAGATCTGAGGGTTTAAAATTTGGTCGCCCAAATCCTTCCCAGAATAGAAACAAACAATGCCTTTGTACACTTTGCACTCTGGCCTTATAAGCGTGTGTGTGTGTGTGTGTGTGTGTGTGTGTTGCATCTGATTTCTTACAGGAGAGGAAGCTATCGAGGCATGCGAAGGAGAAGAGAGGATGACCGGACCACAGTCAGTGCTATTTGTTTTTCATTTGATAATTATTGGATACTTGAGTTAAATGCTTCTTATCCCAAGTCAAGTTAACATTTTATGTAACATATACTATTCATCTGTTTTGATTTGCAGAGGCCAATCCCCCTGTCTGAGGTCAAGGTCCCGGCCCCCAAGTTTGACCTGGCAACCTCCAACTTCCCTCCGTTGCCGGGGTGTGTGGTTAGTACACAGGGAGAGCCTGTGCTGGAGACACGCATGTCTGACGTGGTGCGTGGCCTCAAGGTGAGCGACAAGGTAAGGAGAAGAGCATGGCTTATTACAACCTTCTCACAGTTCAGATCCAAGCTCACTGCCAAAACTCTCCTTCTCTGAATATATCTGTCCAATGTCTTCATTTTCAGCCTGAGGTCAATAAGGATTCTGTGGCCCCTTCCCCCAATGCCCAGGAAGACACAGGAAGCACGCCCAGTCCTGTCACACTGGCCCCCAAACCCACACCGCCCCCCAAAGCCGCCACCCCACTGATAGTGGAATCCCCTGTCTCAAGGTACGGTGTCACCCTGGCTGCGGGACAACTAGGTAGGCTGTTGGGGTTTAAAGGACAGTTTCCATGAAAATCAACCTTGACTCCCCCCCCCCCCCCCCATGTCTGTGTGCAGTGTTGCTCATCCGGTGAAGAAAGCGGATAAGCCGGAGCCTCATGTCCCGAAGGAGACCCCGCCTGCACCTGCCCCAGCCCCTGCACCACCACCCTCTCTGCCAACCCCCTCACAGCCGGCTCCTGCCACTAAACCCACCCGCAGCCCGTCTGTCTCCACGGCAACGCCAACCCCCTCCGCCCCCACCCCTGCTCCCGCCGCCGCTGTCACACCTGCACAGGTAAGTCCATAGCTCCTTCTGGTTAGTTGGACTGGCTACATGGCAGACTTGGCCTTACTGGTCGTCGTGAAGTCTTTGAGGCCCTTGTTTCAACCACCACCTGTTTTCTCTCCCCTCTTATTCTCATTCCATTTCACCATTACCATCCAATCAGGAGCCGAGGAAACTGAGTTACGCAGAGATGTGCAAGCGGCCAGCCCAGGGCCCACCGCCTGCGCCAACCCCCTCCCCCACCCCCTCCTCCTCCTCATCGAGCCAACCCCTGCGTGAGCTGCGGGTCAACAAGGCTGACGAGCCCGCCCACTCCTCTGGGAGCACAGCTGATAGGCCAGAGAAAGCCTTTGAGAGGTCAGGAGAGGGCCGCCCCCCCCGCGACCCCTTGGGCTCATACCGTGGGGGCAACGGCCCTGCTCGGGCCGGGGGGATGAAGCACCGGGACCAGCAGAGGGGGCCCCCCATGGGCCGACGCTTCTCCCCACAGACAGGGGGTGCCAGACGGAGTGGAAAGGAACAGAACATTCCCCCTAGGTCGCCAAAGTAGAAAACTAAGACAAACAAACAAAGAGACAATGTGCTAACAGGAAAACAACAAACACAAGGCTAATATAGTATATATGTAAAGAGAGAAAATATATGAATATATATATATATATATATATATCATTGGATTACAGAACGCATGTGTTCTGATAGACCCTCCGAAGTTGCGTCAGACGCCGGCCAACATTTGGGAAAGACTGCAAGCGGAAATCCTTTTAAGGAGGGGGGGGTGGGGGGGGGCGGCAGCGGCGGCGTTCGAGTGTTTCACGAATTACAGACTTGTGGACTTGTTTGAAAGAACAGTTCAGGGATGTTGAAAAGCAGCCTTTCTTTGGCTAGTTTAAAGGATTTGCCCCCCCTCTCCCAGTGTTGTTAAATCTGTGAATTTTATTTTATTTTTGTGTGAAAGTGGGGGGGTTTTGGGGTAGAGGCGGGGAGAAAAAAACTCATTCGGTAATGCCTTGTAGCTAGAAAATACTGGTGGTTGTAAAGAGAAAAAAAGAGGAAATGTTAGCAAAGCATGTCAATATGTAACATAACGCGAGACATTTACACCAGTATGAATTGGACATGTCAATGAGTTGATTGGCCCATCTTCCTTATGAATTGTTTCTTTTCTTTGGAGGGATTGTTGGACAATTGCAAAGAATTGTTGATGAACTGGAAGAAATTGAGGGTTTATATGAAGGTTGAAATTGCAAGAGAACAATAGGTTATCCAGCAGTTTTTGGATGAGGCAAGGAGGAAATGGTGGAGCTGTGTTTGATGGTGAAGGAACAGTCTTGGATGTGTCGGCAATCAGAGACCGTTTAAGTTAAAAGTGACGAGGGACATATTAATTTAACGGAACCCTTTGATGGAGGAGTTATTCCCAGTAGTGATGGAAACAATAGGTATAGCCTTTTTAAGTAGGACATTGAAACCCTTTACAATAATGTAACATGTATACATAGTCAGTATGGTGGAGGTTTGGGAGAAAGGTTGTGTAATCAGGATGTCTATTCATGTGACTGTATTGTTTCATCCCACATATGTTTTCTCCACACTGAATTTCCTCTCCCCGTTTCCCCTCACTAACATGCTGATGGTTGTTGTTGACCCTGGGGGGGGGGGGGGGGTGGCAGAAAGCTATTGTTGATTGTGTACATTGACCTTGGGGGGGGGGGGGGGGGTGGGGTGGGGGTGGGCAGAAAACTATTGCTGATTCTGTACATTGACCTTGGGGGGGAGCAGAGAACTGTTGTTGAAATGGCTTGAACCCCTTGGTCATCTACTCAGCGGCTCCTGTCATTGGTTCATCACCTCTTGATCCAGTGGTTGGTGGGTCTGGGAATGAGGTCATCGGGGTCATGGCTATTAAGAAATGGAGAAATCTTATTTTGGTTTAGGTGTTGGGTTCCTGTGAGAGGCAGTGGAACAACTCTCCTCATGGACACACACACACTTAACCGTGTGTGTGTCTGGCAGTTTAGGAGTTCTACAGTGTTGTACAATGTCCATTTAAGGGGAGAAGTTTTGATTGTGTTGAATATAAGCTGCACCTGTGTTTTTCTTTTTCTTCTTTTTTCTTTTCTTTTCTTTTTTTAACAATGCATTGTGTTCTAAGTGCGTGGAGTTGTGTGACGCAAGCCAGCCTTGCTTCCAGTTTGACTCATGTTCACCCATTCTTCACAAATGGAGGACAGGCCTCTACGTAGACCCCCCCCCTTTTTTATATTCAGATGGAACGGGCACACTTTTACTTCCCTCCCCCCCTCCTCCACTGAAGATATCTTGTCATTTCAATCCGCACTCTTCCCATGTATTTGGTAGCTCTTATATTGCAGATGGTATTCCATAGAGTTGTAATAGCCTATTTGGTGCTCATGGATTTGACGCATAAAATATGCTACTTGTATATTCGTACTCCAAATGTATTCAAGCTTGATTATTGAACTTTTAAAAGGTTGATTTGACTTGGATGATTTTTTTTCTGGTGATGAAATTAGTGTTTAAGGATAATTTCATGTGGTGTTAGCCTGTGTGTTGGATTTAAACCATTAGGATTCATCAGATCCCTTTTTATAAGCTCACCGTGGGGTGAGATCACTGGAGTTGTGCATTTGAATGCAAATATTATTGGAGATGTAGAATTAAATTGTTTGTAGCTTCTGACATGGTAACGATCTTCCCTAGCATACGCCACTAAATCAGTGTCCTTAGGTGGTTTTGTCCCAGTGGGAGAGGTGGTTTTGTCCCAGTGGGAGTGGTGCTTTCGTCCGTGGAGGCTCCGTTGTGTTGTTGCTGTGGCTCCTTGCGTGTTGTGTCCAGAGGGGGTGGGGGGGGGGGGGGGCAGACGATCCTGTTAGAATGTTTTGGTTGTTACATTGAGCAAAGGTTGATGGAATAGGGGAGTGTTTGTTTTGGGATGTCATTGGGGACAGATGGGGACGGTTGAGAATATTGGTGTATATTATTTGACCAAGATGTTGTGAAGTCATAGGATTGGATTGTGCTCTTTTTGCCCCATACATTTCACTTTTGGAAAAAAAGAAAAAAAAAAGATTTGTCGAGATTTTGAATGAGGATCTATATGCATATCTCATGATGTTTTTATTTTGTGTCCATTAATGACGTAATGTACTTTTAGAGTGAAGTTGGGAGTGTTGACTACAGAAGTGAGCACGAGGGACAGGACAAAAGCCTTTGAGGCCAAAATGTTATGAATATCCCAACTATGATGAATTACTTTTCTCATCATTGTAGATAGAAATAACAAATACATTTAAAAAAAAAAAAAAAAAAATCTAAAAAAAATCTGTTGACTGTATGATGAATGGATCGGACACCATCCAGACCAAAGTCAAGCCAGAAAAAAGACAATCTGAGGAACATGTTCCAGTCAACTGTTTCTGAGCGGAGAACTCATGCCCTTCATCCTATTGGACAGAAAACCTGTCTGACATGAGTATGCTTCCTGTCTCGGAGTTGATTGGCCAGTTATGGCTTGAGATGAATGTAGTCCTGTTCGAGCGAAGTCCACTTCTGTAGGTGGCCTGAATGTTCTTGTACAGTCTATCTTTCTCCTACACCTAGCAGGCCCATTTTTGGTCTGGATGTTGTTAAAGGTGTCAATGTGTTGCGATTTTACTGGGTTTTGTTTTAATTCTTCATTTTCTCCTGTATTAGAGCACATTAGACTGATGAAATGTTTGGGAAGAGTTCTGCAGTTAGATTTCTTTTACTTTTTATTTATTGTAACTCCTATGTACTTTATACTTCTTTCATTGCAGTTAGTGGGTTTTTTTGTGTTTTTTTGCCCCAAAATTGTGTGTGGGATAGTTTTGGGTATATACTGTTTGATTTGAGATTTGGCTAAAGTGAGTATTCGGGGCATTGCCAGGGTGGTACAGCAGCGGTGCAGGAATATGTATCTAATCATTGGGCCTGTTTTTGATTTATATTTTTACATCCATTAATTGCTAAACGAAGTGCAGCTAGGGGTGCTGTGAATTGAAATGCACTAACTTTTTGTTTTAAAGAATCTTAATTGTACTGAAAGTTGTAACATCATTTTAGACCTATACCTTGGAGAAAAGGTGTTGATCAAGCTTGCTGAAATTTTACAAGAATAAGGGTTTATTTTCTTTACTACTTTTGTTTTGCAACTTTCTTCACTGGTACACATGCTTTGTAGGAGTAGTAAGATTTTAGAGATACTGAATTATAGATGTCTGAACAAAAAAAAAAAAACTGTTAAAGAAAATAATAAAGTACACATGTTTCTTGTTTTGCCCCTAGATACGTGATTCTGGGTCCTCTGCTTGCAAAGATTTTGCCGTCCGTGTATTTTAAATGTTTGGTGTGCTGTGCGCAGTTGTTCAGTGGCCGGGTACTGGCCCTTTTTGTGTGTGAGTGAATGCCTTTCCATCAGTCCTACTTTGACAGTCTCCTTCCATGTCAAAATAAACATGTTAGGCCTAACCAAAATTCCAGTGCCTTCACTCAGTGTTAAATTGTTACTTTTAAGAAAAGAAAAAGTAGGATGAACACTCATGAATGCCCTGTAATTCTGAACAAGGCAAGTTTGTTGGTTCTGTGGAAATCCAGTATGTGGCTCAGATGTGGCTTGGAGTTCTTGTCTGTGCTGCTCACGAACAAATAATATTTGGCTGTTTTTAGGGTAGCACGGGGGGGGGGAGTGTGTGTGCATGCGTGCAGCGTGTGTGTGAGACAATTACACATGTTTCAGCCTCATATGCTAATGCAGTTTCAAACCTATGAAATTGGAATCCTACTTCAGTACCATAATCAAGTTAAAAAGCAAATGGGGATTTTGGTGGCAGGAAAGTACGTACACTGGTTGTCACTGGTGAATGTTGTATCATTGCAAACATGAGAATAAAGATTTATTTTCAACCATGTGCATTGTATTTATTGTGTTATGTCTGCTATGACCTCTGGTGGAGTTGACAGAAGAAAGTGGAGGAAGTGAGAAGCATGATTTATATCCATCTATCTTTGACTGCTCTGAGCATAATCCCCTTTTACTCTGGATAAAGGTCAAACTAGGACCATCACCATAACATAAGACTGGCAGTAGACCACCAACCAGTCACATTTCACAGATGAGATGCATAGGCTTGTTTTGTGAAGGTTCCAATTTTAGGTTCTTGTGTGTTGTGTTCATGTAATTTGAAACTACACAATAAAGCAGGATTGATTCAGAGGATTTGCAACACACAGATTTGAGATGCCATCTGTTGTAGGATACTGTCAAAGGGATTGCATTTGCAAAAAGTGTTACTTTTCAAAAAAATCTTCTACCATTTCTATTCGTAAGGTACATGAATGAAGTTGTCCTATTATGATGAACATGTCGATTACAGCACAATCAAAACATAGACAAGAAGATCATGAGTATGGGAGCCATACAGTTTTGGAAACCCACATGTTTATGTAATGTCAGATGTTTTCAGCAATCTTGTTACATAAGACATACTAGACCAGTTTCACCTCTCGCGTTATTTCACTGAGGCACATAGTAGTGTCGGATTTCGAGCAGCGGAGAAGGGAGAGGTAGCTAGCTACGGACGTTGTGGGTGAGTTTGTAAACATTTCACTTGCTCATCAACAAAGACGTTAGCGACCGAGAAAGCCTTGTTTCGCGGGTCAGGTGTATTGGTGGTCTGTCGCTATTACTTGGCTCGACTACCTTACGCTGTCCCGAAATAACATTAATTGTCAGAACGCACCTCAATGTGTTAGCTAGCTAGCTTAGCTACTGCCACTAGCCAGTTAACGCGTTAGCTAGCTAGCGATCGCTGTGTGTGTTATGGGGTTGATGATCCTGCTGGCCTGTCAGATCTTAGGGTGCTTGTTAGCTTGCTTCTCCGGCCTGTCTGACATTAGCTAACTAGCTACCTACCTCAGCGAGCCAGCTAGCTTGCTACCTACCAAGTGCTGTGATCAGCACACATTAGATAAAATGGCTCATTAGCTAGAGGTGGTGTGTGTAGCTAGCTTCTGTGCTTGAGACAGTCGTCAGACAGCGGCCTGTTGAGCTGTGGTATGCTGTCTTGTTTGTTTATTGACAGTCAGCGAAATGGAGCTGTCTGGTATGCAAACGCTATCACAGTTGGTCGCTATCACTATGCAAGTAGCGTGGACTTGAATTTAACCTGACAGCGAGCTAGCCTATATAATGGCATTTTTAAACCATATAGTGCTAGTGCTACTGTGGCCTGGGACATGTCATGAGTCATGAAAATAGGTCTTCCACAGGAAGTGAATTTGATTCTAGATCAGCTAGCTAGACAGTAATCTCTATACACACAGGCAATGTGTCACCACAAATGTGATTCACCCTTGGATGTACAGTTAACAGTACACGATCTGGCAAGCGACTAGCAAGATAGGGTAGGCCTGTTCCTTAAGATGGGTGGAAAAACATGCGTTAGTGTCTCTCTCACACACCTATCTCTCTGGCAGGCTCTTTGTGAGATGGGGGACGATCGACCTTTTGTGTGCACTGCCTCAGGCTGTGGCCAGGTGAGGCTCTTTAATTTTCATCATCCCCTCTCCACACACTCCCACCCCCACTTCCTCTCCCTCCCTCACTTTCTCTCCCTCCCTCACTTTCTCTCCCACCCTCTGTTCCTCCCCACTCCTCACCAGCCTTGTATACTGCTTATACTGCTTATACTGTTTATGCTGTTCATATTTTTTAGTACTTCTATTTTATTTTATTCTATTCTATTTTAAAACTTATTGTTGCACTACTCTGTGGCACTGTCACTTTTGCATTTCACTGTATACTTGTATCAGAATCTTGTATTTCAGGAGCCATCGTTTGGTAAAGGCATAAGTATCACCAGTGTGTTCTGTTTTGTTATTGCAGAGATTTACCAATGAAGACCACCTGTCAGTCCATAAACACAAGCATGAGATGACCCTAAAATTTGGTCCAGCCAGGACGGATTCTGTCATCATCGCAGGTTTTTGCCTTTAGCAGTACAGTATACAGCATGTATACAGCATTTCTCCATGAGATTCTGTAGATATTCAGTCTTGGTTAACCCTTTGACAAGCTGTCAAACCTACATGATCATGTGTGCAGATTTAATCTGTCTCTGTTGATGATGGTATTCTAAGCTGGCTTTTAAATGTCACTCCTGATGATGGTGTTTTTTGGGGGTGGGGATTTTGTATTAAAAAAAAAAGATTTTGTATTAAAAAAATAAACCTAAACCTGTCTCTCCTCTCCCCTCCAGACCAGACCCCAACGCCTACTCGCTTCCTGAAGAACTGTGAGGAGGTGGGACTATTTAACGAGCTTGCCAGCTCCTTCGAGCATGAGTTCCGCAAGGCCCAGGAGGATGACCAGAGGTCCAAAAACCCGGTGAGGACAGGGTCGAGGGACCAAGGGGATTTGGCTTTTTTTCTTCAATGTTACACCTAGTGTTTGCATGTACAAGTCTTGAGGAAGATTGTAAATGCATGGATGAATTGGTGAAGTTGTGGATTTATAGCTACAGTGGTGGTTTGACTGACTTGAAATATTGCTTCTCTTGTCCCCAAGCTTCCTGCCCCTCATGTTCCACCCTTGCAGACTCCCTCTGAGGTCAAGGAGGAGGAGGAGGGGCCTCTGGAGGTTGACTCCTCCCCTCCTGGAAGTCCTGACTCCACCTCCAGCATGTCAGACAGCAGCAAAGAACCAATGGTGAGAGGAAATGCTCGATGCATGTGTGTGTGTGTGTGTGTGTGTGTGTGTGGGGGGGGGGGGGGGGGGGGGGGTAGTTGAAAGCAGTAGTGATAGTTGAAAGCAGGCTACTGAGTTTCTATGTGTGACTGAAGGATTAGAGGTGTATCGACAGGAGACTTTGCCAAGGCCAGTGGTGAGCTCGGCCCCCACCCCAACCATTGTGCGTCCAGGGTCTCTCCCCCTTCACCTTGGCTACGACCCCCTGCACCCAACTCTGCCCTCCCCGACCTCTGTCATCACACAAACCCCGCCTTCCAACAGATTACTGGGGTGAGTCTTACAACGTCTTCAAACTCACACTCCCAAAACCCCGCCCCCATCTCCCTTTCAATCTAATTTCTATTAATATACCTTCTGTTCCCAGCTCTCCTACAGGGTCGTACCCACTGGTAATGCATCTTCCCAACGGGCAGACGGTCCCTCTCCTCCCCAGCCCAGTGCAGATGACCTCCGTCATATCTGTGAGTGCTAGTCGTACTAGATGCCTAATAAACAACAACATTCCTGGGTAATGGCTGCCATTTGTGGACATACTGTCCTTCCTCTCTTCTCCTCTTATTTGGATGTTCGTGTTGTCTCTGTTTCCTGTGTGATGTGTAGCTGGCGAGGCCGATGAATATGGTGCCCAACATCCCAGGGATTCCAGGCCCTCCAATTAGTGGGACCAGCAGTGGCTCGTCCTCCCCATCTGGGTATAGTCTGCACTCCGAAGCCAAGATGGTGAGACACACGCTCACTCTCTCTCTCTCTCTCTCTCTCTCTCTCTCTCAAACACATTTTCTCTCCCTCTCTCTCTCTCTATCTCTCTCACACACACACACACATACAAACACACACACACAGTTAAGGACGCAATGTTCCAGTAGCACAGTAGGCGTACCTTTGCCGCTGACATGTAGACAGGTGGTTTTCAGTCTGGCGTCTCTGTCTCCCCACAGAGGCTGAAGGCAGCTCTGACTCACAACGGGGCTGGAGGGGTGACAGGGTCGAGCCCTGCTCATCCACAGAGACATGAGCACAGCCAGCAGCTCACACAGCACTCTGACACACCCTCACCTGCCCAGCCACAGGTAACACACACATACACACACACACTTGCTTGTGGCTGTCCATCGTTGTCAATGATTATTGTTTTGGCTTTGTGCCATTGCACGCGCGCACGTCCTTGTCCTTAAGCCCCCAGAATGAATTTTTATCAGTCAGATATACAGGCAGCACTGTAAAGGACATTGTTATATTAATTTGACCCTGAATGTACCCCTTTCCCAACCCCAACGCATGCACACAAGCATCACACCTGCTCTCACACATTTCTATTTACATTTTTGCACATACAGTTCATCCAAACATGCACCCACCTGACCACACTCTTTCTTACTCCATGTTGTTTGCATTTACTCACAAAGCTAACACGTTCCTATTCCGAGGTGTAATGTCTTACCCCCTTGTTTCCCCCAGGTGTCCCCTGCCCAGCCCACAGGCGGCCGGAGGAGGCGGGGCGCAGAGGCGGACCCTGACGAGAGGAGGCAGCGCTTCCTGGAGCGGAACCGTGCAGCTGCGTCCCGCTGCCGACAGAAACGCAAGGTCTGGGTGGGCGGTCTGGAGAGGAAGGCAGAGGACCTCGCGAACATGAACGTCTCTCTGTCTGTGAGTCACGACCCCACCCTGACCATAACCAGACCATCAGGACCATACATGTATAGCTTTTTCTTAGGACAGAGCTGGTATTTCCGACTCGCAGTTGTGTCCCTACGATCAGTCGCTCACATGAACTTTTTTTTATATATATAAAGTTGTTGAATATTCAAACCTGTAGCGTGTTTTTCTGTTTCTATCAGAATGAAGTGGGCCTACTGAGGAATGAGGTGACTCAACTGAAACAGCTGCTACTGGCCCACAAAGACTGTCCTGTCACTGCAATGCAAAAGAAGGCTGCTTACCTAGGTACTGAGAAATAATACCACAGTCTACATTACATACGATACTGTCAGGCAAATATAAGTCTATTATTCACATTCACCTCATCAATCTCTTACTGTTTTTACTCATGTTGCCTGTTCTCTTATGTCACCCTCCCACCCAACCTGTTCATTCTTCCATCGATCTACCAACAATCAGCCTTCAACCCATCCATCTAATCTTCTGCTCGCTCACCTCTCTTAAGGGTGAATGTTTCTCTCTCTGTCTGTAGCTGCAGGAGGAGAGGAGCGCTCCAGGGACGCCCCCTCTGAGCCCACAGGCTCCCCAGCGCCAGTCATCCAGCATGGGCCTTCGCCCCCTGCCCCCGCCCCCAGCCCCGGGGCCACCGTCAACGGGCTCAGCGTGCGTGCCGCCGAGGCGGTGGCCATGTCCGTCCTCGCGGGGATGGGAGCAGGTCAGCCGGGAGGGGTTGTCATGGCTACACAGCCCCAGCCCGCCCCCAGATGATGCGCAGGCGCAGGGAGCCATTAGGAACTCGTTATACGGCTTTCGGAGGCTGGACTGGTACAATGATGTGAGTGTGTGTGTGTGTGTGTGTGTGTGAGAGAGGGAGAGAGAGAGAGAAAGGGACCTGATCTGAAATCCCACCTGTTATCAATAGTGCACCCCCAGACCCCCCTCTCCATCCCCTGCCCCCCATAATCGCCACCCTACGGTCTATGACCTTGGACACAGTGGCACCCAGGAGAGGATGTTGGGGATTAAGGAGGTAGTAGACCCCCTGTCATAGCCACGGACTGAGCAGTGTGTGCCCACTCCCCACACTAACTCCTATCCTCACGGCCAATGATAATCACTGAACAGACTGAGTAGTCCCCCCACCCGCCCGCCCCTCCCACCCCACCCATCTTTGACAGATCCTTGCTTGGAAGCACTGTCACTCCGTATATACAAGTGTATGTACATATCCTACGCACCCACTAAAACACGCAACGTAGTGTTGTTCTTTTGTCTGCCTCCAACTCCCCTGTCTTCTGTCTACATCTCTGCCTGACACATGTCTCCTCTTTATGCAGCTATTAGTTAATAATCATCACAGATGTGTTGTCATCTTTAGGGCTGGATAAATGTGATTATATTGTGTGCACATATTGTTTCCCCCTTGTCATGGAGTGAGCCAAAGTAAGAAAACAGTTTCCGGTCTTTTTTTTTTTTTTCTTTTTTTTTTTCCTCCCCTGCTTAGGGAGTGCTCTATTTGCATTGTGACAATTTGTATGAAACCCTTATTGACTGCATGTATTACAGGACACTGAGGAATACCACTGTTTGATAGTGTCTGGTTATATTAACACTGGTTTTTATCATACTGCTTTTATTTCTCTTTAAGGTGGTCAAATTGATGATGCAAACCATGAAATTGTCCTTATGTAACAAACTTGAAACGGTTGATTTTTAGATTATACTTTATATAGTGATCAACACTTGTTAGATTTATAAATCATTTACCCAGGCTAAACTAAGTTGAGAAGATGTAGTGCAATATATTTTTTATATTGAATATCAATATTAATGTTCCTGCATTTATCTAAAATGTGTAGCAAAGTCATTGGTAGAAGTTTGTTCTAATTATGTGAACTAATGAAATTATAGCTGGACAGAGGAAATGTAAACATATGACATGTTCTTAATGAAATTCTCAGTGAGAGAACATCTATAGGGAATGATGGATGTCCTAGTCTTTGGTGCTTTCAGCCATTGAAAAACTCTCTCGGACTATTATCACTTTGTAAGACACTTCATTTGATTATCTGAGTCATGAAATATTAAGTGATGTGTTCTTTGTGTTTTATACCATGGTTATTTTTTTTGCTTTGAGGAGTATATTGTTTATTTCTCCTTATTAAGTTGAGTTTTGTAACATATCAGTGTTTTAAAATGTTATTGTTTTTGCAGTAGGCATGTTATGCTTTCTCCACTGTCATGTTCTTTCCTTATTGTATGTCATGAGGATGAAATGTCTGTTTTCAGTAGAGAACCCAGAGTTCAAGTTCTACGATGGAACAGTTCAGAAACGTGTCTCCAATAATGCATCAAAGCAGGGAGTTTTTCCAAATAATTGCACCTGAAGGGCAGGTGAAATCAACTTGTGTATGTCTCAACTAAAAAACTGTAACTGCAAATAAATAAGTTAATGGCAAACATCCTTTCAGATTAAGCGTTTATAATTTGTGTGTGTGTGTGTATTGGGGAGTGTTGTAGTTATGTAATCTATCCTTCTGAGATTGTGTTCTGTGTATTGTGTGAGCTCAGTGGGTGTACAAGGGGCAAGAAGGGATTGATAACGCACGGTATAGACCTACATGCCAATGAGATTCTATGACCGGTGAACAGTTGCTTTTCTGCACACTTATTATTCCCAAAGTGTATTAGTTATTTTTGATTAATTCCGAAAGCTCAAAGACAGTGACATTGAACGATACTCGCCGATTGATTGGTCACATTCCAAATTCAGTTGGCTTGGTTTATCGTGCAGGTTTAATCAGTTGCCATACACTGCCGCCAGAGGGAGCAGGAGCCTTATTTGTTATTCTATGACCCAGTCACAATAATTATCATCAGACACGGTCATGTGACAGATTCCTTTGGTGAGTTGTTCATCTCTCACAGTTATGGCGGTGACGGGGAGACGCAAGGATGGAGAACAATCCACATCTTGATTTCAGTTTTACTCGTTGACTTAGGAAGGTGTCACCACTTTTCCTTTTACTTACTAAACAGTCCGTGTTATTATTCCTCCAACGATGGCGGACCGAGGCGTGGATATGTCGGCACTACCTAAAGAGGTCAGGGACCATTTGGCGGAGTTGGACTTGGAACTGTCCGAAGGTAAGGTTTTCAGACAGCCGAATGAGAAAGAAGAAACTAACCGAAACCGAATGTTGTACAGTGTTGTGTGGTCCTACAGCGTGTTCCAGAGACATAAACATCAACAAACCCCAGTCCCGTGTCAGTGGTGAAAACTGCAGTCTACCCAGGCACGACTCGCTCGCGCTGCTCTGTTGATGGCATGGATGAAAACACACTGACCTCTTTTTTTATTGTCGTTTCATTAGCAGAATGATTGATGTCATGAATGGCAGTTTGTCTTCTTTATGTTTGCCTGCAATATTGGTAAAGACGGGTGTTGCTGAGTAATGGAAAGTCAGAGAGTAGGCTTTTTTGGATGGCGCTTTTAATGTATTTACTATTACGGACTACCGTCTGCTGCATACATATTGACTATTTACTTTATTTTGTTATTGAGGCCTGTTTATTTATTGTTGTTATACAACAGTTATTGTTGTTATACAACAGTTATCATCCTTGATACAATTCTCTAATATGTTTTGCGGACAGTCAGTCATGGCAGGGTAGCCTATTTCTTTCGAGACTGCCTTCATGTCAAATGACATATCATCAAGGAACTATATGGGCACATAGTCTACAGGCTTTCCTCCTGTCATGGAGGAAAATAGGTCAAGTTTCTCCTTCATCACAGAGGTCTTGTGTCTATTTCACAAGTGATACTTGAAATGATGCGACTCCCCTAGAAATCAAATGCTGCATTGTAGACTCTGTGCCCTCTACTGTAACAAATTGTTTATGTAGAAAAACAGCCTAGATGCGTTTGTGATCTTATCTGATCTTGACAAAGATAAAAAAGAATGGGAAATATATGCTGTTATGCAAGTCTCCTCGGTGAATCACAGTATATCTGGATGGGAGCTGTGCGGCTCCCAGGCACCCGGGGGTGGATGAGTAATGTTATGTTTCAGGTTTGGAGAGGATGTAGAGTCACAATATGCCTGTGGTCGACTCTCTCAGATTCCCCTCCCCTCTCGACAATGTATAGCCTGTATATTGAATGATGGGGTTTTATTCACACCTCCTCTTCTCATCTCAAATCTGAAACTCTTTG